>NC_053156.1:85719320-86031820 GCF_016835505.1 Polypterus senegalus | reverse complement strand
TTCACACCTTGTCTGATAAGTTAATCCTTTGAAGGATTCCAGTTTAAGTCCCACCGCTGCTGCACTGTAAAGTTCTGATTGAATCACTTGGCCATGCTCCGTTTCCAGTGACAAAAATTATATTTCAAAAAAATGTGTCTGTAGTTCTGTATGTTTAAATAATGGTATGCTCTACAGAAAGGTCTTATAGAAAATAATTTATTGTTATATTCAATGTCTTATGACATCATGAGTCTGGCATACCAGTTAAAGGAGAGGCTGAATCAAAAAATAATATGTCTTGGAAGAGGCAGGAGAAATAGTCTGTGAGCATCTGTAATCCTGGGGACCCATTAAAACATTTCTTTATAAAATCTCACGGGACAAAGGATAGCCGAAGAACAAGAGGTCATGTAGGGAATTCTTTGGTGCTCCATCCCATTGAAGGGATCTAACTTAAGCTTTATTTCTGTGTGAAATATGTAGGTTTCTTTTTCATTTGTTTTATTTGAGAGTTTCACTTAAATGCCTAACTATAAACTATGGTGCTACAGCACTGATCTGCTCTCAAGACTGAAGACAGACAGTCTGCAAATGTCCACATGCCATTAAGAGATTTAGGATTTTCATTTGGAAATAACCGACCTTTTCATATAGTGCCTTTCGTCTTGCACACCATCCTGAGGCACTTTGCTAGTTTTGAGGTCCAGTGCTCTTTATATACCTTGGATTTACACAGCAAGCCAATTTGAGTATAAAGTGAAAATCCTTTTGACCCAATGCTGTAATCATTATCCTACATAGTGTCCTGCAACAACCTACGAGGGCGTCATAACACCAAGGCAACATGACATACACATAGAAGATACTGCATTTAATGACAATAAAGATGGATGCTCGCAAAAATAGCATTCTCTGGTGTCAAGTGCATCATTTTGTGAACAACATCAAACCTCAGAACTGCCTGTAAGTTAAAGAAATTTACAAAATGGCAAGGCTGGCTACGCAGCAAACAGCAAGTGTAACTCATCTGTGGAATTGCAAATCACTTTCATCTCATCCAACAGCCGCAAAACAATTTCTTCTGCAGTAATGCAAACAACAGACTCAGACACAGAAAAGGGGCATTTCTTCCCCTTTCTTTTAATTACTATCTCTGCTTGTCATGAAAATTAGAAGAGAGAGCTAAGAGCATAAAACAAAGAGAGCAAATAAAAGCGTTTTGTGATGCAAATTGTATTTTACTTCTCCCTCAAGAGTTTTCAACTCTATCAATCAAGCCTGTGTCTTTTACTCCTCAAAGACCCCAAGAGGCTGACCCCAAGGGTCAGCTGAAACCTCGATAGGTAATTATTTGAAGAAGCATAATTCACAGAAAGAAAGGAAATAGGCCAATTCACTTGAGGCATGCCACAGACAGCTGGCTGCCCAGACTCAGAAATGCATGGATGGTGAAGCTGCTCGATGAGCTGAGGCTGTCTGATAAGACAATCTAAACTTGGACAAAGTGTCCCAATTTAATCGTCCATTTTCAACAAAGTTAGACCTGTCGGAGCTGAAACTGAATTTTTCTTCCCTTTATTACCACAGAATGTTTTCGCCATGAAATGCTCACACTGTCTAGCCAAATTATATGTGACATTTCATTCTTCACTGCAACTGTGTAGAATACATAAAAAAGACTTGTTTTGATGTAATCATTATTAAAGGAAAACGGTAAAGAGAGAATTGAATTCCCACTTTGGACCAGTGCTTGTATAAATTTTTACATGAGAAAAGGAAAACGTACAAAGTATTTAGGGTCTAACCTTGTAAGACTTTCAGTCTTTTATTTTGCACCAATAGAAAAAGCTCTCCCTAAACATGCTGGTGCAGTGTATTGTCGAGATTTAGCATAGTCGATGGGATCCAACATCAAAGGAAAAGAAGTAATTTTTGTTTAGAAACAATAGCAACAAAGCTGGGCCAGTCAGAGCTGAGAAGAGTGAACCTCTGTTTCAAAATGTGTCACCAGGGTGTCACTGGCTGCTGGATGACCTCAACTGAGGCTTAGCTGAGCTCTACTGTGAATAGAAATGTCTCCACAACAAAAAGCCAGTCTATAGGCTTCTCAGGTTTGAAATAAAAAGTATACTGTGGACTCCCACCAGTCACTGTGGTAATGAAGGTCAAAGCAACCCCACAGAAAAAAATATGACTGAAAGGACAAGAGAGGGTACTTGAACACTGTGGACAGCCTTTGAAATAATTTTCATAAAAGAGATACAATTCGACAGCCACCATGCCAACTATAAATACCATGTGAAATCTTGACCACCAGTATTACTAGTAATGAACAACAGAAGAATAATACACTGTCATCTTTACTTACCATAAATGAGACTAGCCTGATGATACCCTGACCTGCTATTATTGTTGACTGTGCTAAGAACTGACTTGCTGACCTTCACGTACTATATGATTGCAATCAACATGTCTCACCATGCCTCTTGAATTGGCATCAGAGACATCTAGGTGTGTTAATATGTGGGGTATCTGAAGAACAGTCTTGAACTCAATAGTTTAATTCTTTCTTGCTATGTTGTCTCTACTTCACATATGCAGGAGATGGGACTTTCACACATGACTAGAGGAACACTCTCATTGATGTCTTAGAGAAGATGCTGGAATCCAAAAAAAACAAATGAAAGGCAGGATGGTACAGAAGCTGTGATGAATAAGATTATAGGTTCACTGTGCCCACTCAACATGTTTATGGAAGTAGGGCGTGTAGGTAATACAAGACATGAAGAGCTCTACAAGTAACAGAATCAGACTGCTTTCCTGACACTTTGTTCTCTACGATGAGAGACGAAGTCTATTTCAGGAAAGACAATTCCATTCACGTGGATGAGTGTTCCACCAGATCAGTCACAATAAGTCAAATCAAGATTGACTCTAAGTGATTTCAATCAGCCATTCAATTGCCATATGAAAGAAAGATTGACTGATGGAGTGATGCCAATTAGAGACCAGCAAATTAGTTATTAGCTGGAAAGGCAGCTTGCATGTTAGGCAGGTTGAGCAGCTTTATGAGAGTGAAGACAGTTGCAGCACTGGCATATTTAACAGCAGCCCGACTATGTTGTTTAATACAGAAGGGTTCAGGGCAAATTGGTGTCAGTGCGAGTGTGGATTTGGTGAGATGTCACCAATCAACCTTAAAGGTCCTACTATATTTAGGGATGGTTACTGCACCGCTGGCCTAGCCCATCACAGTGTGGCCTGTTAGAACTACACTGTTAATTTCATATATAATTAGCCGTAATGTTGCTAAAAAACGGGGTTATTTACAGCAGATTCAGAAAGTATTCAGACTCCTTCACTTTCTGCACACTTTATTATGTTACAGAATACATTTTTAATTGACACATTTTTGTCTACTTAACAACCCATAATGACAAAGTGAAAACATGTTTTCAGAGCGATTTGCAAACGTCCTAAAAATAAAACACTAAAAACCTTGTTTATGTAAGTATTTGGACCCTTTGCCATGGCACTCCAAACTGTCATCAGGTGTATTCTGTTTACTTTATTTGTCATTGAGATGTTTCTAGAACTTGATTGGCGTCCATCTGTGGCAAACCAAATTGATTGGACATCATTTAGAAAGACACACACACACGTGTGTACAATGCCACACATTTCACACTGCGTTATGAGGACGAAGACCAAGCCACAAAGTCCAAGGTACTCACTGCAGACCTCCACAGTTAAAGTGTGTAAAGCATGGATCTAAGCAAGAGCATAAAATCATTTGTAAAGCTTCAAGTGGCCTCTAAAATTGGAAAATGGAAGAAGTTTGCAACCTCTAGGATTCTTTCTAGAGTTTGCTAGCTGGTCAATTGGAGTAACTGGACAAAAGGGTCTTGGTGAGGGATGTGACCAAGAACCCAAGGGTCACTCTGTGGAATAGCAAGCCGAGGCAAGGAAATTAGTGGGCCATTTTCAAATAGAGAAATTATCGAATGGCCGGCTCAATCTCCGTGGGTGTGCGTGGTTGTGCAGCTGCGGGAGGTTGGTCAGGGAAGTGGAGCGAGAAACACCTGCAAGTGAGAGTGCGGTCCGCCTCAATTGCTTCATTGGCTTGCACCCACAGAGGCATTTAAGGGGGAGGAGACATGAGAAAAAAAGAGAACAAATGGAAAGGAAGACTGATTAGAAGGAAACAGAAAGAAAGAACAGAGCAGAAGACTGGAGAGGAAAAAAAGGAAAAGGAAAAAAGAGAAGGTTAAATGACTGGAGAGAATAAGACAGGAAGCTGAGGGAGCCGGTGTATGTGAGCGTGTGGACAAGAGGGAGAGACAGAAGACAGGCAGCCATGTGGAAGTCCCTTGGGGATCGTGCAGCCTATGCTCAGGGGCTGAAGGAGGTCACTCCGGCTGAGTGATGCACTGCTCAGTTGGAGCGACTTGCCAAATAAGGCCGAAGAGAGGCGGCGCAGCTGCAGGAGAATTGTAAGGCTCAGTGAAGCATCCTGTGGGGGAGCCATGGACTGCTAGCAGGGGTCCGAGGCTTGGCGTAGTGTCCTGCCAGATCACAAGAAGGGGTCCGAGTCTAGGAGCAGGCACAGAAGGGGGGCTAAACTACCAGTTAATCATCTCCTCGGCTGCAAAGACCCGCTTCGGGGAAGCTGAGGAGACGTACGTTCTCAAAGGGATGCATTGGGGACTGCATCTTTAAAGGATAGATTCCTGCCATGTTTTAACCTCGCTTTTAAAGGATTATTTATATGATTGATTTTAACCTCCGCTGAACACCTTTTTATTGGATTATTTATTTATTAAAAGGTTCAGAGCACTGCACTTTTGAACGCTGTTTTTTTTGATGGTTTTAATAAACGCATCAAGGCACTTTTACACCTATCCCTTGTTATGTTTATGTATTGTGTCCTCATCCGCTGTCTCATCCCTCATGTATGTCATTGGTGGTAGCAGGTTCAAGAGGATCCCTAGAGCAACTGGGAGAGTGAAGCCAACCAGCATATTCACAAACTCTAACAGAAATCCTCTACTGAGATAGGAGAAGATGTTGGAGGCACTTTATCAATTAAACATTTAGAATGGTAGAGTGGTTTGATGGAAGCCTGTCTTAAGTAAAAGGCATGTGACAGCCCACTTGGAGTTTGCCAAATGGCATTTAAAGGACACTGAGAGGAAAAAGATTCTCTGGTCTGATGAAACAAAAATTGAACTTTTTGGACAGAACTTCAAGTACTACGTCAGGCACTGCTCAACACTTGCCTAATACCATCCCTATAGTGAAGCATGACGGTGTCAGCATCATGCTGTGGGGGGCATCTCAGCAGTAGGAACTGGAAGAAAGGTTAGAATGGAGGGAAGGAGGCAGCCAAATACAGAGGGTCTATGAAGGAATCCTGCTCCAGAGTGCATGCTACCTCAGACTGGGGCAAAGGTTCACAAATCAGCAATGATCTGAAGAATACAGCTAAGACAATGCTGGAGTGGCTTAGGGACTTTCCTTGGGAGGCCCAGAACCCCACAGAATATGTTTGGTGAGACCTGCGATAGCAGGATACAGACTCTTCCCATCTAATCTAATGGACTGTGAGAGGATCTCCCAGGAAGAATGAGATCAATTACCCAAACCTATTTCACCCAAGAAGTCTCAAAGTTATAAATACTGCCAAAGGGGCTCCTACAAAGTACTGTATTAAGGGTCTGAATACTTATTTTTAATGAGAGATTTCAGCTTTTGATTTTTATTAAATGTGCAAACCTTTCTGGAAAATATGTTTTCACTTTGTCAATATTACTTGATCAGAAAAAATGGCAAATTATTCTTTTTAAAATTAAATCTACAACACAAAACAGTGTTCAGAAAATGAAGGGGCCTGAATATTTGTATATCATAATAAAAACTCAACAGCAGGTTTTGAAGAGAATAATTAGAGACAGGTGCCAACAAAGTGAACACAAACTACAATTGTGAGGTACATGGTGGAACAGTTTGGTAACCCGAACCTCAGTATGATTCCCAGGTTCAGTCCCAAGAGTGTCACCTGGTGACTTTACCTTTGCCCTTCAGTCCTAAGCAATACTGTCAAATTGAGAAATGCCCAGTGTGAGCAAACACTGTGGATTGGTGTTTTGTTGGTTCTTACGTCTGCTGCAAAAAGAGGTGCCAGTATCTGATGAAAATGTATGGGAGATGAAAAATGGCTGGTAATACAAATGAAGAGAGTTCAAGAGCGCATCACTCATTTACTGGATTGTATAGATAGCCAAACAAACAAAAGTGTACTTCTTATAGCTGCAGTATGTCCAGTGTATGACACTAAATGTACTCAGTTACTTCAGTCATCAGCAAGAACATCAAAAGTGGAATAAAAGAGAAAAAAAAATCAAAAAAAATAAGGATGACTACAGTTTAATAAATAGCTGCTTGGTTTCTGTTGCCCAACTACTAGCATGCTGCTTGCCCCAACCTGCACAGAGAAAGAAATAAATCTCTTGATGCAAGTGGAAATATTTCCAGGTATTACCCTCTAGGCAAGACTGGATTTGCTTTGCAAGTGCTGGAAACCAGTATTCTACTAAGGATTCATTCTTCCCTACAATTATTCAACTTGACATAAGGGTCTCATCACCAAACGCCCAGAGCCAAACAAGTCTGCTTTTATATTCAACCAATTTTGTGTTTCATGTGAAACTGTCTCTCTGTTTTATTGTACAACTCTGGTTCAAAACTCCTTAGAAAGTGAATGCTGCCCATTTGTTACAGACCACAGAATTTCAATGAAACCCCAAATGTCAGCGACAACATTCAATGCAATTATAGCCTGCCAAGAGCTTTCAGGCCACTGGTCCCCAAATATGAGAAGGTTAATGACAAGCAAAACAAAGAAGGCTGTCAGGTCTGGAATGAGGCAATTCTCAAATCTGATCACGCACACACAGAGTATATACATAATGGTGATTCAGTGTGGGCACTGCCAGTGCTAAGTTGTGCCATGGCACTTACTTGTGTAGAGGCTTGGTGCGAGTATGTGAGTCAGTATACTCTGCGATTGTGAACAGGCATCAAAAATGTGGGTGAGTGGCTTACGGTGAGATAGCCTTGGGCACCAAGAGTGCCAAACTCCATGATGGTACTTTTTTTCTTGTTACGCTGACCTGGTGTTAATATGTAAGTGAGTCTACAGTGTGATGGGTAGCTGATACTGCTGGTATAGACTTAGCAAATCCTTAACAATTAAATGAAAAAAAAAATAAATAAAAAAATAAGACTAGAAGGTGGATTATTTATGATGAGCCATCATCAGGTCCTGCCAGCGACATGGTGTGAAATACACATATTCTACCTGTTTCGTTGGTCTGGATAAAGTAAATGTGTCTGATCCAACTGGCATTGAATCTGTCTCTCCACTATCATGTGGTGAAGAAAACGGTTTTAAAAATGGATGACTCGATGACTTATGGTCTCAATGCCAGCATCATTCTGAGTAATGCCATTTTATCTTTGCTTGCATTGACTGGTGACACTTAATTGGCCCAGAATAGGTGTGTATATACTGTAACTGTGCCCAGTGATGGTCTGGTATCTCATGCAAGGTTTCTTCCTGCTTGGTGACGATTCCAACCCAGTACTATAAAAGAGGTACATAAATCAAACATGTCATGTTGTGGCACTGATTAGGCTAAATTCAATGAGCACATATGCCAAGGAATTATGACGATTGTTCTTTTGACTTACAGTTTTGCTATACGTATAATATTGCATATTGTGCTGAGCTTCAAAGTGGCGGCAAGCTATGTAAGATTGAACTGAATTAAATTCAAAGCAGAGTGTCAATGAAGTACAGAAGTTAACGTGGCTGCCTCACAGTTTGCAGAAACTAAGAAATTTTGGCCCATGCAATTTGTGTGGAGTTTACACGTTCTGCCTGCATCCACATTTCATTTCTCTAGATACATTAGTCCCCACACATGCATGTTAGGTTAACTGGAAACTAAAACTGAGATTATATAAGTGTGGTTGAGTGGGCCCTGAGTTCAACTAGTACTTGATTCAGGCTCGGCTCCTGCCTTTGTATCTGATGCTGTTGGATGGTTTCCAGCCCTAGGGAGCCTAACTGGACTGATGAAAAGATAGATGGACTGTAAATGACTGAAGCTCTTTTTAAAGGAAAGAAAATACTGTGTGGCAATAAATACAAAACACCATGAATAAGGAACAGTTAAAAATCAAATGTTATAGTAAAAGAAACCAACAACCGTATATTTCACACAGATGTCACCATGTCCACAGTTGTTTGATGTAAGCAGACTTTTAAAATTTGAATACAAAGGCCATAACTGTTTTAGGTGTAATGGCCCATTTATTTTTAAAATTACTTTCTTACAGTCATCCATTTTTGATCAATTATGAATACCAGAGAAGTGAAGGAACAATGTGACTGTATCGATTTATAAGGAGAAGAGTGAAATTCAGGATTGCGGAAACTATAGAAGGATAAAAGGGATTCTTTTAAAAGGATAAAAGGGGTCCTTTCATCGGATTGGCTGGCCGAGCAACGTTTCAGCCGTGGAATGGCCAAATGGGGAGGCAGCTTGATGGATGAGGTCTCCAGGACTCTAAAAATATCCAAATCTTATTATGTGATATCATCTACTGTTAAATTCTGCTCCAGACTTCTAAAATCTGTATTATTATGCTGTATTAAGGATTTGTTCTGTTCTGTGTATTGTATTGTATTGACCCCCTTCTTTTGACACCAACTGCACGCCCAACCTACCTGGAAAGGGGTCTCTCTTTGAACTGCCTTTCCCAAGGTTTCTTTGATTTTTTTTTTCCCTACAAATGTTTTTTTGGGAGTTTTTCCTTGTCTTCTTGGAGAGTCAAGACTGGGGGGCTGTCAAGAGGCAGGGCCTGTTAAAGCCCATTGCGGCACTTCCTGTGTGATTTTGGGCTATACAAAAATAAACTGGATTGTATTGTATTGTATAAAGCTGATGTCACACACAGTGAAAATTTGGCAAAGGGTTATACAGAGAAGGCTTAGGAAAGAGACCACCATAGGGAAGAAGCAGTTTGGTTTTATGCCAGGTAGAAAAACAACTGATGCAGGCTGTGCATTGAGACAGCTCACAGAGAAGGATCAAGAAGAACAGAAAGGTTTGCATATAGTATTTATCGATTCAGAAAAGGCATATAACAGCGTGCAATGTCAAGAAGCCTCGAGGTGCACGATAGAGAAAGGAGTACCAGAGAAGTAGGTGAGGATTGCAGAAGTACAGTACAAGGGAAGAGAAAGTGAGGGAGGCCAAAGTGGAGGTGGATGGATAAAGTAAAAGAAAATCTGAAGGAAAAGGGTCTGACTGAGGAGGAGGTGCAGGACAGAGCTGTATGGAGAAGGTTGCTCGAGCACATCAACCACACACAGAAGTGGGAAAAGAAGAAGAGGAAGAAGAAGGGCAACAACAACAGTGCTGCTCTACTAAAGCAGCATACAGATGAAAACACAAATTTAATTTTTGGGAAAAGCAAAAAAAAAACCTCTTTTGCCAGTTCCCAGTTTTAAATGTAATTGTTGGCAATTCTTGAATGATGGCATCCTCTGTCATTTGTGCAGTTCATTAGAGACTGACGGAGGCTGTATGTTTTAAAACAGGCAGCTCTCTCTTCAGTCCTCCGTTCTTATGACTTTACTCTTTAGCATGACATTCTTTGTGTCAAAGTAACAGCAGCAATCTCAGAAGTAAAAAAAAAATAGAAAAATACAATTAATGCTGGATCCTTCACTATCTACAATAGTAAATAAGCTAAAGACAAAGGACACAATACTAGGGAAAAGCCAAACAGTATCTAGACAAAATACCACCCCTGTTCAGAGTTGTGCCCAATACTGTGACTTCCAGCAAGAAACAAAAAGGTTTATTAAAGGAAAAAAATCCATAAACCCATTTCATGAACCAGAGAGTGCCATAGCGAACTCCAGCAACACCAGACACAAAGAAGTAACCAGCCTTCAGAAGGGCACTAGCATTTGGCAAGGCACACTTAGGAACACTGGGACGATTTAGTGTTGCCAGTCAATCTAATACCACAAAGACTGACAGCCACTACACCACTGTGCTCCACTGAAGGAACACACACAACAACAACAACACTGTTGCAGGAATTTCATTGTCTTTGCCTTTGCCTATCAGTCCAGATGACAATTTATGTTCTCTTATTTATATGATGCTTTAAATCCAAAGCAGCCTACAATGATGGTACTGCTCATTCCACACCTGAACTCTCGTAAAAACACTTATTAGTGGACTTGCTCAGGGTCATAAAATGAGTCAACAATGGGCACACCACCCTCAAGGGCACAAAATGGGCAAACAGATGATTTTATTCATTACAGTAAGTTACACTTCCACTCATGAAGACTAGAGGTACCTGAAATAGTCTTAACATTTATGCTTTTGCCTTGGTTTTAACTTTGTTTAAGGGTTATTCTCTACAAAAAAGGTGCTGGGTTTACAGAGTGAACCTTAAAGGGAAATAAAGGACACCAAAGACCTGTAGCCTCAGTTTGGCCAGTGCTAGGAAGAAAGAAAGAGCAAAAAATGTCTAGTGCCATAATCAGGGGCATATATTTAGTTTCCCTCTAAAATAAGTAGCAGTGAGAAAGAATGTGTGCCAAAGGACCTACTGAATGTGTTAGCAAATGTTCTCAAGGATTGTCCATTCAGACCTTGGCAAGAATTATAGAATGAATAAATGAATCTCATTTCCATTTCCTTTCATAACTAAAAAAGGAAAAAAAATAAAAGCAACTAAGTGAATACCATCTCCTTTCATGAAAATAAATCTTATTGACTTTCTGCAGGCAATCAATGTACATGACCATTTGTTTAATTATTTATTTTTACTTGGGCAGCACGCTGTGATCAGTCTATTAATATTTATGCATAAACACAGCTCACCTCCCATTAGCCTTTATGCCCCAGTAACCAGTTAGTCATCTTAGATACATATCAGTTACATTAGTACACACATAAGACATTTTCCAAAGCAAGAGATATTTTTTTTTTATTCAGTCCATCCTTTCATCAGCTTATGGGAATTCCTGAAGAGCTGAATGAGGTGCAATGCAGAGAACCAACTCTAGGCTGGATGTCAGTTCATCTAAAGGCACACTCACAAACTCACACACCCTCATACATGCCAAGTGTAGGAGTTGAATTTGAACCCGGGTTCAATGTGCACCTAGTATGTGATGCAGGTGCACTGTTAAAAGGAATCCATGCTTCATGATTTTCTGGGTCTGTGCGGAGTCTCATATTCTTCTGAGCTTATGCTTAAAGGCTGAAGGGGTGATTTTAATATTATGATAAAGTTTTGAATTATTAAGAAAAGGCATTTTAAGTAACTTTATAGAAGAAAAGAAAAAGCAAGCTTTTGTATCAAAAAAGTCATCTTTTAAAGTGTGCTGGTTGCTCTGTTGTTATGCTCAGCCTAAGTATCCTGTTGATAAACTAAGAAGGAAACGTTTAGTCACATAAAATGTTGAGAGTGAAACTAAATGTGCACGTCCTGCATGTAGCATACGTCTTTAACATGTAGAAAAGTCACACACTCCTAAGCTAACCGGACTGTCAATCAGCCTAATGGACCAGGTTAAATGTGGTTTTGTTATGTCCTGTTAGCAACTAGATGTACCCAGTCATGTTAACAGTTTTCTGATTATGTAATGAAATGCCTTTAATTGTGATCTAATCAATGAAGTGTCAAAATAGAGCTTGAAAGGCGACACCAGGTGCTTGTGGTAGTGTAAGGGTTACCTCTTGCAAGACTCAGATGATAAAGAAGAATGATTGACGCTTTTCTCCCGCTTGCATTTTATTGCCTGAATCAAGGCACCCAGTGGGAGATACCTGTAGATTTCTTCCACACAGGCCATGTTTAGGGTTACCCATTAAGCTAACATGCGTCTTTGGGATGTGGCAGAAAAAACAGACTGCATAGAGACGGTGACAGGGCAGGGATATCAAGACAAGTCTCCTAAACTTTTGAAGCATGTAAATTACCTACAACGCCACTAATAATCAGAAAGAGGACCGTGGCCTTAACTATCTACAGATGTCCACTGTCTATATACACACAGACATTATAATAAGAGTAATTCCCATGAAGCCTTACAGTAGATGTGTCACACTATGGTTTGTGATCAAGCTATCCAGCTCTCACACAAAATTCACACATTAAAATCCCATTTCTGCTACCATGCATGATGAGGAGAAAGGTGAAAAACCTTTCTATGTACCAAATGTGCAAGATTCAAGCACTAGAGATGTTTGCTGGCTGCCTTTAAACTTCCATGTGCATTCTTCGAAAAGCCTGCTGACAAAAAAGTGAAACATGTTATTAGCAACAGACCAGGGGCTTCATGTATAAATGGTGCGTATGCACAGAAATGCTGCGTAAAAACGTTTCCACATTCAAATCGTGATGTATAAAACCTAAACTTGCCGTAAACTCACACACATTTCCACGGTACCTCATAACCTGTCATACGCAAGTTCTGCGCTCGGTTTTGCAGACTGGAGGCACCTAGCATCAAAGCAGTGCTACTGTTCCAGTGCGGTTACCCTTTCTTTTTCAGATCCATGTCCCTGACACGGCTTTATAAATACACTGAAATTAACCACATATTGTTTATTAGTTTAATGCATCTGATTGTAATTAACCAGTAACAATATAATGGTCCACGGAATGGTCAAACTATTCTAAATACAATAGCTGCTTTAGCGGTGTTACTCTCACTGCACCTTCTTCTTCTTTCAGCTGCTCCCGTTAGGGGTTGCCACAGCGGATCATCTTTTTCCATATTAATCTCACTGCACCACTCGGAGCAGCTGATCGGAAAGAGAATTTTCGGTATACAGAATCAAGCACATGCTGCCTCAGCCATGCTTCCTATTTGAATTGCTTCTCACATGGCAAACACTTCAAATCTTTCCTGTACGGACCTCGCGGTTCAGAAAGAGTTTCAAGACCTCTAAACTTATCAATACCACCTGATGACTCCGACTCTCTCGATTCACTAACACAATGTCTTATTGGTATTTCTGAATGGATGAATAGTAATTTTCTCAAACTAAATAAAGAGAAAACTGAAATTTTAGTAATTGGCAATAGTGGATTCAATGAGGTTATCAGAAATAAACTTGATCCATTAGGATTAAAAGTTAAGACGGAAGTAAAAAACTTAGGGGTAACTGTTGACTGTAATTTGAATTTTAAATCGCATATTCATCAGACCACTAGGACAGCATTTTTTCACTTAAGAAGCATAGCAAAAGTTAGACCTCTTATATCATTGAAAGATGCTGAGAAATTAATTCACGCCTTTGTTTTCAGTCGACTAGATTACTGTAACGCACTCCTCTCAGGACTACCCAAAAAAGACATAAATCACTTGCAACGAGTGCAGAATGCAGCTGCTAGAATCCTAACTAGGAAAAGAAAATCCGAACACATTTCTCCAGTTTTGATGTCACTACACTGGTTGCCTGTGTCATTCAGGATTGACTTTATGGTTTATAAAGCTTTAAATAATCTCGCTCCATCTTATATATCGGAATGCCTGACACGTTATATTCCAAATCGTAACCTTAGATCTTCAAATTAGTGTCTCCTTATAATTCCAAAAGCTAAACTTAAAAGAAGTGGTGAGGCGGCCTTCTGCTGTTATGCACCTAAAATCTGGAATAGCCTGCCAGTAGGAATTCGCCAGGCAAATACAGTAGAGCACTTTAAAACACTGCTGAAAACACATTACTTTAACATGGCCTTTCTATAACTTCACTTTAACTTAATACTGATACTCTATATGTTCAATTCATCATAATAACTATTCATAGTGGCTCCAAAATCCATACTGACCCCTACTCTCTCTTCTGTTTATTTTTCCGGTTTCTTTGTGGTGGCGGCCTGCGCACCACCACCTACTCAAAGCATCATGATGCACCAACATTGATGGACTGAAAGCCAGAAGTCTACGTGACCATCATCATCAGGTCCTTCTATGAAAACCCTAAATACAAAGAGGACTGTTTGATTTATGTTAGGTAGATTGCCCAGAGGGGACTGGGCGGTCTCTTGGTCTGGAATCCCTACAGATTTTATTTTTTTTCTCCAGCCTCTGGAGTTTTTTTTTTGTTTTTTCTGTCCACCCTGGCCATCGGACCTTACTTATTCTGTTAATTAATGTTGACTTATTTTTATTTTTTATTATGTCTTCTATTTTTCTATTCTTCATTTTGTAAAGCACTTTGAGCTACATTTTTTTTGTATGAAAATGTGCTATATAAATAAACGTTGTTGTTGTTGTTGTAAACGCACTCAATCAGTCCATCAACTGCTCCCTGTAGAGCTGTTTGGACTTAAAAGTACAATCACCTCACTGTAAACTTGCGATAGTTATAATATTGCACAACCTGAGCCACTTTATAAAGCGCATATTTACATATGATGAGAATATCATTTTTAAGATGAAATGCAGCAAAATATGTTTATTATATTATACAGATAAAACTTTAACTTCATTTAAATAATCTATATTGTTAATAATTAAAGGATACGGTGTTGCTACGCTAGCAAGGATCTGGCGCTCCGCTCATGATTGTTCCTGCCTCGCACTGTATGCTTCACTGGGACTGGCTTGAAGGATAGAATAATTAAACATGTACTATGAATATATTTCAATGTGCCTTAAAAGTTTTGAAGAATCGGCATTATAAGCTTACAAATGGCTTAACATCTATTAAAGAGCCGATTGTGTGGCGATCAATTACTTGGAGAAAGAAAAGGACAGGAATTGGAGGTTAGTACGTTTGAAAGAGACAGTACTGCAGGGCCGGCCTTAGGCATGTGCAAACTGTGCACCTGCACAGGACCGCCAAATCCCAGGGGCCGCCACACCAATATTATATTGAATATAAAACAGAAAGAGAAAATAACTACACAGCTAAAAACGCAGCGGCAAACTTCGGAAAAAGTTAAACGCTTGTGTCACGATCACGAGGCGGCTATGCAGTGTCCGCAACGGACGTGGCCATCCACCGCGCATAAGGTACCATATTGACATTGATTCTTTCTCTGCCCAGGGCCTAGAGCTGCCCCTGAGTACTGCTGCAATAAATTATTTCATCGAAGGTTGCACACAATCACTGCACCACTGTGTTCCCATGTTTAATAACGTGCTTTAACTCCTATCATCATGAAAATGATAGTATTTTAGTTATTCAGAGAGCTGTAATATCACGAATGTAATGGATTCTGTGTCCTGTCGCAGGAAGAGAAAGCCAGTTTAAGAAGCACGTAGTGATTCACACACATAGAGCACATAGAAGAACACATACAAAACAAAGCATTTCATGTGCTACTTTAATTACGATGTGATTTGAGAAACTGGTTAATTAAACAATTTTAAGATGAAGTTTATGATGTTCTACTTTAATGACGAAATAAACTACGTGATTAAAGTGGAAATTTCGAGACTGAAGTTGGCATTTCGTGCTTTTTCCCCACTGTGTGCCTTTTTTTTTCTCTGTACCCTAATAAGCTTTCATATGACACTCAGATGGTGGGCTATGACTCACCTTTTCACAGCGACTTTGATATCTGACAACTTCTTTTTTATTTCGGGCACTGTGCGACTTTGTGAACTTGTGTTTTCGAGTTTCTCCGACACACTATGTCAGTTGGTCAGCTTCCTTTTGTTGTTCATACCACTGTTTAAACCAACAAATAGTATGTTTTTCCTTGCCTCCACTTGGTATTCACAGAAATTCTTCCATTTACCCTCTTGCTTTTCCCATTGTCTTTTCACAGAACACTAAACTTAAGGGCTATTTATATTGATTTGCATATTCAAAGAGGCGTAATTCTGGGAGGAGTTGGAGCAGGACAGCAGGCGCGTGCATGAGCGTTACTCTTCTCACTGACTGTGATTTATGTAGCAGAAGAACACGGAAGTTGGTGAACGCACAGATTTATGCATCTGGATTTTTCTGTGCGTAAACACATTTCGGCTTTTGTGCTTACTTCATGTTATAGTGCGAGTTCTACGCACGGCGTTATGCATGAGGCCCCAGGAGATGTTCATGGTTTTTGACAGAAACTAGAACAAACAGGCTTCTCAACAAAATTTGACAGCTATCAAGAATTAGACAGCTATCAAAAAAACAAAAAGCATAGCTGTTATTGTCGTCAAACAAGAATTACCAGCACTCGTTGATAAGAACGCAATAGTTCAACTGGAGTTAAAACGCTAAGACTGAGAACTGAATTGAGACATGGCAAGCTATGGGTCATTACCAGAAACTCAGAACCGAGAGTACTACGCCAACTCTTCTTTACACTACAAATCCATAATCTTGGACAAAGGAATAATGGTGCTGCATTAGAATTTATGTACAAGACTGTCCCCTGAAATTGCAGTGTGATACACCTAAGAATAAACAAAAAAATGCAAATGTTTCTCAAAAATGCAAAATAAAAACATTCACATAAAAACGAAGATTGTTAATTCAGCATTTGAAACATTTATGTCTCATGCACATGAAAAAATGTGTCTAAGGGGGAAAAAAAAAACCATTAACTATAAACAGCACGAGTTCCAAGAACATATTCAAAGAATTGCACTGTTAGATGACAATCATAAAGAATTCCACTATTTTAAATAAAGCCTGGAAAAAATCTTTCTGTTTTGTGGCAAATTAATAAAGGATGCAAAGTTTTAAAAAAATGAAATCTGTCCAAAAAGAAACACAAGTTAAAAAATATATATTAATATACTTACAACATAATCAGACTTGTCTCCTTCAAAGTATTCCCCTCATCTATTCACATTTTTTTCCCCCGATTTCTGGAATGCATTCTGGAACTTGTTTTGTGGAATACTGCATAAGTTACATGGCAAATTTTCTATCGCTTGAACTCGGCAAACTTTCAGGGTGGATTTCAACTTCGGGAACAAAAAAAAAGAAATATCCCCCAATGGCTGCATGCCCAGGTTTCATCACCTGTTAGGACTTTTTTCAAAAACATTTTCATTGTCATGTGAACATTCTAAGAACTCCTGGTTGACTGTCACATGGTTCACGTTTTGCTCATCTGTCAAGAGATGTGGCACAAATTTTTTTGTGACATGAAATTTTACTGATGCCTACAGCTTCACCAACGTCGTGGACAGTTAGGCCAGGATTTTTATGCATGTATTTTCTCAGCATGATCACTGTCCAGTTTTGGGATTGTCTCCCTGACTTGAATCAAATCACCTACTCAATTTGAGTAGTCGGTACCATTCATAACATTATGAGCAGTTCAAACAATTCTCTCCATAAGTCATGCAACATATGAAAAGCCTCAGTAAACATTTGACAATTTCATGGAAACACATTGCTATTCAACATCCATCACATTTCAGACTGGATAAAAAAAATAGCAAAAAGCACAGGAGACAAGTTCACCCTACTGCGTGTTCTCGGTGACTAACTGACAAGGTGTGATTGAGTAAGTAGAGACTTTAAAGGTCAAGGTCACCACTACACAACACCACCATCAAAAGTCTGCTATTTTGGCCCATTGGCTCTTTATTTAAGAAGTTCTGTTTCTTTTTGGACTGACATATACTGTATATAACTCTTAAAATGGGTCATCTTTATACCACCAAATTGTAGGTGCAATTTAGAAGATATTTTTGTGTAGACTTGGTGATTTCATATGAAAGGTAATATAAGACATTATGCTTGCTTCTTCCTTTATATTTGGTGTAAGTGTTTTAACAATGACTGTGCAGCCATTTAAGGCAAATGACCTATAGGGCAGAGACCCCTGCAGTCTTTTGCCCCTGTAAGGTAACACTAGCGTCTTCCCAGTTTTATCATTCCAATACATTCAGATACACTTAACTATCTGAATGGGAGTTAGTTGGAATTATTTGATAAACAGTTTACACCCTTGGTTTTTTGGGACTATGTTTGATTTAATGCTTTCATCTGGGCTAAATGAATGTTAAAAAAAAGACTTTCCGCAAACTGCAAGTGAAGCTGTTGGAAACTCTCTTGTGGTGCTTTTTCTATGTGGCCTGAATTCCCCAAAAGCCAAAATGCTAAAACCCTGTGATCATCTCAGATGAATGTTGGTTAAAAAAAAATTAAATATAAATTGAATTAAAAATTGATTCCTCATTGAGGCTAATATTGTCTGCCCACACTGTCTAGCTCTCTGCTAAGCTGTCAGTAATATCTTGCAAGATATATGCCACTTCTCCAGCCTGGGTAGACAGGCACTCACTTAAATCATTTGTGGCCAGCTACACTCACTCTCACTTCAACTTTAACAGTAGTGGGACACAGAGAACAGCAACAATAGATGGCTTTCTAAAGAGTTTTCTTCACTAGGATTAGTCCCTACTGTGGGTTTAGGTGCTGTGATAACACAGCTTTACTGGACTTTGCCATTGTTTGATTATAAACATACAGAGCAGGGGTGCCCTATGCATCGATCACGATCAAACGGTAGATCGCGTTGCATTCATTTTTTTTTTAATGTTAGTCTATCATATATCCTCCCTGTGGCATTTTGCCACTTGATTAACATACAGGGCGGCCAGTCTGAGATCACCTTTCTTATAACATACTGATCATCCCGCACGCACGATCAAACGCGCGAGCTACTGCAAAACTCCGGCTGTGATCTATTTAGTCTTCCAATTTATATCGAATAAACAAGGGATTTAAAAAAAAATTGTTTGGGGAGGGTATGGGCTGGATGTGGAATTGGAAGCGGATTTTTTTTCTCACAATGTCATAATTGAAGTGCGTTTGTCTGATCTGTCAATCTATCATTGCTATTCCAAAGAAGGAAAACATGGAAAGACACTTTCAAACTGTTCATAAAAACTACGAAACTGACTTCCTTCTAAAAAGCGATCTGAGAAAGTGAAAGGTGAGGGAACTAAAATTGCAGTTAATCGGACAGCCGTCATTTTTCACTCAGCTTAATTCAAAAGCAAAGGCAGACACACTGAAGCATCGTTCCGGGTGAGACACTCGATCATTAAGCATTAGAAGTGTGCTACCTCCTTGACTGCATTATTCGGCTCTACTTATTTATGTGAGTCAGCCTTTTCCCACATGAAGATTATTAAATACTGAAGTGACCATAAATGTATTGAATTTTTATTGTGCCATAAAGGTTATTCAGTTATGCAAGGTACGACAACATGTATTTTATGTATAAAGTATACACAGTATATATATATATATACTAGCAAAATACCCGCGCTTCGCAGCGGCGAAGTACTGCCTTAAAATTTTTATGAAGAAGAAAATTAAACCTTTTTAAACTGAGGGAAAATATGCCAATAATTATTTAAGGATCTCTTTGTATACCACATTGTGAGTTCGGCCCTCCGGTTGTAATATGACGAAGCTGTGAGCTGAGCTTACTCTTGAGCATGCAACGTACAGTTGGCCATGTGAAAAGTAATCTTGTTTCAAATCTCACAGCTTGGATTGCTGCTGTCATAATCGGTTTGAGTTTCATGGTTTGCTTCAATTACGACAGTATTTGGAGGACTTGTGTTGAAGAGACAATCGGCATCTGTCAAGCGTTGTAAGTATACAACCGGTTTCATCGATAACTTCACATCCAGCTTTTGAGAGTTTAAACATCCATAAACATCAAGGCTATGGACGTACAGTGGTGTGAAAAACTATTTGCCCCCTTCCTGATTTCTTATTCTTTTGCATGTTTGTCACACAAAATGTTTCTGATCATCAAACACATTTAGCCATTAGTCAAATATAACACAAGTAAACACAAAATGCAGTTTTTAAATGATGGTTTTTATTATTTAGGGAGAAAAAAAATCCAAACCTACATGGCCCTGTGTGAAAAAGTAATTGCCCCCTTGTTAAAAAATAACCTAACTGTGGTGTATCACACCTGAGTTCAATTTCCGTAGCCACCCCCAGGCCTGATTACTGCCACACCTGTTTCAATCAAGAAATCACTTAAATAGGAGCTGCCTGACACAGAGAAGTAGACTAGAAGCACCTCAAAAGCTAGACATCATGCCAAGATCCAAAGAAATTCAGGAACAAATGAGAACAGAAGTAATTGAGATCTATCAGTCTGGTAAAGGTTATAAAGCCATTTCTAAAGCTTTGGGACGCCAGCGAACCACAGTGAGAGCCATTATCCACAAATGGCAAAAACATGGAACAGTGGTGAACCTTCCCAGGAGGGGCCGGCCGACCAAAATTACCCCAAGAGCGCAGAGACGACTCATCCGAGAGGTCACAAAAGACCCAAAGACAACGTCTAAAGAACTGCAGGCCTCACTTGCCTCAATTAAGGTCAGTGTTCACGACTCCACCATAAGAAAGAGACTGGGCAAAAACGGCCTGCATGGCAGATTTCCAAGACGCAAACCACTGTTAAGCAAAAACAACATTAGGGCTCGTCTCAATTTTGCTAAGAAACATCTCAATGATTGCCAAGACTTTTGGAAAATACCTTGTGGACTGATGAGACAAAAGTTGAACTTTTTGGAAGGCAAATGTCCCGTTACATCTGGCGTAAAAGGAACACAGCATTTAAGAAAAAGAACATCATACCAACAGTAAAATATGGTGGTGGTAGTGTGATGGTCTGGGGTGGTTTTGCTGCTTCAGGACCTGGAAGGCTTGCTGTGATAGATGGAACCATGAATTCTACTGTCTACCAAAAAATCCTGAAGGAGAATGCCCGGCCATCTGTTCGTCAACTCAAGCTGAAGCGATCTTGGGTGCTGCAACAGGACAATGACCCAAAACACACCAGCAAATCCACCTCTGAATGGCTGAAGAAAAACAAAATGAAGACTTTGGAGTGGCCTAGTCAAAGTCCTGACCTGAATCCTATTGAGATGCTATGGCATGGCCGCAAAAAGGCGGTTCATGCTAGAAAACCCTCAAATAAAGCTGAATTACAACAATTCTGCAAAGATAAGTGGGCCCAAATTCCTCCAGAGCGCTGTAAAAGACTCATTGCAAGTTATCGCAAACGCTTGATTGCAGTTATTGCTGCTAAGGGTGGCCCAACTAGTTATTAGGTTCAGGGGGCAATTACTTTTTCACACAGGGCCATGTAGGTTTGGATTTTTTTTCTCCCTAAATAATAAAACCATCATTTAAAAACTGCATTTTGTGTTTACTTGTGTTATATTTGACTAATGGTTAAATGTGTTTGATGATCAGAAACATTTTGTGTGACAAACATGCAAAAGAATAAGAAATCAGAAAGGGGGCAAATAGTTTTTCACACCACTGTATATATGTACGCAAGTAGGATTCAGTTAGCATTGGGAACCCTCGTACCAAATTTCTTGAAGATGGGCCCATAAGTAACAAAGACCGTTGAAAAGTTCAACATGGCGGCTGACAGTGGCATCATACCACCGAAATAAGTATGTACATTAGTTTCGGTTAGCGCAGGGAAGCCGTCTACCAAATTTCGTGAAGATGGGGCCATAAATAAGAAAGTTCAACGTGGTGGACGTTGTCGACCGTTATGACCGTTACGCGTAGGATTTCGAAATGAAACCTGCTTAACTGTTGTAAGTAAGCTGTAAGGAATGAGCATGCCAAATTTCAGCCTTCTACCTACACGGGAAGTTGGAGAATTAGTGACATTGAAAAGTTCAATATGGCGGCTGACAGTGACATCATACCACTGAAATAAGTACGTACATCGGTTTTGGTTAGCGCAGGGAAGCCACCTACCAAATTTCGTGAAGATGGGGCCATAAGAAAGTTCAACATGGCGAACGTTGTCAACCTTTATGACCGTTAAACGTAGAATTTCGAAATGAAACCTGCTTAACTGTTGTAAGTAAGCTGTAAGGAATGAGCATGCCAAATTTCAGCCTTCTACCTACATGGGAAGTTGGAGAATTAGTGATGTTGGAAAGTTCAATATGGCGGGCGACAGTGGCGTTATACCACCGAAATAAGTACCTACATCGGTTTTGGTTAGCGCAGGGAAGCCGCCTACCAAATTTCGTGAAGATGGGGTCAGCCTTCTACCTACACAGGAAGTTGGAGAATTAGTAACGTTGGAAAGTTCAATATGGCGGCCGACAGTGGCATCATACCATCGAAATAAGTACGTACATCGGTTTCGGTTAGCGCAGGGAAGCCGCCTACCAAATTTTGTGAAGATGGGGCCGTAAATAAGAAAGTTCAACATGGCAGATGTTGTCGACTGTTATCGACCATTATAACCGTTACGTGTAGAATTTCGAAATGAAACCTGCTTAACTTTTGTAAGTAAGCTGTAAGAAATAAGCCTGCCAAATTTCAACCCTCTATCTACACGGTTAGTTGGAGAATTAGTGGTGAGTGAGTGAGTGAGTCAGTAAGGGCTTTGCCTTTTATTAGTACAGATATATATATATATATATATATATATATATATATATATATATACACACACACTCACCTAAAGGATTATTAGGAACACCATACTAATACGGTGTTTGACCCCCTTTCGCCTTCAGAACTGCCTTAATTCTACGTGGCATTGATTCAACAAGGTGCTGAAAGCATTCTTTAGAAATGTTGGCCCATATTGATAGGATAGCATCTTGCAGTTGATGGAGATTTATGGGATGCACATCCAGGGAATGAAGCTCCCGTTCCACTACATCCCAAAGATGCTCTATTGGGTTGAGATCTGGTGACTGTGGGGGCCATTTTAGTACAGTGAACTCATTGTCATGTTCAAGAAACCAATTTGAAATGATTCGAGCTTTGTGACATGCTGCATTATCTTGCTGGAAGTAGCCATCAGAGGATGGGTACATGATGGTTATGAAGGGATGGACATGGTCAGAAACAATGCTCAGGTAGCCTGTGGCATTTAAACGATGCCCAATTGGCACCAAGGGGCCTAAAGTGTGCCAAGAAAACATCCCCCACACCATTACACCACCACCACCAGCCTGCACAGTGGTAACAAGGCATGATGGATCCATGTTCTCATTCTGTTTACGCCAAATTCTGATTCTACCATTTGAATGTCTCAACAGAAATCGAGACTCATCAGACCAGGCAACATTTTTCCAGTCTTCAACTGTCCAATTTTGGTGAGCTCGTGAAAATTGTAGCCTCTTTTTCCTATTTGTAGTGGAGATGAGCGGTACCCGGTGGGGTCTTCTGCTGTTGTAGCCCATCCGCCTCAAGGTTGTGCATGTTGTGGCTTCACAAATGCTTTGCTGCATACCTCGGTTGTAATGAGTGGTTGTTTCAGTCAAAGTTGCTCTTCTATCAGCTTGAATCATTCGGCCCATTCTCCTCTGACCTCTAGCTTCAACAAGGCATGTTCACCCACAGGACTGCTGCATACTGGATGTTTTTCCCTTTTCACACCATTCTTTGTAAACCCTAGAGATTGTCTTGACCAGGACCACACCCCTAAATGCATTGAAGCAACTGCCATGTGATTGGTTGATTAGATAATTGCATTAATGAGATATTGAACAGGTGTTTCTAATAATCCTTTAGGTGAGTGTATATATATATATATATATATATATATATATATATATATATATATATATATATATATATATATATATACATACAGTATATATAATTTTTAAAGTGGGTAGATCATTTCGACCTGGTCATTTTAAAAGTAGCTCGCAAGCCAAAAAAGTGTGTGCACCCCTGATATAGAGACACATATCTCTCTATTATAAAAGGAAATCCTGAGACAAGACTTTCTCAGAGATAATTTCAACTACCGCAAGAGATAATTTCACGCTCTGCAAGACAAGACTTTTTGCCATGAGATTTTGACAAGTCCTGTCCTCCTCTCAAACATTTACAACCACGCCCATGGTCCACTCAGTTCTCATTTGTGTGAACGCTATTGTCAGACACAGATCCTGCACTCTCAGATCCAAGCGGGATCAGAAATAAAAGATAAAGAGTAGAAGACAAAGTAGAATGTTGTAAAGAGGTTCAAAAACGTTGACGCGATACAAGTGCAGAGCAGGTTAGAGATTAGGAATGTACTAAAATTCAAAAGTCTCAAAAAACTGAAAGTAAAGATCACATTGCCTCTAACAAATGGAAATTATTACTCGGTGAAATAATGGAACAGCGAAAAGAGATCGAGTATATGGACATAGGTGATATACAGAAGTATGTAGTTATTATTCGGCTTTGAACTTTAAGTGGGAGACTTGTAGATCTGCTAATTCGTGTTGCCATCAGGGAAAAGTAGTGTTTCTTCCCAATGAAGAGGCGTATCCACGAGAATTAAAAGAATTGTTGTTTGGTGAAAGTGAAATCCACATACGCAAGCAGCAGAGAAGCGAAGTAGCTGGCGCATAGCACCCACTCGAGGGTTGGCGATTCAAACGAACAGGGGGCTGAGCCCCCTAGTATAAACAATGTATAAACTCTATCCCTGTATTTATATATACACACACTGTACATATAAATATGAAATCATTTTTACAATAAAGTTACTTTTAATGCCAGTCTCATTAATTTCCCAACAGACCTCATTATACAATGACATGCATAAAGAGTTGGCTAGAATGGCTCATCAGTTCTCCCAATAGAACCTAATCGTCCACTTCTGAGCACGTGCGAACCTCCTTTTCATTGTAAGAAACAGAAAAAAGCAGGGCTAAACAACGTGCTTTAATAATGCTAGGCAGGCTACTGTTCATTATGCCATCTAGAAACAGAGTATGGTCTACGATAATTATTGCTATAATTCTACAAAAATGTATAATTAAAATGCGTGCTGAACATGTTGGTTTATATTATATTAAGACATGGAATGCAGTTGTAATGTCTTCATACAAGCAGCACATATTTACTTTGGTTATCTCTCTATTATAAAAAAAAATCTGTGGAATGAATGACTAGGAGACGATACGTGATCTTCACGTTAAGATCACGAAAGACAAATAAAAGAACCGTGAGACGAAAGAGAATGAGCAAAAAAAAAAAATCAGTAGTGTAAATGGAAGCAGTACACACAGATACAGGTGTCTCAGTGCATATAAAGCGTATAAAGGACAATATTATATGAATGAAATGTCAACGAATAAAATATCGCATTAGCGCAAAAAATAGAAAATTAATCATCAGGACCAGGTGTAACTGAAAAAATAGCAGGACAAAGCGAGGTCAGAAATGAAAGGCAAAGAGCAGAAAACAAAGTCTTTTCGCATCATTCAATGCACAAAAGGTAGATTTACGCAATAACCCGCAACAGTTAAAGCAACGGCAAGTTTAATTTCAAAGAAAGCATAATTTGGTGAGGTGTATATTTATGATCACAGAGAAGTGATCACAACGCGAGCAGCAGAGACACAAAGTAGCAAAAAGGACAGCGGCTGGACAGGCTTTAAAAAGATCAAAGGGCAGCGTGACAGCCCCCATGACGTGCAGCGTTATACGTCTTGCAAGAAAGAATTTAACCATGCCTGGGGCCGGAAGTAAAGGACAAGTATTGTTTTTACAATGTGACGCGAGACCAGGCAGTGAGCCATCATTTAAAACCACAGACATCTAACCCAGCAGTTGTTGGATTGCTTTTGCCAGACAAGCATCATGTGCTCCCAGCTCTTAAAATAACGACATGTGACAAGCAGAAGAGGCAGCTCGCAAGCAGCAAAGACAGCAAATGATCCAAAGGCATATTCTTAGCGTGCGTTCAGCCACCTATCCCCACTTCGCAACCCGAGCAGCATGATACACTTGGCAAGAAAGACATGTAACCACGCACGGGGCTGGAAAAAAAGGACAAGTATTGTTTTTACAAAAGTTTTTAAAGTAAAAGTGCAAATAATGCATATGCAACAATTCCCAAGAAAACAATCTCTTTAAATTGTATACTGCCTGCCTAATGTAAAGTCATTCCTGATGGAGGATTGCAGGAATCGTGGGAAAGAGGGGTCCTTTCATCAGATTAGCGCAATTTCAGATGTGGAATGGCCAAATGGGGGAGGCAGCTTGATGAATGAGGTCTCCACACTCTAAACAAATCCAAATCATATTATGTAATATTATCTCATGTGAAATTCTACTCTGTACTTCTAGAATTTTTATTTTTGTACTGTATTCAGGATTTGTTCTGTTCTGTGTATTGTATTTTATTGACCCACATCTTTTTGACACCCACTGCACACCCAACCTACCTGGAAAGGGGTCTCTCTTTGAACTGCCTTTCCCAAGGTTTGTTCGATTTTTTCCCTACAAAGGTTTTTTTTTGGGGAGTTTTTTCTGGTCTTCTTAGAGGGTCAAGGTTGGGGAGCTGTCAGGAGGCAGGGCCTGTTAAAGCCCATTGTGGCAGTTCTTGTGTGATTTTGAGCTACACAAAAATAAATTGTATTGTATTGTATTGTATATCCGATAAACCAAACACGGGGATGGGCAAGCGAAGCGAGCAGGGGGCAGAGCCCCCTAGTGTACTTAAATTAAAGAATTGTATTACATAATGTGGAAATAAGTCTCATAATATTTAAATCTATGTGGTGTAGACATATAAATATAAATAATTATTTGCATAAGATGTAGCTTTTAAGTGTATTAAATATGTAAATATGAATGTAGAGCTCATAAGGAAACATTCCACATTTAACAGAAGTTGTAAAAGGGCTGGGCTAGACAAGTGTTTCTCGACAGGATGATACTCAGTGTGCACATTGCATATTAAGAAAGACTGATGGCTGATGGGAGTTATGCAAATGCAAAAGCAAATACTTGCACAGTGCCATAGCTTGTACGAGCTTTATGTTCAGATGAAATAACTATTCTTTGCTCTTAAGAAGAGGGAAAATAAGTGATTGGGATCTTTTAGTTTAGCACGAGCAACCACTGACCACTGATTTATAAATAAAAAAAAACAAAAAACAAAAAAAAACTAAAAGGCTTAAATGTTTCCATTCATGGAAAAACAACAAATACCTACAGGGTTATATGTGGTAATTGATGCATTTGGTAACAAGGAAAAGTTTAAGTGAGTATAAAACAGCATGTAATACCAGCCTTTCAGTTGGCTTGTTACTGTTATCATCTGCTACCCATATTAGAGATTTATAAAATAACATTTTCACATTGCATGGTGTTTCCTGCCTATCAAGTCAAACACACTGCAACCAATCAAAGCATCATAGAACCGGTAGCCACTGTGGCAAAGCATGTGTGTGTGTGTGTGTGTGTGTGCAGGTGTGTCTGCTAGCTGTGAGAGGGAACAGCTTTGGCAGTCAGCTCAGGTCTATTGACAGAGCTGAGAGAATTTAATTCTGCATACGCCTGAGCAAATAATAGGGCCCAGACAATCCTGGGTATGTTCAAATAGTCTGATGCTTATTCAATATCCCTAAAACCGTTTCAACTGCCGAAAATCAATGTCTGTATTAAGAGGAACTGATGAACAAAGTTTCACAAACTCAACTGACTTAAGTCCAAACTTAGAAATATGTGGGGTCAAGAAAAGCTCTCTTAGTTTCTGATTTTACTGAGAAAGATGCCACTATTAATAAAGAAGAAGTCTTTGTAATTAATCTAATCATGGCATCCAAATAAAAGAGATAAGCTAACAACAACCATGAAGCAAAAGGGTATTATTATTTTTTTGTTACTGGAAGACCTTAATTCATATAGTATACAGCATATAAATATTACATTACACTTTAGGTTGTATGAATTCATAATTTACTTTTCCTTTTTGAAAAAAGGCACAAAAAAGAATGGTTATACGAGATAACCAAAAGAAAAGTTTTAACAGCTTCCTGAATATCTGAAATACAAAGACATTTCATGGAGAGAAAAAAAAAAGTACTATGATGTGAACTCTAGTTGTTACAATCCACATGGTGTTTCAAGTAACTAGAAGGAAATTCTTGTATTTGCTGTTTTGTCTTGTTAATATGTGTTATATTAGGAAAATAAAACATATACTCATTAGTATGCTAATGGGAAAGTCACTACATAAATAAAATGTATTATTATTATTGCCCTTTGTCAGTGATAGCTGAGTATATTCGATTATCACAGATAGTTTTGGTATTTAGTAAATATTACAATAACTCCGAACTTGCATTTAAATATCTTGTGAAATTAAAGACTAAGAAATACAACTGGACACTAATTTGTGCCCAGGATTGAAATGTATAAAACCCTGTCCCGTAAAGCGGTCCTTCTTCCCTTTTGAACCACTACCCACACAAATGTCTGTGCTCATCACGTACTCATATATATATATATATATATATATATATATATATATATATATATATATATATATATATATATAAAAACTTTATAGCAGTAATTTGAAATACTAACCAAACAGTATTATATACTGTACTTGTGTGGCATGGCATCATCATAATAATAATAATACATTTTATTTATATAGTGCCTTTCCCATGCTCGAGGCACTTCACAGAGTTTAAGAGAGAACGACAGGGTATACAGTACATAGCATTGTACAAACCAAATAAATAAAGAAGATTAAGACTGTAAATTCAGAGAAAAGCCTAATAGAAAATATAATTGATGGTCTAGCACACACACACACAGGTTACATGAGCATCTTGACAGAGAGGTAAACTGAGAGAAGGGGAATGAAGTCAAGTAGAGCTAAAAGCCTTCCTGAACAGATGAGTTTTGAGTTGTTTTTTAAAAGAATTCATGGAGTCAGCTGACTTGATTAATTTCGGTAGGTCATTCCAGAGTCTAGGCGCTATACAGCTGAAGGCCCTGTCACCCATGGAGTGTAGATTAGTGTGGGGCACAACAAGATTACCAGAATCAGAGGACCTTAGTGGGCGGACAGGCACATAGTGATGGAGAAGGTCACTGATGCAGTTTAAGGCTTTGTAGGTTATTAGTAGGATTTTATATTCGATTCTGTAAGACACAGGAAGCCAGTGAAGACGGAGCAGGATGGGTGTGATGTGCTCACTGCTGCTGGTTCAAGTAAGGGCGCTTGCAGCCGAGTTTTGAATAAGCTGGAGCTGTGATATAAGATTAGAAGGGGCACCTGCCAGCAGCGAGTTACAATAATCTATGCGGGATGTGATAAAATTAATAATAAACTCAGCAAAGTTTAGAAAAGCACTTTGTGGAGCTACTTGCATTCAGAATTACTGTACAGAAAATTAAAACTGACTGATCTATCAAGCCAGGCTGGTTCACAGCAGCATTTTCTTTTCACCTTAGCAGTAAGGGTAACACAGGCATTCAACACCAAATCAATTAAAGCTTCGAATGTGTTGGCATGAAAGATACCATACTTGTAAGGACACTACTTTATATACAGTTAATACTGATTGACTGATTGATTGAGTGGTCGGCTGAATGAAGCAGGTTGGCCAACTCCAGCATTTTATTTTCACTTTGCCTGGTTAGACGAACTCAAACGCTGACCTACCTTATATAACAGATGTTGAAAATGAAATGGGGCAGCAGACACCAGCAAGCACCTGCACGTGCAAGTTTACAGTAATTACACATCCACTCAGAGATTAAACTTTCCAGATTCTTTTAGTGTTTACAATGCCTGTGGATTACAGAGATAAGAAAGCTGATGAGGAGGCCCAATGGCACTCCTCTCTAGACTCCAACTAATGGGCTAATATCTGAATACAGTATTTTTAATTTCGAACTGTTAATTTATGGCACATACACTACATAAAACCTGGGAAGATAAATATTCTTATTGCTATATCAGTTAAATTCTGATTTTGGATGGGTCCATTTAGTTTACTATTCATGACTAATAAGGGGCACGCAATTAAAAGTCTCTTACACATTTAAATCTCACCTTTCCTGTTTGTTTAAAACAAACTCATTGCCTTCCTTCTTGTTACATTGAGGGTTTTTTTCTGTATAGGATTTATTCTCTACTTATGTTCATATTAAAGGGCACTATATAAAATGTGGGCTGGTAAAAGCTTGATTAATTATTCCATTTATTAAGACATTTCTGAATACATAACTGCACAGTTTGCTTTTCTTCTGCTCTGCATTCTTCTGTGTGTTAAACGTATTTGAAATATGTGTCATCAGCTTGATTTTTATCCCCCATCACAGGTTGAACAGCTTTTTATCTTCCCATCCCTTCTTATAGAAAAGAACTAGACAACCGTGCCACGTAAAACTACATCCCAAATATACTTAAGTTTCTTTAGCTTGCTTCATGAATCCAATATTCATAATGCAGTGTACAGAGTTTTTTTATTTTTTTATTACAGTTTTTTACAATTGCTAAAGCACAATTTTGACAACAAGGCTCATTGTTACAAATCATTTAGCACAATTCACAAAACACCTCACCCAAAGAGCAAAACACCTCACATATCCTGCAAAATGAAACCTTGCAACCAAAACTACATATAGAATGATCATAATAAAACTACTGGACTAAATGGCACACATGTCAGTCATATCACCAGATTTTTGTCTAACCAACTACACACTGTTGGGCAAAATGAATAGCACTCTCATCTTTAGTATGCTCTGCCACAATACTACAATAGTCCAAATTGTAGAAAATTAGAGTGTTCACATGCACAGAAATATTTGCGGATACACACACATGCATTTATTTTTTTTATTTTTCACCAAACAAGTCAGTGCAACATATGCACAGCAGACATATTTACATTGGAGCGAACAAAAATATGCTCAGAAAAAACAGTAAACTGAAAAAGAAAATGTGCAGAAGAAATATATAGAAAAAAAAGAGGCAAGAATAATTAGGCAGCATCCTGCCTCTCAGCTGGGTCTGGCCACATCACAGGCAAGATCTTCCCTTGCCAGACATCGAGGGAAGAAGCGCCTTGAGTGCCTTATCCATCCCTGAATCGTACCCACATCAATTTCATCACATGCCTCTTCCATAGCCTGCACAAGAGGCATGCGCACATAGGGCTGCCGGTCGTATACCTTCCACCTCCAAGCCGAAAAGAACTCTTCTATGGGGTTCAGAAATGGTGAGAATGGTGGGAGGTATTGCACGAGAAACAGTGGGTGGTCAGCAAACCAATTTTGGACTGGGGCTGCATGATGAAAGCTCACGTTGTCCCATACTACAACATACCGGTTCTTGCATGGTCTGCATAATTCATATGCTCTGGTGGAATGAGAATGTTATGGAGTCTGTCCAGAAATGTTAGAATATGGTCTGTGTTGTATGGTCCAAGGTTGGCATGACGGTGGAGGACACCATGCATATTGGAGATGGTAGCGCACATTGTGATGTTCCCACCACGTTGGCCAGGAACATCTACTGTATAATGGCTCTGTGGCCAATGACGTTTCTTCCCCTTCTTCTGGTCTTTGCTAGGTTGAAACCAGCCTCATCTATGAAGATGAACTCATGTGGGATTGCATGAGCATCCATTTCCAGTACTCCCTGAAAACAATGAACTAAAATCAGTCAATATGGTGTTATCCAGTACACTGGGAAACAATGTTGCGTGTAATGTGCTGCAGTCAATATTGTACTTACATCCACATATACTCGTCTGAGATCTTTGTTTCTTTGAGAGTTTCTCTCAAAAGGCACCTTATACAATTGTTTCAGGCTGATTTGGTTTCGCTTGAGAATGTGAGCCAATGTGGACAGACTGACTCGTTGAATGTTGGTGAATATGGTGTTGTCTTGGATGATGTTGCTTTGAATTTCTCTTAATCTGATTTAATTATTCTCCAAGACCAAGTTTACAATGGCAGATTCCTGTACCCCGTGAACATTTCGCCCCTTCCTCCACCATGGTTGCATCTCTCAGTTCTTTACAAAAACAAAAAACAAAAATATAGGGCTTGGACAATGCAGCCTAAAGATTTCTCCACAGTAGAGTAAATTGGACAGGAAACTTGTACAGTTAGTGTATGACATTAGCCATTCATGAAGTACACAGGTGTCACCCAACTGATACACTATGACATGGGGTGTACTACACAGTGAGAAAGACATTTTGGTTGCATACCTGTGCTCCAGTCTATATGTCCGGATGACAGAGGCGACAGTAAAACGGCTCAAGTTGGGCTGCACTCTACGTCCAGCCTCTTGCATTGTCAGCCCATGGTTGATGACATGATCAACTAAGGTTGCTCTGATTTCATTTGACAGTTGCTGTCTTCTTCGCCCATGACCTCCTATACCAGCTCTACCCCTACCTCTCACTCTTCCTCCCCCTCTCATCCTCACCCTCCCTCTTCCTCTTCCTCTCTCTGCAATGTCTTCCATTGCTCTTGAAAAAAAGGTGCTCACCTGTGATCTTTTTATAGTGCTTACTTCCTGATTGAAGTGGTAACAATTAACCATTGAGGTGTTTGGCCAGGTGGCACATATATTGGCCAATTAGCTCATGTTCTGTCCTTTTGAATGGCAGTGTGTTGTAATGGCAAACATGTGACTTTATGTCAGATTGTTGTGTCTTATGCAGAGAACGGTGTTCAGTGCATTTAGAAAGTGCCATTTTGAATTGCAAAATGTGTGTAAAGCAGGAAATGTGTTTAGAGTTTTAGTGACTTGAGAAGAGGTTTTGTTCTCTGTGTGTCAGTTTGAATAATTGTGCTATGCAGGTCATTTTAGTGTGTTAGCAATTGTGAAAAACTGTAACAATGCACCTACATGTGCACTCTTTTGTAAAGAGAGCCTCCTCAAACTTGGCATGAACAAAAAAATCTCCCTGTTATACCCTTATTTCACCCACATGGCTGGAAATTTTAAGTCAGACAGACCTTGGCACTGCTACACAATGGGCAGACATGCTACTGAAATAAATTCATGGCGGAGGACCACGTATGCTGCTCCTACTCCAGAGCCTACTATCAACCAACTTCTGGGTCACAGGCCTGCCAGCCTCTAAAGTCTCTCCACATAAAGCTGGGACACCAAAATAAATAATCAATAGAAGGCACAAGCATTCTGACACCCCACCATGCACTCGACTAGACCCTGGGGATCTGCCCCACTACTGCACGTTGCCTTCATGCTGCTTTTTTGCGTTTTTTATTGTCCTTCATCCCGGTCAACTGAACCTACACTGGCAGTCCTAATCATGGGCTCTGAAACTTAGGGTAAAGCATTTGCATTAAGATTTTGAAATCTAATTGAACCTGAAAATTGATTTCTGTACACTAACACTATTATTACACCTTTGGATCCTTTAGCTTTTGCCTGGTCAAGTAAGTTATGTTTATCAAGGCTGCTTTGAAGAGTTGCAGTTATTTTCAGTTCTCTTTTTAAAAAAATGCTTTCTAAGAATTGCACAAAATTTCCCCCTGTCTGCTTCCATGCCATAATGTACTCAGCAGTCTGGTATAGGAACTAATTTTAAAATGATTGTCTTAAAATAAATGATTTTTTCTTAATCCTTACAGAGCTTTCTCCCACGACTGGCCCTTGCCTTTAATGGAAAAGACTGACGCTGCTCACTTTTTCCTTAATGTACAGCACTTTTTTTTCTACAGCAGCAGTTCTTGTCCATTCAGAAGAGGATATTCACCCCGACTCACTTGACGACCTCGTGCAGCCACTCACTGCCCTCCTTAATCTGATTTCTAAGGTCCGGATGTGACTTGAACATTTTGATAGTAAGAGCCAGCTCCGCAGCACAGATGCACATGCTCTGCTCATCCTTATCTTCACTTTACTAACACTGTGCTGGCTGCAGCTGAAAATCCCCAGGGACTAAAAAAGGCTACGGTGAGACCAGCTGATGAAGAATGTGCGGCGAGTAGCGCCAGTGACATTGGCGTCCTGTGGCAGATGTCCAGGTCAAACACAGCATCCAAAGGTTAACTGAACAAGGGAATACATTTCATCTGAAGCACACAGCCACACATGCTGACGGTCAGATAAGCACACGACGGCACGGCAAACACCTGGAGAATGGGTGCTTCTTATCGGGTGACATTACTGTAAGGCCTGCTGCTCGGGGCTGCAGACCTCTCTGTGCCTTCTAATGAGGCTCAGACGTGTGGCCCGAGAACCGATCAGCTGTCAGTCACAGGATGACACTGTGCTGGTAGCAAGTGCAAGCTTGGAGGTGATCAGCATTCATAGGCATATTCGGAGTGTCAAGGGAAAGCAAGTGCGCTGCATCAAAATAGTCAAGCCTTTGACCTTTTATGCTCAGCTGCTCAGAGGCTTGAAACAAAGGCTTTAAATTATGTGTGTGTTTGTACTTACAAACACCTTTTTGAGCAAAGCTTTTATGAGAAAAGTTGACTGCTCGTCTAGTTGAAAGAGTTTACAACTAATTGACCCCTCTCAGAACCCATCTGCAAACCACTTTGGGTGATCACAACAACAACAACATTTATTTATATAGCACATTTTCATACAAAAAGTAGCTCAAAGTGCTTTACATAATGAGAAAAATAAAAAATTAAAGACAAAATATGAAATTAAAATAAGACATTAGTTAACATAGAAAAGGAGTAAGGTCCGATGGCCAGGGTGGACAGAAAAAAAAAAAAAAAAAACTCCAGACGGCTGGAGAAAAAAAATAAAATCTGCATCTTCTATGATCACGTACAGTATCATAGAATAGCTAGATTTGAATGTGCAAGATTTACACTTTTAGAACATCCATTTCTGTACATTTATGGTTTAAATCAGAAAAGGATACCCAGCACTCTTAATAGGACCCCTCAATGTCACTGCCCTATAGTACAACATCTGTTGGTTATATAAGACTGGAAAAGATCAGCTATTCTACCATAAACATGTACATAAACAGACAGTGAATCATTAGCCATTTTCCTATTTCCCTTACATTTTAGATTTACATTTTGCTGCTTTTTAAAAGCCCATCTCAGACTTAAATGCTTCAGAATGCAAATCACCCCCCACTCCCATTCCTTGCACAGAAACAATGGGTTTACTAGTAATCCTGTGACAGCAGCTGTGCTGCCTACTGCAGCAGCATGAGGAGAGCGAGATTTAACATCTTATCTGTGCGGCTCCTTACCTCTTTTATTATACAAAATGGCTTGTTCCTAAAATTGTACACTGCACATGCTCAAACTTTCTTCTTGACTTCAAAATTTCCAGGGCTCCTGCTGCTTCATTCAGGAGCTACAAAGCAACATTTCTGATTACAATCGTTAGGCCAGCTAGGTAGCAGAAACGACGTAAACATGTTTCTGTTTCAATTCATGGCAGATAACACAAGCTGAAATACTGTTTTAGAAGAAAAAAGCAAGAGCATTGTGTAAAGCCATAAAGAGGAATATAAACTACACTTTACAATATGGCTTTGGCAATTGCAGGGCATCAACAACTATCACTTCATACAGGGTTTCTCTTATTTGCCATAATGAGACTGAACCTCTTTACATACACAGTAAATATTCATCTACATTTTCTTTCATTACAGGAGTAGTCAGACTTAAACCAGCAAAAGCATCTGGCGGGGGGCATAAACCAAACTCGGATGTGGTGATGCTCATACTCATTCACTCCCACTCACAGCCGGGGTTTGTGGTGCTATGATCACGTGCATAGGTATTCAAAAAAGGTATGCACATTAAGTTGACTGGAAGCTGTAAATCAGTGGTCCCCAACTCCGGTCCTGGGAGGCCACAGAGGCTGGAGGTTTTCATTCTAACCCTTTTCTTAATTAGTGACCTGTTTTTTCTGCTAATTAACTTATTTTGAATTCATTTCAATTGACTTGCTCTTGAAGACTCACATGCATCAATTATTTATTTTTCTTTACTTAGCAGCCAAACAATAATGAGATATAGATGAGCCAAAACATGACCAGCAAACTGTGTCCATCATACAATATCTGAAAATCAGAAAATAAAGAAAGATGAAGGTTTCAGGAATGCTCATCTGCTCAGGTCTTCGTTTTTAAGACTGCTCTTAGAAAAGAGAAAAGCAATAATTTCAGAAATGTATGCTATTGCTCAATGAGTGCAGCAACACGCCATGGAATTAAAGAATGAATTTAATTAACAACAAGACTTAGTGCCTAATTAAGCAACTGGTTGGAGTGAAATTGGTTGGAGTTTGAGGCCCTGACATAGTTGGTCTTCTGTTGGTACACTCACTTCACATATAATTTCTGTTTGGGTGCCATTTAAGGAAAGAAATGAAGCACTTCCAAGGAACGATAAAGAAATTCAGGGGAACAAATCTTAAAAAATTGTCAATCAAAATGAATTCAAAATATGTTAATTAGCAGCAAAAACAGGTCACTAATTAAGAAAAGGGTTAGAATGAAAACCTGCAGCCACTATGGCCCCCCAGGACCGGAGTTGGGGACCCCTGATTTACAGCTTCCAGTCAACTTAATGTGCATACCTTTTTGGAATACATATGCACGTGATTATAGCACCACAGTGGTGATGTGTTGCATGTTGATTGGCAGATGCAAGTAAAAATGCTACTGTACTCTGTAAATTTTAAATGGTGAATGTACAATAAGAGGTGGGGGTGGGATGGTGGCATTAAACTGCAAAATATTAAGTAAGCTATCTGCTACATGTGGCTCATGGGTGTAAATAGTCATAGTGACAGTGTCCCTCACGCTAATCTTCTGGAATGTCAAAATTGCTGCATGAGACATGCTATAATGATTGCCTGTAAGATAAAAAGACAAGGACCATTTTCAAAAAAATCCTTATATAAAAGTTTACTTTATTCACAATGAATGTTTGAAATGATTCATTTATGTCCTTGGACAATCTGACAGGAAATGAAATTGATAGATAGATAGATAGATAGATAGATAGATAGATAGATAGATAGATAGATAGATAGATAGATAGATAGATAGATAGATAGATTAAGGCACTATATGATAGATAGATAGATAGATAGATAGATAGATAGATAGATAGATAGATAGATAGATAGATAGATAGATATTGTACACAATGTTCACAATGTCTACACCCTGCCAAAAACAGAAGACAAAATATGAATAGAATTTCTTTTCACACATTGCTTAGGGACCTCGTTGAGGCAATTTTGCCTGCACTCTCCATCTTGGTTTCACTTGACTAAACTTAGTAAGGGCCCTTCTTTCAATTTGACATTTATTTAAACTGAGAAAGAAACAGCTAGTGCTCACATTATAATGAAGCTGCATTACCTCAAAAATTGATACTTCCTTCAAAGAGCTGTGTTTTCTTTAAGGATGAATACTATCGCAAATTTGATATTGAAGAAGTAAATCCCGAAAACACATCAAAAAGAATCCTCAAAATCATTGGTTGATAGAAATCTCTGATATAATGGTTGTAGCAGCAGGCATATAATGTCATAAAACCAGGAAGTGGTACTGTTTGTTTCTGACAGTGAATTATTTGTTGTGTTTCATTCGACTCATTTATCAGTTGGGTGTGATGGAGGTGACACGATGATCGAGGATTTCTCAACAAGGTACAGGATTATTACGTGCCATGATATTGAACTGTATATTTAGCTGTGAGAGCCCTGTCAGCAAAAACAGAAAGGCTGTTAAAATGGAATTGTTGTTGAAGTGCTGAATTTCCGTGAGTCATATTAACACTTTGCCGTAGTTCACCTCTGCATGAAGTAGAAAAGTAAGTGGCTGAGAAAATGAATGAATGCACTGTGAACACACATCATTTTTTATTTTATTTTAAAATGTCTGACTGCACAATAGAAAGTTGTCTGAGAGAATTAATTCCTGCTGTGTTATATTGGCTCTACTTGAGTTCTTATGATGGACAAGGCAGGATTGCTTAAATTGACAGGTGATATGTCCTGAACATTCAGGTCAGGGGTGAAAACTCAAATCCTAGAGGAGCTCTGGGGACTATGGCTAATGGAACAGACTTATATTGCTTTAAATTTAATTGGCTTCACTTTAAGATTCAGGATTATTAACTGTTATTATTTTCCATTAACCAGCAGTCCATCAAAAATCTAATGAAAACAAGGGCACAAATAAAAAAAAATCCCTAAACAGCAAAGCAGGAACTGAAAAGCTTCTTTCTTGTACATATTTGGTGTTAGGGTTGTCAAATGTTACTCAACACAAGTGATGGTGTTGCGATTGCACTCTGTAGTGCCCATGTATAGTCTTTGAGAGCAAGAGCGTGACTTAGGATCAATATAATGTATTATTAATTATTTTAAAATGGGAAAATATTAAAGTAACATCGAAATAATGCTAAAATGAATGCACAGCTCTGCCTTACACTTACCTCTTCATGTCCAAAAGGTGTTATAAGCCAGGATCCTTTCCAAGACTTGCTGCACGTCAAAGAGGTCAATGGATTTTAGCAGCGGAGAAGCCCCACTAAAATGCTTGTGCTGTCTATGCAGGTACTGGACAGGCTCCTTTTATGGGCAGCTTCTCTAGGTGGCTTCGCCCCTGTCGACAGCCTGAAGACATCAGAGCAACCTCTTTCTCTCTCAGGTCCGGTTCTCAGACATTACAGTAATTTACTGTCTGGCTTAATTAAGATTTTTTTTTTTACTTGTTTTATACTTGTTTATCTATTCATCTTTAAAAACAGAGAGAGACTTTTGAACTTAGTGAACTTTTCTAACTTTTATTGTATGTTGTATGTGTGTATATAAACTGCTCAAAAAAATTAAAGGAACACTTTGAAAACACATCAGATCTCAATGGGAAAAAGAAATCCTCCTGGATATCTATACAGATATAGACTGGGTAATGTGTTAGGAACGAAAAGATGCCACATCGTTTGATGGAAATGAAAATGATCAACCTACAGAGCCCTGAATTCAAAGACGCCCCAAAAATCGAGTGAAAAAATTATGTGGCAGGCTAGTCCATTTTGCCAAAATTTAATTGCAGCAACTCAAAATTGTACGCAGCACTTTGTATGGCCCCTGTGTTCTTGTATACATGCCTGACAACATCGGTGCATGCTTCTAATGAGATGACAGATGGTGTTGTGGGGGATCTCCTCCCAGATCTGGACCAGGGCATCACTGAGCTCCTGGACAGTCTGAGGTGCAACCTGGTGGCATTGGATGGACCAAAACATAATGTCCCAGAGGTGTTCTATTGGATTTAGGTCAGGAAAGTGTGGTGGCCAGTCAATGGTATCAATTCCTTCATCCTCCAGGAACTGCCTGCATACTCTCACCACATGAGGCCAGGAATTGTCGTGCACCAGGAGCCACTGTACCAGCATAGGGTCTGACAATGGGTCCAAGGATTTCATCCTGATACCTAATGGCAGCCAAGGTGCCTTTGTCAAGCCTATAGTGATCTGTGTGACCCTCCATGGATATGCCTCCCCAGACAATCATTAACCCACCACCAAACTGCTCATGCTGAATGATGTTACAGGCAGCATAATGTTCTCCATGGCTTCTCCAGACCCTTTCACTTCTGTCACGTGCTCAGGGTGAACCTGCTCTCATCTGTAAACGCACAGGGCACCAGTGGTGCATCTGCCAATTCTGGTATTCTATGGCGAATGCCAATCGAGCTGCATGCTGCTGGGCAGTGAGCTCAGGGCCCATTAGAGGACATGGGGCCCTTGGGTCACCCTCATGAAGTCTTTCTGGTTGTTTGGTCAGAGACATTCACACCAGTAGCCTGCTGGAGGTCATTTTGTAGGGCTCTGGCAGTGCTCATCCTGTTCCTCCTTGCCCAAAGGAGCAGATACTGGTCCTGCTGATGGGTTATGGACCTTCTATGGCCCTCTCCAGCTCTCCTAGAGTAACTGCTTGTCTCCTAGAATCTCCTCCATGCCCTTGAGACTGTGCAGGGGGACACAGCAAACCTTCTGGCAATGACACGTATTGATGTGCCATCCTGGAGAAGTTGGACTACCTGTGCAACCTCTGTAGGGTCCAGGTATCGCCTCATTCTACCAGTAGTGACACTGACTGTAGCCAAATGCAAAACTAGTGAAGAAACAGTCAGAAAAGATGAGGAGGGAAAAATGTCAGTGGCCTCCACCTGTTAAACCATTCCTGTTTTGGGGTCATCTCATTGTTGCCCCTCTAGTGCATCTGTTGTTAATTTCATTAACACCACAGCAGCTGAAACTGATTAACAACCCCTCTGCTACTTAACTGACCAGATTAATATCTCATAAGTTTCATTGACTTTATGCTATACTCTGATAAAAAAGTGTTCCTTTAATTCTTTTGAGCAGTATACATACATATATATATATATATATATATATATATATATATATATATATATATATATATATATATATATATATATATACTAATAAAAGGCAAAGCCCTCACTCACTCACTCACTCACTCATCACTAATTCTCCAACTTCCCGTGTAGGTAGAAGGCTGAAATTTGGCAGGCTCATTCCTTACAGCTTACTTACAAAAGTTGGACAGGTTTCATTTCGAAATTCTAAGCCTAATGGTCATAACTGGAAGGTATTTTTCTCCATTAACTGTAATGGAGTAGAGCTGCAAATACGTAGGGGCGGAGTTTAGTGTGACATCATCACGCCTCCCACGTAATCACGTGAACTGACTGTCAGCAGTGCGTAGAAAACCAGGAAGACCTACAAAAGCGCTTAAGAAAACATGCATTATATAATTGAGAAGGCAGCGAAACAATAGAAGCGGCGAGTGGCATATACTACCATATTCATGAGTGCTGCTACCTCGGAAAGAAAGCAAGGTGTAAACCTAAACTTTAAATTAAGTTCATAGACAGGCTACCGCTGGCGTTTCACATGCCCACAGGTAATACGGGATACAAGTTTAATGAGAGGGCGCGGGATATAAACGAGTTTTGATCACTTTGTAACTAAGTTAAAATTGTAGGTGAAGGGGTGTGCTTATGCAAATTCCGAGAGACTGTGTTTGTGGGGATTGACAGTTAAAGGCGGGTGGGAGTCACGTCATCATCTCCCTCCCATTTACCTCAAGTTAATACACACGCTGTCTCTAGAGTTTCAACACACTGAATCCTCCAGGCACTACTTACAAAAGGTCACATTGACAATCGTGTTACGCTATTTTTAAAATCTTTCCTTTTCTTAGCACAAGCACAGCTGAGAAGCTTCGATGCATGTGCTCCATAACGCGTTGAAAAATAATGCATTTAATCACACTTTGCATTACAAGCAAAGGGGAGCTTTTGTCAATGCATGATTTCCTGGTACACTGATTACATTGATCAGTGCATCCCGATTCATTTTACCCTCGCACCACCTTAGTTTGAGAAGAAGTATGAAAAATATGAGGTTAACACAGAAAAACAGATCACCAATTCAAGCTTTATGAATAATCGATTAAGCCATCAATAATTGTTTTGGTAAAGCCATCCTCCTTCCATTTTATAATTTTTCCGCCACTAGCCATGATTAAATGAACGGTAAAAAGTAAGAGCGAGGGTGACTTATTTAGGCAGGAATATATATGATAGCAACACTCATGACAATGTCAATCATGTTACGTTATTATTAAAATGTTTCCTTTTCTTTTTCATTACTTCTTTAACACACTACTTCTCCGCTGAAGCGCGGGTATTTTGCTATATATATAATATATGAATTACCTCCAAAGAGCTGAGACTTTTGATATCATGAGCGTGTGTACAAAGGGGTCTCCTGCCCAGCAAAAGTCGAGCAGCCAGCGCGTGCATAGCTGTGCCGGCCTTTGAGACGCTGACTGCGCTTCTGCCTTAAGTCAAAGTGAGCACTTTTAATTTTTTTCATCCGCCCCCTGAGCTATAGCCCAGACAAGTGCAAACACGGACCCCTTTTCTACACCACGGCAAAATAATATTAAGGCGATTCACACTTTCTTTTGCACGTATACGATTATCAGGTCCTCAGCTCGGATTATGAACACGCATACGAGTGGAGGACTGACCGTGCCATCACAGCCGATTAATGGCGGGGCGTCTCACCAGTCTACACAAGACCCACCGCGACTGTCGCCAAAAGGCGATCATAACGTCAGCGAACACATCTCTCTATACTATATAAAAGAAAAAGGCAACTTTCCTTTCTTTACACCTTTTTCCTTTTATCCCAAACCAAAGCCTTTCTCTCTTAACACGGCAGAGGACACAAAAATAATTTTCTTTAATTGCCGGTAAGGCACATTACCAGAGGCACAAATTTGAACGTTCACATAGAAAATGTAATTTCTATACCACAGCCGTCGTGTAGCGCCTTTCAAAAGGGATCTACTACCGAGAGATGATCCATATACATTTTAGCTGCTGTTAGTTACTTACCTGTTTTGTTACACAGTCTTTAAAATGTAGTTTACCCAACCACTCCAGTAGTGCTCAATGTACCTGTACTTCTTAAAACGTTAATGTTTTACTGTTTAATAACTTATAGACTATATTTCATTATTTTTCCCTTGCACTCAGTGACCAAAGCTATACACACACATATAGACACATACAAACATACACACAAGTATATGTATGTGTATATATATATATATATATATACACACACACACCCCTATCTAGATTATATATATATATATATATATATATATATATATACACACACACACACACACACACACATACATACATACATACACACATATATATAATTTGTGTGTGTAGATATGTATATAGATATGTAGATATGAAGATATGTATGTGTATATATATATGTATATTATATATATATGTATGTATGTATGTATGTATGTATGTATATATATATGACAGCAGCAATCCAAGCTGTGAGAAAACAATAAAAAGGAGGCGTGTCAGACGTCATGGTACATTTTCTGATGCAGCTACTGAAAACAACTTTGTGACGCTGCCACCAAATACACAAAACAATTACTTTGACAATCATGTTACATTATTTTTAAAATGTTTCCTTTTCTTTTCATAACTTCTTTAACACATGACATCACTGAAGCTGGGTATTTTATATATATATATATATATATATATATATATATATATATATATATATATATATCACAGCGACACTCATAACAGTGACAAAACAATTACATTGACAATCATGTTACGTTATTTTCAAAATGTTTCCTTTTCTTTCTCTTTCCTTCTTTAACACACTACTTCTCAGCTGCCAAGCGTGGTATTTTGCTATATATATATATATATATATATATATATATATATATATATATATATATATATATATATATATATATATATATAGATAGATAGATAGATAGATAGATAGATATGAGAACAACATAGATAGATAGATAGATAGATATGAGAACAACACTCATATCAATGACAAAACAATTACATTAACAATCATGTTACGTTATTTTTAAAATCTTCTATACTAATAAAATGCAAAGCCCTCACTCACTCACTGACTGACTCACTCATCAGTAATTCTCCAACTTCCCGTGTAGGTAGAAGGCTGAAATTTGGTAGGATCATTCCTTACAGCTTACTTACAAAAGCTAGGCAGGTTTCATTTCGAAATTCTACGCGTAATGGTCATAACTGGAATCTATTTTTCTCCATATACTGTAATGGAGTTGAGCTCAATGACCGTGGGGGGCGGAGTTTCGTGTGACATCATCACGCCTCCCACGTAATCACGTGAACTGACGGTCAACACAGTACGTAGAAAACAAGGAAGAGCTCCAAAAAGCGCTGAAGAAAACATGCATTATATAATCGAGAAGGCAGCGAAACAATAAGAAGCGAGCGAGTGACACATACAAGCATATTCATGAGTGCGACTACTTCGGAAACAAAGCACGGTGTAAACCTAAAGTTTAAATTAAGTTCATAGACAGGCTGCTGCTGGCGTTTGTCATGCCCACGGCTAATGTGGGATACAAGTTTAATGAGAGGACATAGGGTATAAACGAGAGTTTTGATCACTTTGTAACTAAGTTAAAATTGCTGTTGAAGGGCTGTGCTTATGCAAATTCCGAGAGACTGTGTTTGTGGGGGGATTGACAGTTAAGGCGGGTGGGGGAGTGACGTCATCATCTCCCCTCCCATTCACCTCATTTCGCTCTGAGCTGCGCTCCGCGGCTAACGTGGTCTTGAGGAAGCAACTTCGTCACGCTGCCACCAAATACTCACAGAAAAATCCACAAGTTAATACACACGCTGTCTCTAGAGTTTCTCCACACTCAATGTATTTCTTGCGTCCCCTTTATCCCCTCTGATCTCCCATTTCAATTCCAGATGCCTCCAATTTCCAGTAAGGCTCTGCTGCGCGATGACAAGTAATAAGTCTCAGGCACAGACCCTACAAAACGATGCCATTGATTTCAGGCAAGATTGCTTTTCTCCTGGACAACTATACGTTGCATTCTCAAGAGTGAGCTCGCGCAGCTTCGTCATATTACAACCGGAGTGCAGCCAGAAACTTTTAAGTGCCGGGTCTTAGCTAACATTAAATAAAGCCGTGGACATCGCAACATCACACAAGAGAGCAGCTCACGTGAACTTACTGAATGCAGTACAGTGATCACTTCCATGCATCAAACCTGTTCAAAAAACGCATTACATAATTGACAAGGTGATGGCTTTATATGTCGTTCGTTTATAAAACAGTGGAGAAGCTGTGTAAAGGCTGTTTCACAAAAAACCAGCAGAGCGCCTTATATGAGCAGGCAGTCAGCTAAAGAAGGGAATCAATAAATATCTATAATCGTAATAAACGAGCAAAAAATAACGTACAAGCCGTGGATTAAATAAAGGAAATGGGTACCTAAACAGTAAAGTAAGTCTCGAATAGCTACACAATAACTATAAGAATCGTAATAAACGAACAATAAAACAGTACAGAACCTCGAAGCAAGGAGAAACGATGGCCTTATATGGCGTTCGTTTATAAAGCAGCGGAGAAGCTGTGTGAAGGCAGCTACACAAAAAAACAGCAGAGCGCCACACTCTGAATGTATTCCTGGCATTACCGTTATATCCTCTGATGTCCCATTTCAATTGAAATGCCTCAAATCTCCAGTAAGGCTCTGCTTCGCGATGACAATTAATAAGTCTCAGGAACACACCCTACAAAAGGTTGCCATTGATTTGAGGCAACATTGCTTTCCTCCTGGACAAAACTATACGTTGCATTCTCAAAAGTAATATATATATATATATATATATATATATATATATATATATATATATACTGTATATATATATACACACACACACACACACCCCGATCTACATACTGTCAAATAAATGAACCACACACCCTGGCGCTAACATCCGAGGTTCGATTCCTGAGAGGGGGTGCAGTGAGTGTGTACTGTCCGATGAGCCCAGAATTAGGGCGAAACACGTGCCGCGTACTGTTTGCATTATTTGACAATAAAACTATTTCAATATATTCAATATATATATATATCAGCGCTTCCCGATTCATTTTACCCTCGCACCCCCTTGGTTTGAGAAGAAGTATGAAAAATATGAGGTTAACGAGAAAAACAGATCACCAATTGAAGCTTTATGAATAATGGATACTTTATTAGCCATCAATTATTGTTTTGGTAAAGCCATACTCAGTGTAATCCTCCTTCCATGTTATAATTTTTCCGCGACTAGCCATGATTAAATGAACAGTAAAAAGTAAGAGCGAGGGTGACTTATTCAGGCAGGCAGGCGACAGCTCAATAGCTCGAATTTGGATATAAGTAGGTTCTATTTAGTCGCCAGAAATATCTTTGGTAGGAATGGAAGTTGAATTTAGTCTTTAAATTTCTATGGTGAAAAATGTATGCAATGCTGACTAAATTTAACTTACATTCCTACTAAACATATTTCTGTCGACTTAATAAAAATTACTTATATTTAAAATTTAAATAGAACTTGAACAGATACGATAGTTCATAATACCCACGCAGCACTAAGTGCACGTAAGAGCAGGAGTCATCCGTTTTAACAAGCAGCGTATTGCACTGATACGAAATAGCCTGCCCATTTAATTATTTAGGAATGGATAGATAAATTAAGATTTTGTACAAATAATGTTTTTAATTTTTCTTCCTCGATGGATTCTGGCACCCACAGCAACAGCTGCTCGCACCCCAAAGGATATATATATATATGCCAGCACACAATGACAAAACAATTACATTGTCAATCATGTTACGTTATTATTAAAATATTTCCTTTTCTTTTTCATTACTTCTTTAACACACTACTTCTCCGCTGCGAAGCGTGGGTATTTTGCTAGTATATATATATATATATATATATAAATATATAGTACTTGCATAGGGAGTGCTTGTATTACTTTGAAAATGTAAAAAGTTATTCCTAAGTAATTTTTGTTATGCTGGTGTTACAGTACTCCCACTTTTCCCTTGTGTTCTATTATATAAACCCTACAGAGAAATGAGGAGATGTTAAGTTTTTAATATAGGGTTGGATTGAATTATTGCAAAATGTAATTGTAAAAGCCTGAACCTTTTACTATTACAGTTTTCTGGAACTGTATGTGCCGTTTGGCCATATTATAGTGAATATTTGTAAAACTTGTTTGTAGTGTCAAAGAACCTAAATAATTTCCACTTGGAAACCTGTAGTAGGGAAAGGTTGCTTTTTTTTTTTTACTTTTTACTGAGAAGATATGTACACAAAAAAGGGAAATATAAATTCTTCACACTGGACAGCTCCAGGAAAATTGGGCTTAGTAGATGAAAGGATGCATTTGTAAACTGCTAAATAATTATTTTCATTATCACTTCTTCCTCCATTTCTATTGACAGCTAACTCTGCCTCATGTTATATTTTACTGCTCTCACCTTGTGCAACTAAAATAGCAAATACAATATGTTGTTTTAACACAAGGGAAATATTGAATGGATAACCTTGAATATTATTCATTTACAACCCTGAGATCGACTGGCATCTCATACAGGCCCTGGTTCCTGCTGGAAAAGATTTTAACCTTCCATGACCCTGAATTAAATTAAGTGGGCTTAAAAATATGTTGTCAACCTAATGTAAGCTTTGCTTCCAGTCAACTTTTAAAATATTGACTGATCCATCTATCCATTTTTGAACCCACTTATTCCAGTTTCATGGTTGGTGGTCAAAGGTTATCCTTCCAGCATCAGGTAAAATTCATTTTTGAACTTACTTCATGAAAATGAATTAATGGGAAGCTGATACTCACCTTGGCAACATCAACACAAGGCAACAACAAAGACTAGATGGGGCACCAGTCCATCACAGAATAATTAGTTTGAAAACACATTTTAGACATTGTTTTTTATCCAGACTGCATTTACAGTGTGCAAAATAACTAAAATCCACAATACCTGAAGTCCAATTATTCAAATTTGAATAATTCAGATATGAAAAACTACAAATACCTTTCTGACATACTTGCTGACATTATTGTAGTTTCCCTTTCTGTGTAAGGTATAAACAGCAAAATATTTGTCCCGAATTTAAAAATATGCCAATATTTAATACAAATTCATTCTCCTTGAGTTTGCAACTTGGCCACCCGCTCTAAGTTTTCTTATTAACATTTCAGCCTCTGTACAAGCTGTGCTTTGTTCAAAGTCAAAAGCCAAAGCGTCGTTATCCACACACACATGCCACAATGTGACAGAAGTGACCTGCACTGTGCTGTACTTGCCAACCTAATTATATAAAAAATAGCCTCTTGCCCATAAATCTGTCCAAGTGCTCCAAGCCTCTGCTAAATCATGAAACAAGTAAGGGAGAAATACCAAAGCCCTGCCAGTTTGTTTATAGATTCACATCTGCAAGGTTAGTCCAATTCTATCTGAGCCTAGACCTAAATAAACTACTAAATCAGGCAATATTCTAAGAAGCCTAGAACTCTTATTGACACCATAACTGGACAGAATCCAAAAATAGAGGAGGTAACCACCAGAGCAATGAAGAAATATGCAAGATCAGTTGGGAGGGCATGTGCCTACTAGAGTCCTTTGCTTATAACAAACTGAGGAATATTCGGAGGAAGGGAACCTCAACAGCAAAGAGAATCCCATATGTATGCCATCTACATATTTCAGCAACCTGTTAATGGAATGAGAGGGTTCGGGTACCTGGCAGGCACAGTGGTAACACTGCTGCCTCCCAGTAAGGAAACTGGGGTTTACATCCTGGGTGATCTCTGAGTGAAAATTATTTCATCTCCCAATGCCCACATGTGGTTCCTCCATTTGCTCCAGTTTACTCCCACAATCTAAAGATATACAGGTTAAGAAGACTGGAAATGCTAAAATGGCCTCTGTCTCTGTGTATGTGTGTGTGTGTTCATCCTGAGATGGACTGGTGCTCTGTCCAGGGATTGTTCCTGCTGTGCAACTGATGTTTGCTGGAATATGCTGCAGCTGCCCTGTAGCCCTGCCAAGGATAAGCATAAGCAGGTTAAGAAAATGGATGTATGTTCAAATCCTGGAGTAGTCTACTGTATTTCCATCGAGTACCTTGCAAATGGCTGCATTTCTTGTTATGCTAAACTAACTCCCCAAAGTTCAAAACAAATTTCTAACATGTTTAAAAACAATTTATGACAAATACTAGCTGTGGGTTGAAATCTAAGTAATAAATATAGACCTCAGTGTTAATATTTACAATACACCATGCAATCCATATGTCTCTGTTATGTGCCATTTGGTATGGAATTCATAAAAGTAGTGTTAATGTTTGTGATGAGCCATCTATTGAAGACAAATGCAGTACACTTCCTCAGTCAAAATGTTTGTGATGCACCATCTTCAGATGAATACACAGATAGACACACAAACACTTATCCTATTATTAAAGTGGATAATAATGAATGTCATGAATAATGTTTGATGACCACTGGTTGTCTACACATGATTAAAGACATCATTAGCTAATACATGAAGGATGCCATGTCTCTGTACATGGGGTGAAATGTTGAGGTCAGTGCAGTGTTGTGCTGTTCTTATGTGCTTACCAAGTGCTCCCTAATGGGTTTGATGGCCTACCTGCAATTCTGCAGTGACAGCCCCAGTTTAATTCATCATGCCACAAAGCCACACAAAGGCCATTTGGCCCCATCAAGCTCATTCAGATACTTGCTGGCTGAGATATGTACTGTTGTTAGTTTTCTTTCTATGCTGCTACAATAGTACAAGCATCCCTATGTGTACTATACTCCAGATTTGTAAATGTAATAAGGAATGCGGTTTGGTCTTTGAGTCTTGAGTTCATTTAACACCCACATTAATTCACTCTCAAAGATTTGCTTTCTTCAGTTAGATAACAGGCCAAAACAAAATTGATGGTGTCTAAAAACTGGGGCCTGTGCCACACCAACATTAACAGCAGTTAAGTTGTATGCAGAAATAAAAACTGCACATAGTAACTAAATCAAACCGTTATGTTGAGGTCACATATACTGTATATAGAGGTACAGCCTCTGAACATGTTTAAGTCCCTCCAAGACTTTCTGATCAAATGCACACTCCCTCTGCTTTCTTGGCCATTGTATCATTCTTTATATTATGTGGCCGATATGGTTGTTGTTTTTATGTTAGCCAGTAACTTCCAGTAAAAAGTCCAACGTGGTGATTCTTTACTGCTGAGATCACAGAGTACTGTATTCTGTCATCAGATAGGGTAAGCACCTTAAGCACAGTAAGTGAACAGTTACAGAGACCCGAAGGACATAGTATCAAGAATAACAGAGGCTCAGGTACTGGGCTGTATATTTTGGCTAATACAGAAAAAATGCAGAAAGCATTGTCAAAAAAAAAAAAAAAACTGACAAAGTCAAAACTTTTGTAAGTGGTATACTTACAGTATATACTGAGAAAATACCACTTTCAGTTGACATCTGTGGGAGCTTCCTTCTTTGGATACTGTATTCACCACTGCTGGGCCAAATGCTATTTAGGAAAAACTGAGTTAAGCACTTGACTATGAGAAAAAAAAAGCATATCTATTATTAATGTGTGCTAAGGATCTTTTGACAAGGCCACTTTTGTAATATATTATTAGGACAAAATGACACTATTATTTATTGATGCAGCACTGCGTCAGTAGGCTGCTCACCCGGATGCTTTTGGCACGTATAGTTGAGTGTTAGGGGTGGCCTAAAGGTAGCAGTGCAATTCATCAGGCTCATGATTACAGAAGGAGCAAAACTTCTACTGATGCACAATATAATGAGACTAAGATTCTATTCTTTAATTAAGAGCTCAGCATGAAATGCAAAGAATTGACTGTAATCAGATGACCTCCAGATGTCTCAAGGGAACAATAATGTACCCAGGAAAGCATAACTGTCTGTGCTGCTGCCCAACAGCTCTAAACTGAGAATAAATTAGGACACAGAAACTAACACAGGGTTTCACACTCAACCTCTATTACTGGTACGATCCAAAATCATATTCCACCTTTCCAAACATGCCTGATAAACTGAAAGGTCTCCTGTTTGGCTCACTACTTATTTCTAACTCTTGCATTCACTCTAGTTCCTTATTACCTATCTGCCATAGTACCCATGAAGACTGCATGCTTGCTTTATTTTCTTCAATTTTGTTCAATAACAGTCCCTAATTATCAAATAAAAAAATTCCCTCACCTATTAGAATATTAGAGCAATTCTGATGAAAACAGGTCATTCACCCCTACAAAGCTTGCCAATCATATTTGTTAAATTTTTCCAAAATAACATCAAGCTGAATTTTGAATGTCCCGAAAGTGTTACTCTCTGCCACACTACCTGATAATTTATTCCATGTGTCTAAGCTTCTCAATGTGAAGAAAGACCTCTAATGTTTGCGCAAAATCTACTCTCAATAAGTTGCCATCTTTTTTCTTGCTGAAGAATTGAAAGTAATGTCAATTGAAAGACCTCTGTGTTAAGGTTTGCAAAGCACCATCTATTGGAATGTATTTTGTAATTCAAGCAGTAACATAATGCATTGCCTTTGTCATTGGAACAGATGGCGTATCACTAACGTGTGTAGTAATAAAATGAATTACTACACATGTTTGTGATGCACCATCTTTTGGAATGACAGAGACATATGAACCGTACAGATACACAGATATAAGACAGTTGTTCTTTTATTAATGTGGATTAGCAAGTCAAAACACACTGTTCCTAAACATGGAATATGTGATTTAGATTGTTCGTTTTTCCAGCTTGACCTTTCCATTGCTATTTCTGACAAACTTGCTAACCAGGAATGCCTTCACTTGGCAAAAAAGGTGTAAGTAGCTGGTGGTCCCCACAAAACAACAGGGCACACATCATTTAGAATGTGAAGTGAGAGAAGGTAACAAAGTCAAAATAAAAGTAAAACAGGTCTTACTCACAATCAGCAATTATAACTGAATGGAAGTTTGCTAGGGCAGTAACAAACAGCCATTTGTAAAACTAATTTAGTTCCTCTAAACGTGCACATATATACGTATATATACAATACAGTTTATTTTTGTATAGCCCAAAATCACACAGGAAGTGCCGCAATAGGCTTTAACAGACCCTGCCTTTTGACAGCCCCCAGCCTTGACTCTCGAAGACAAGGAAAAACTCCCAAAAAATCCTTGCAGGAAAAAATGGAAGAAACCTTGGGAAAGGCAGTTCAAAGAGAGACCCCTTTCCAGGTAGGCTAGGCGTGCAGTGGCTGTCAAAAAGAAGGGGGTCAATACAATACAATACAATACAAAGAACAAAACCTCAATACAGTATAAAAATAAAAATTTTGGAAGAAAGGAGCAGAATTTAACAGTAGATGATATCACATAATAAGATATGGAAATTTTTAGAGTCCAGGAGACCTCATTCATCAAGCTGCTTCCCCCATTTGGCCATTCCACGGCTGAAACAGTGCTGGGCCAGCCAATTCGATGAAAGGACCCCTCTTTCCCATGATTCCTGCGATCCTCCATCAGGGACGACTTTATCATAGGCAGGCAAAACAACTTGGCAGGTGGGTCATGGCACCAAGTGCCACATTTAAGTATGGAGAAGAGTGGAGTGCATCCGGAAAGTATTCACAGCACATCACTTTTTCCACATTTTGTTATGTTACTGCCTTATTTCAAAATGGATTAAATTCATTTTTTTCCTCAGAATTCTACATAAAACACCCCATAACAACGTGAAAAAAGTTTACTTGAGGTTTTTGCAAATTTATTAAAAATAAAAAATCTGAGAAATCACATGTACATAAGTATTTACAGCCTTTGCTCAATACTTTGTCGATGCACCTTTGGCAGCAATTACAGCCTTTTTGAATATGATGCCACAAGCTTGGCACACCTATCCTTGGCCAGTTTCACCCATTCCTCTTTGCAGCACCTCTCAAGCTCCATCAGGTTGGATGGGAAGCGTCGGTGCACAGCCATTTTAAGATCTCCAGAGATGTTCAATCGGATTCAAGTCTGGGCTCTGGCTGGGCCACTCAAGGACATAGAGATATATATATATATATATATATATATATATATATATAAATAAACTGCTCAAAAAATTAAAGGAACACTTTGAAAACACATCAGATCTCAATGGGAAAAAGAAATCCTCCTGGATATCTATACTGATATAGACTGGGTAATGTGTTAGGAGCGAATGGATGCCACATCGTTTGATGGAAATGAAAATGATCAACCTACAGAGCCCTGAATTCAAAGACGCCCCAAAAATCAGAGTGAAAAAATAGCGTGGCAGGCTAGTCCATTTTGCCAAAATTTAATTGCAGCAACTCAAAATTGTGCAGCACTTTGTATGGCCCCTGTGTTCTTGTATACATGCCTGACAACATCGGTGCATGCTTCTAATGAGATGACAGATGGTGTTGTGGGGGATCTCCTCCCAGATCTGGACCAGGGCATCACTGAGCTCCTGGACAGTCTGAGGTGCAACCTGGTGGCATTGGATGGACCAAAACATAATGTCCCAGAGGTGTTCTATTGGATTTAGGTCAGGAAAGTGTGGTGGCCAGTCAATGGTATCAATTCCTTCATCCTCCAGGAACTGCCTGCATACTCTCACCACATGAGGCCAGGAATTGTCGTGCACCAGGAGCCACTGTACCAGCATAGGGTCTGACAATGGGTCCAAGGATTTCATCCTGATACCTAATGGCAGCCAAGGTGCCTTTGTCAAGCCTGTAGCGGTCTGTGTGAGCCTCCATGGATATGCCTCCCCAGACAATCATTAACCCACCACCAAACTGCTCATGCTGAATGATGTTACAGGAAGCATAATGTTCTCCATGGCTTCTCCAGACCCTTTCACTTCTGTCACGTGCTCAGGGTGAACCTGCTCTCATCTGTAAAAAGCACAGGGCACCAGTGGTGCATCTGCCAATTCTGGTATTCTATGGCAAATGCCAATCGAGCTGCATGCTGCTGGGCAGTGAGCTCAGGGCCCATTAGAGGACATGGGGCCCTTGGGTCACCCTCATGAAGTCTTTCTGGTTGTTTGGTCAGAGACATTCACACCAGTGGCCTGCTGGAGGTCATTTTGTAGTGCTCATCCTGTTCCTCCTTGCCCAAAGGAGCAGATACTGGTCCTGCTGATGGGTTATGGACCTTCTATGGCCCTCTCCAGCTCTCCTAGAGTAACTGCTTGTCTCCTAGAATCTCCTCCATGCCCTTGAGACTGTGCAGGGAGACACAGCAAACCTTCTGGCAATGACACAGATAGATAGATAGATAGATAGATAGATAGATAGATAGATAGATAGATAGATAGATAGATAGATAGATAGATAGATAGATAGATAGATAGATAGATAGATAGATAGATAGATAGATAGATAGATAGATAGATAGATAGATAGATAGATAGATAGATAGATAGATAGATACTTTATTAATCCCAAGGGGAAATTCACATAATCCAGCAGCAGTATACTAATACAAATGTGCCATCCTGGAGAAGTTGGACTACCTGTGCAACCTCTGTAGGGTCCAGGTATCGCCTCATGCTACCAGTAGTGACACTGACTGTAGCCAAATGCAAAACTAGTGAAGAAACAGTCAGAAAAGATGAGGAGGGAAAAATGCCAGTGGCCTCCACCTGTTAAACCATTCCTGTTTTGGGGGTCATCTCATTGTTGCCCCTCTAGTGCATCTGTTGTTAATTTCATTAACACCACAGCAGCTGAAACTGATTAACAACCCCCTCTGCTACTTAACTGACCAGATTAATATCTCATAAGTTTCATTGACTTTATGCTATACTCTGATTAAAAAGTGTTCCTTTAATTCTTTTGAGCAGTATATTATATATATATATACACACATACACATATATACATACATACAGTAATCCCTCACTATATCGCGCTTCGTCTTTCACAGCTTCACTCTACCACGGATTTTATATGTAAGCAAATATAAATATACAACGCAGATTTTTTGCTGCTTCGCGGCTTTCTGCGGACAATTTACTTCTGGTACACGCTTCCTCAGTTGGTTTTCCCAGTTGATTTCATACAAGGGACGCTATTGGCAGATGGCTGAGAAACTACCCAATCAGAGCACGCAGTTAAGTTCCTGTGTGCTGACTGGCTCAGCGACGGAGCACCGAATTCGATTCTGCTGCATTAACCAGGAAGTCTCATCTCGCTCATTCAGCATCAACGTGTTTCGCTGTGTAAAGAGTTAACTGTTGTGTTTATCTTTGTGCATAATGAAGCCCTTCGTTATTGTTCCAAAACTATCTGCTCCTGCTACTGCTTCATATATATATATATATATATATATATATATATACAGGTATACTGTGGTCCCCAGCCAGGACGCCCAGGAGGACCAGATGAGGGCTTGTGCCTCCTCCAGACCGTGAGGGGGTGTCCGTCCTGGTTATGTTGGGGGCCTCGGGTACAGGGCTTGGAAGCCCAGCCCTGTAGGGACCCGTGGCCACCGCCAGGCGGTGCCCGATGCCGGAATATCCCGTGGTGGCCATCTCCGGGCATGGAAACCACTCAGTAAGTGACAGTTCTTTGATCGATGGTGATCACCTCAATAGACATGTTAATGAAGGTACAGTTGGAACGATAAAGAAAATGGGTACCTGAACAATGTAAAGTAAGTCTAAAATACCTACACAATAACTATAATCATAATAAATGAACAATAAAACAGCGGAGAAGCCGTGGATTAAATGAAAAGGCTGTAGTTATCAGCAGGGAGACGTGAATCCCGTGGCGTAGCAAGGAAGGGAATGTAGAGACTGGAGCGACAGACAGCCTTATATAGGCAGGCAGCTAACAACGTGGGACCCAACGGCGCATCACACCGTTGCAGAGCTGCAGGCTATGGATGTGTATATGTACGTAAGTAGGATTCAGTTAGCGTTGGGAACCCACGTACCAAATTTATTGAAGATGGAACCAAAAGTAACAAAGACCGTTGAAAAGTTCAATATGGCGGCCGACAGTGGCATCATACCACCGAAATAAGTACGTACATTGGTTTCGGTTAGTGCAGGGAAGCCGCCTACCAAATTTCGTGAAGATGGGGCCATAAATAAGAAAGTTCAACATGGCGGACGTTGTTGAACATTATGACCGTTACGCGTAGAAATTCGAAGTGAAACAGGCTTAACTTTTGAAAGTAAGCTGTAAGGAATGAGCCTGCCAAATTTCAGCCTTCAACCTACACGGGAAGTTGGTGAGTGAGTGAGTCAGTGAGGGCTTTGCTTTTTATTAGTGTATATATATATATATATATATATATATATATATATACTCACCTAAAGGATTATTAGGAACACCTGTTCAATTTCTCATTAATGCAATTATCTAATCAACCAATCAAAAAGAATGGTGTGAAAAGGCAAAAACATCCAGTATGCGGCAGTCCTGTGGGCGAAAATGCCTTGTTGATGCTAGAGTTCAGAGGAGAATGGGCCGAATGATTCAAGCTGATAGAAGAGCAACTTTGACTGAAATAACCACTCGTTACAACCGAGGTATGCAGCAAAGCATCTGTGAAGCCACAACATGCACAACCTTGAGGCAGATGGGCTACAACAGCAGAAGACCCCACCGGGTACCACTCATCTCCACTACAAATAGGAAAAAGAGTTCGCCTTCAGAACTGCCTTAATTCTACGTGGCATTGATTCAACAAGGTGCTGAAAGCATTCTTTAGAAATGTTGGCCCATATTGATAGGATAGCATCTTGCAGTTGATGGAGATTTGTAGGATGCACATCCAGGGCACGAAGCTCTCATTCCACCACATCCCAAAGATGCTCTATTGGGTTGAGATCTGGTGACCGTGGGGGCCATTTTAGTACAGTGAACTCAATGTCATGTTCAAGAAACCAATTTGAAATGATTCGAGCTTTGTGACATGATGCATTATCCTGCTGGAAGTAGCCATCAGAGAATGGGTACATGGTGGTCATGAAGGGATGGACATGGTCAGAAACAATGCTCAGGTAGCCCGTGGCATTTAAACGATGCCCAATTGGCACTAAGGGGCCTAAAATGTGCCAAGAAAACATCCCCCACACCATTACACCACCAGCCTGCACAGTGGTAACAAGGCATGATGGATCCATGTTCTCATTCTGTTTACGCCAAATTCTGACTCTACCATTTGAATGTCTCGAGACTCAACAGACCAGGCAACATTTTTCCAGTCTTCAACTGTCCAATTTTGGTGAGCTCATGCAAATTGTAGCCTCTTTTTCCTATTTGTAGTGGAGATAAGTGGCACCCGGTGGGGTCTTCTGCTCTTGTAGCCCATCCGCCTCAAGGTTGTGCGTGTTGTGGCTTCACAAATGCTTTGCTGTATACCTCAGTTGTAATGAGTGGTTATTTCAGTCAAAGTTGCTCTTCTATCAGCTTGAATCAGTCGGCCCATTCTCCTCTGACCTCTAGCATCAACAAGGCATTTTCGCCCACAGGACTGCCGCATACTGGATGTTTTTGCCTTTTCACACCATTCTTTGTAAAGCCTAGAAATGGTTGTGCGTGAAAATCCCAGTAACTGAGCAGATTGTGAAATACTCAGACCGGCCCGTCTGGCACCAACAACCATGCCACGCTCAAAATTGCTTAAATCACCTTTCATTCCCATTCTGACATACAGTTTGGAGTTCAGGAGATTGTCTTGACCAGGACCACACCCCTAAATGCATTGAAGCAACTGCCATGTGATTGGTTGATTAGATAATTGCATTAATAAGAAATTGAACAGGTGTTCCTAATAATCCTTTAGGTGAGTGTATATATATATATATATATATATATATATATATATATATACACTGTGATCTTTAGCTGGCTTGTCATCCCGGTCTCCTCCAGGGGTTCTCCTGGAAACCCTGCCATGCACACCATTGTTGTTCTGTGTTCTCCTGATGGTGGACTCATGAACATGAACATTAGCCAATGTGAGAGAGGCCTTCAGTTGCTTAGAAGTTACCCTGGGGTCCTTTGTGACCTCGCTGACTATTACACACCTTGCTCTTGGAGTGATCTTTGTTGGTCGACCACTCCTAGGGAGGGTAACAATGGTCTTGAACTTCCTCCATTTGTACACAGTCTGTCTGGATATGTGTGTGTGTATATATATATATATATATATATATATATATATATATATATATATATATATATATATATATATAATAATATGTGTGTTGTGACAGATAGGGGGCACTATCACTCCCTTGAACCCCTGTCCACAACTCCAGACACCAGGTAAAAGTCCAAATGATGACTTTATTAAATCGCCACAGTGCACAAACAACAATCACAATTACACAATAATCCAATCCTCCGACTCCCAGACGTGTTGCCACCCTTCCACCCAGCTCAGCTCACCGTCTGGGAGCTCTCATAGTCCTTTTATATTCCCTGACCCGGAAGTGTTCCCAATCCCAGTCCATGTGATCTTGTATCACTTCCGGGTCAGGTAAAAAGTCCTTTTCTTCATCCCGGAAGCATATCGCTCTTCCTCTGACACCCTTCCGGGTTATAGGGCACAAAGGAATCTTCGGTCCTCCCTGGAGCTCCCTCTTGCGGCTCCTGTGGTATCCAGCAGGGCTGAGGATAAAAACTACAAAGTCCATGACTGCCTGCTGGTCTTCGGGGCACCTCCACACTGCAGGGAGGGCTCTATCTGGCGGCCTGTGGGTACTGGCTGGGATGACAAGCCGGCCACCTCTCACAATAAATATATATATATATATATATATATATATATATATATATATATATATATATATATACTGTATATATACTGTATGTGTATATATATATATATACTGTATATATATATACTGTATATACAGTGGTGCTTGTGGTGTTTGTGAACCCTTTAGAATTTTTTATGTTTCTGCATAAATATGACCTAAAACATCATCAGATTTTCACTCAAGTCCTAAAAGTAGATAAAGAGAAACCAGTTAAACAAATGAGACAAAAATATTATACTTGGTCATTTATTTATTGAGGAAAATGATCAAAAATTACATAGTTGTGAGTGGCAAAAGTATGTGAACCTCTAGGATTAGCAGTTTGAAGGTGAAATTAGAGTCAGCTGTTTTCAATCAATGGGATGCCAATCAGGTGTGAGTGGGCACCCTGTGTTATTTAAATAACAGGGATCTATCAAAGTCTGCTCTTCACAACACATGTTTGTGGAAGTGTATCATGGCATGAAAAAAGGAGATTTCTGAGGACCTCAGTAAAAAAGTTGTTGATGCTCATCAGGCTGGAAAAGGTTACAAAACCATCTCTAAAGAGTTGGGACTCCTCCAATCCACAGTCAGACAGATTGTGTACAAATGGAGGAAATTCAAGACCATTGTTACCCTCCCCAGGAGTGGTCGACCAACAAAGATTACTCCAAGAGCAAGGTGTGTAATAGTCAGCGAGGTCACAAAGGACCCCAGGGTAACTTCTAAGCAACTGAAGGCCTCTCTCACATTGGCTAATGTTCATGTTCATGAGTCCACCATCAGGAGAACACTGAACAGCAATGGTGTGCACGGACATGCTGAAGACTGTACCGGTTGAAGACTTCCAGCGCTGCTACCAACCGTGGGAACAACGTCTCCATCGGTGTGTAGCTGCCCAAGGGAACTACTTTGAAGGGGATAACATTGATGTTTGAAAAAAATAAAAACTTTGGTAAATAAAAAATCAGTCTCATTACTTTTCTGCCACACCTCGTGTATATATATATATATATATATATATATATATATATATATATATATATATATATAGGCGGATGGCCAAGGCTCTCTTCTTTGTATGGCCCGGGGGAACAAGTATGGTCAGAAGAGTACCTCCCCAGGTACACTAGAGGGCAGCCCCCATGAGTAACAGTGGTGCCTCAGATTCCAGCAGTGCCAGCGGGCACTGCAGTGGTTCCTGAGTCCGTATGGGCGTTTCTTCGGCCACACCCAGAAGTGCAGCTGGAAATGGGTCATCAAACACCTGGAGCACTTCCGGGTAGGCTATAAAAGGAGCCAAAAGCCACCACTTCTGGAAGCCAGAGTTGGCAGGAGGGAGTCAAAGCTTGCCGGAGTGGCGTGGTGGAGAAAGAAAAAGAAAAAGAAGAAAAGTATTGTGTTTGTGGGACTGTGTTTTGTCTGTGGGAATGGGGAAGGCGTTGCCCACAGGCAAAGAAAAAGAAAACATTTATTTGTTTTATCAGTGTGCCTCCTGTGTCTGTGTATGTCGGGTTGAGTATTGATATAGTGCCTTTTGTCACAATATACATGCACATATACAGTATATTTTTTATATATATATATATATATATATAAATATACATTATATATATATATAACAGTAATGTTAGATATATTAACGTAGTCTAAAAAAAGTAAAGGGAAAACATAATGACAATCTGAAAACATTATATGTTTTAAGGAAAAAAGAACTTTTTGGACTTTTTACTACATGTACCTATTTTGCAATAGGCTTAAATTATTTGAGCTGTATTACTTGTATAATATAACCCTGGAAAAAAAACATAATAAATATTTTATGTATGCGATAGGACAAGACAGGCTGTTCTCTTTAAGGATTTGTTGAGAGCTGCTCTTCTTCTTGCTATTGCATGTGCCACCCCTTAGTTCCACATCCCTTCATACTGTTTGTGCGCTACCTCTTTTAGTTTTCTGTTGCTTTCAAATCAGGCCCACCACAGTGTCAGCATGGCTGGATTAAGCAACATTTAAACAAAATGAGAGAGTTGTCATCAAAGCCCTGCTACAGAAATGATCAGTCGCACTTTGTGGTAGGCTTATTGATTATCATTGTAACTCCATATACAGTATTTATTCAACTCAAAGTGTGCGTCATCTCAAAAACCTTATATTGATTAATTGAAACAAATATACTTGTATTCTAATACCTCTAGTATGAGCCATGATGAAAGACTGTTTGTTATATTTACTTTAAGCTAACACACAATATTACTGTGAGTTCAAATAAGATGTTGTGCAGGTCCTATCAGACAGATTTTGATTAACAAGTAATGGAAAATAATAAGATTTTCCTTTAAGGGCAAATCAAAACAACAGTTGCTGATTCTAGCTAAAGTCATTAAACAAAAATTAATTATATATCTTTTGTCAAAATGTTTAAGGACAAACTCAAAGTTGAAACAAAACACAAAACCAGAATTTTCCCAAATATTATTTCAGTTGATAACTTAAGGGCTTCCAACTTACAAGGTGTTTCCTTTTACACATTAAACTTTGGATGCTTGCTGAGTATGAGCAGTCATATTACAGTTTACTGTATATCACAGACACATACATCCAACCACACCATATTAAAGGGACCAAACACACTAAATGGTGATGTGATGACATCATTGTAACAATAATAAAGGTATTAATAACATGAAATGTTAAAAATTATCATAAATCATAAGGTTTAAAATTATCAAGTCGGTAGAGTGATCCCTTGCTGATATTTCACAATGAGTATCTCCTCACACACAGGTTGACCTTGTTTTGACTAAATTTCACACAAACATGACAGAGTATTCCATAGCTGGAGAACTTCAGATGTGTGGAATATGTTGTCAAGTAGTGTGGTAAACAGTAACACTTTGGGGACCATCAAATCTCAACTTGATAATACTTTAAAAAAATTTAAGTCAGTAGGGATTCAGGAGTTGTGCTGAATGGTCTTTTTTGTCAAAATACTTTTGCTGTTTTTATGACAGAAACTTTGCACTCCAGATCTCTGCTCTTCTTCTGCAGCTTCTTTTAGCCAATAAACATTCATTACAATACAGTCCTTTTAACCCAATAAAGCTTGTTTTGTCAAAAGTCCCCCAATAATTATCTACACGATATCCAGTAAGCTTCAGAAAGAAGCACAAGTAGATAATATACTATTGAAAATCACTTGTATGGCACATCTCGATGCAGGTCATCTATGAGCAAGTCATCTATCTGCCAAATGATGTCAGTGCATGGATGATGGTTCACTAGTTTCCTTCCTGCAGCTAAATGCTAAAAAAAATTAAAAAATTGTAACTATCTTGTGTGATCGCCAGCACAACTCAAGTATGAACCTTTCTCATGAATCCTAACAAAATATCCCATTATCTTACCAACTTGTATGTCATACTTCACTCAGGTGATAATCAGAATTTACTGGTGTTTTGATGTGAAATTTTGCATACTAGTTGATAAATATTTTGTATGTCTTTATTTGTAACTTAGACAAAGCAATGTAATGTTACTGTTACATTATTGATAATAACAGCAATGGTTTGATGGTTTAAGAACCCCTTCTCCCCTTTAGGACTAAGTCTCTTTGTAATTTTATGGCAGGGTTGGGGGAAGTGCCTCAAACTATTTTGGCTAATATTTCTCTGCTGATGTCTCTCAACCACCATAGGAAAGCCAGGCTGCCTAACTGCCAAGTTTTACCTTAACATATGGTTTGGAGAGCAGGTGTGAAGATGTTCTCTGCCCAATTGGTCTGAAGTATGGCTGTTTGGAATTGACTTGTATCAAAAGCTTTTAATTACTATGACGTCCTATTGGCTGTAGGGGTTGGACAGATAACCTATACATTTGCTCACTCCCTCACCCTCTCTCTCTCACCAAACTGATGAAACACCATCACAAATCATGAACTGAAAAGGACAACAAAATGAAGAGCACAGCTCGGCAGCCATATTGAGACAAGCATGCAACCTGTTCTGAAGAAAGCTGACCAAAAACAATGCCTTAACTAGAGACATTTTAAGTAACTAACAAGTCTGTGTGCCGCCTGAAACTACACATCACCATTTATCAGGTTGTATGGTTGCCAATATTCAAATGTACTTTGCACATTGTTATTATTTATGAATATTATCAAAATTACATTGTTTAAATTGTTGCTTGTCTTTTACTACACCTAATTGCCTGAGGTTATAGATGCAGAAGGGAAGGTGGAGAAAGGTTATACAATACCTGACAAACAGCGGTAAGTCTGTGAGATTTCAGGCATTCTGACAAAGGTTACATATTAATAATACAAAAGGGGAAAGTAGAGTTATATATTTTTCTGCCAAGACAAAACAACTGGTAAACATAATTCAGTATTGTATAAGACTGATCATTTGTTTCCATCTCTAAAATTTAGAAATCGCTTCATGCAATCATTTCCTTTGCTTGAATGATTGATTTTCTCTATTTAATTATCCTATTACACAAAAAAGCAACAAATTCTAGATCTTCCAAAATATCTCTCTCTCTCTCTCTCTCTCTCTCTCTCTCTCTCTATATATATATATATATATATTGCTCAAAAAAATTAAAGGAACACTTTTTAATGAGAGTATAGCATTAAGTCAATGAAATTTCTGGGATACTGATCTGGTCAGTTAAGTAGCAGAGGAGGTTGTTAATCAGTTTCAGCTGCTTTGATGTTAATGAAATTAACAACAGGTGCAGTAGAGGGGCAACAATGAGATGACCCCCAAAACAGGAATAGTTTTAACAGGTGGAGGCCACTGACATTTTTCCCTCCTCATCTTTTCTGACTGTTTTTCACTAGTTTCACATTTGGCTACAGTCAGTGTCACTACTGGTTACCATGAGGTGATACCTGGACCCTACAGAAGTTGCACAGGTAGCCCAACTTCTCCAGAATGGCAGATCAATATGTACCATTGCCAGAAGGTTTGCTGTGTCTTCTAGGACAGTCTCAAGGGCATGGAGGAGATTCCAGGAGACAAGCAGTTACAGTAGGAGAGTTAGACAGGGCCATAGAAGGTTCTTAACCCATTAGCAGGACTGGCATCTGCTCCTTTGGGAAAAGCAGAACAGGATGAGCACTGCCAGAGCCCTACAAAATGACCTCCAACAGGCCACTGGTGTGAATGTCTCTGACCAAACAACCAGAAAGACTTCATGAGGGTGACCCAAGTGCCCCATGTCCTCTAATGGGCCCTGAGCTCACTGCCCAGCAGCATGCAGCTCGATTGGCATTCGCCATAAAATACCAGAATTGGCAGATGCACCACTGGTGCCCTGTGCTTTTTACAGATGAGAGCAGGTTCACCCTGAGCACGTGACAGAAGTGAAAGGGTCTGGAGAAGCCATGGAGAACATTATGCTGCTTGTAACATCATTCAGCATGAGCAGTTTGGTGGTGGGTTAATGATTGTCTGGGGAGGCATATCCATGGAGGGTCACACAGACCACTACAGGCTTGACAAAGGCACCTTGGCTGCCATTAGGTATCAGGATGAAATCCTTGGACCCATTGTCAGACCCTATGCTGGTACAGTGGCTCCTGGTGTACGACAATTCCTGGCCTCATGTGGTGAGAGTATGTAGGCAGTTCCTGGAGGATGAAGGAATTGATACCATTGACTGGCCACCACACTTTCCTGACCTAAATCCAATAGAACACCTCTGGGACATTATGTTTTGGTCCATCCAATGCCACCAGGTTGCACCTCAGACTGTCCAGGAGCTCAGTGATGCCCTGGTCCAGATCTGGGAGGAGATCCCCCACAACACCATCTGTCATCTCATTAGAAGCATGCACCGATGTTGTCAGACGTGTATACAAGAACACAGGGGCCATACAAAGTGCTGCGTACAATTTTGAGTTGCTGCAATTAAATTTTGGCAAAATGGACTAGCCTGCCACATAATTTTTTCACTTTGATTTTTGGGGCGTCTTTGAATTCAGGGCTCTGTAGGTTGATCATTTTTATTTCCATCAAACGGTGTGAATTCCTTTCGTTCCTAACACATTACCCAGTCTATATCAGTTTAGATATCCAGGAGGATTTCTTTTTCCCATTGAGATCTGATGTGTTTTCAAAGTGTTCCTTTAATTTTTTTGAGCAGTTTATATATCAAATACAACGTCTGTCTGTTTGTCTGTTTTTCATGAGAGAACTACTTAACGGATTTAGATCAGGTTTTTTCCTATCATTTTCTTGAACATTCCAGTTGATTTTGCAACTTCTCTCATCGTGCTAAGTATCCTAGTTCGGTTGTAGGCACCAATTTATTTGTAAAAATCTGAGAGACAGGCTGTGGGCCAAGGAAAGGGGGACCTCAGGAGTAGGGAGCTGGGCAGAGCCATCCTCACTCACGCACCAGCCTCTGTTTGAGTAGCTCTACCTCTCACCATGTGTTGGAGCATACCTTGCCTTCGCTTAGCTAGTGATATCTGTTTGATCAGGAGACATCATCATCTAAAGATTATTAAGGAGTAACTTTTGACTTTTTGAGAGAGAGAGATCACAGCTACGTGTGTTTTAGAGGGTAGCTGCTCATAGCAAGAGATATCATGGCCTCGTGCTCTTCTCCCCACATGGGGGATGCTCTCCCGTCAGGGCTGAACACGATCAGATACAGTGGCAATGTTTGATGTTGGAGCGTACCTACCTTCCACTTGGCCAGAGATACCTTGCCAACTTTTTACATTTTTGGTGAAGAGATCACAGCTAAATATTTGCCCCGATAGCAAAACAAAAAATGTATATCAAGAGGCCCTCAGATACGAAAGCTATCAATATAAATTCTTCTCAATACAAATTATTATATTTTATTTTTAATTTTTTATTGTTTTTTAAAGCTTTCCTGTTTCACCACTATGAGGGTGGAGCACAGCTAGTGCTAAGTAAATGCAACAACTGCATTAGCACTCAGCTGACCGTCATGTGCTGTCTAATCATCAAACGTCTGCAACCAAAGCATACACCTCTGATACACCAGAACACTCCTCACTCACTCCTTACAGTGCAAAGCTTTTGTTGCCAGGAATAGTTCTTGGTAGGTCTCGGTGAACCCTCAAGGAGTTCTGTAATTCTTCCACTTTGGAACTCTCAATTTAATTCTTCCTGTGAGGTTCCTAAAAAGCTTTACTTTTTAAATTGGCCAGAAAAACTCACTTTCTCTTTTATGTACTAAATGTGCTTTCCACGTTCTAATTGCATTCAGACTGAATTTCACATGGCATGAATTGTGCACAGATACAAGTTGGATGAAACAGAAAATGAGTTGGTTGCACATGCTTTGAAGGTGGAGGCAAATATCCAGAACTAATCATGAAAAGCATGAGTATGTCCTCAAGCCTACTTCAGTAAACTTTTCTCCACAATTCCATCTTCTGTGGCAAAATGACAGTATACCTTTTGTCGTCATTTTTATCTTGGCAGTACACTGACATTTACATGCAATTCATGTATACAGCTTTCTAAAAGCTGCCTAGCAATCCCAGCAGCATTAATTAACCGTACAACAGTAGAATATAATTGTGCTGGCGTCTGGCATGCCGACACGATGCCTGCTTGACAGCCAACAATACAATGTGTGTAATTCTTAATCATTGATGACTGCTCCCTGAATCTTTCTCCAGAGCCCGTCTGTGTTTGCATAGCTGCCCTTTTTCTCCACCTTGTAAACTGCTTTAAAGGAAAAGTCAAACACATTTCCAAAAAGGCGGCACTGTCTTCTGGTTTTAATTTCTTTCAAGAAGCTTGATCTGCACAAAGAAAAGGCTTCAGGAAATATAAATCTGTTGCTCCTTAAATGCCCATCAAGTAAGCCTGCATTCAGAGTGAACTGTAATTCTACAGAGGCTTTCAGGTTTTTGCCACTTGCAGTGTGTACAGATGGATCAGTGTGTTCTGCTGAGCGCGTCTTAAACATATGTCCAGGATTGCCGTAAAAGCCTCCTTCAGCAAGAGCTGCTGCCTCAAAGGCAGGTGATGCATTAAGAACATATGGCAGTGTGCTTATGCATGACATTTAAAAGACGAGCCTGGATTTCTACATGGAAGGTTTGTCTAGCTGTTTGCTATAATAGGAAATATGGTGTAGTGGCTAAGGCACTACACTTTAATCCCCAAGTGTGGTGGTTCAGTTCCCTCTTGTGACTCCCCATGTGATCTTGAGCAAGTAACTTAACCTGTCTGTGCTACAAGTATAAAAAGTATTTGTAAACAGTTGTAATGAATCCTGATCTTATAAGTCATCTTGGATAAAGGCCTGCTGTATGTCAAATATATAATAAGAATGGTGCACACTACATTACCACTTCTTGGAATGGAACTTTCTAGTTGCCCTTTAGCTTCTCTGCTACCTTTAAAAGGGCAATCTTGTCCCACATCTCCATACCTGAAACCCATTGCCAACAACCTACCAACTGCTATTAGGGTTTTTGATCCTCTAAGCTTTAATCTTTCTTTATGTTGAGGATCAGAAATCCATGGCTCCCTCCAAATTGCCTGCAATCTAAGGTCCAGTTGAAACATGTGTCGACCCAATCAAAAAACCTCACTCTTCAGGATTTGTAGCCACGTTTCCATTATACTGTAGTTATGCGCAAAATAGAAGTGATGCATCTTATGTTTTTGGCAAAAAATAAATGCAGATTGTCTGTGATTCAATTGAGTGATTTTATGTGAAAAACGTTTATTACCTAAAATTAAAAATGGCGACCAATATGATGGGTGTTGGTTCTGTCATTTCAATTGTGTGACAATTGCTGTTTTCATTTTTAATCTGAGGCCACAAGATTGAGCGGATACAATAAAGGGAAAGTTACCTCCCATACTTGGCAGTGGCCATGTATTAGAGATTTCTTTGAAATTGTCCTCAGTGGGTAAAAAACTTTAGGATGAGCAGCTCAACATTCATTGAATTATGCAGTGCAATAGGCTCTCTTTTGTCCCCTGCTATAGCATACATGAAGGAGCCAGCCCCGACCGAGAAGACCTGTGTGGATTATAGGGTTGGTGCCGTAACCTTTGGTGGTAGCAAAACCACTGTTCTCAGATGTGTATGTGGGGTGTATCAGGCCATATGCTCCAAACTAATTAGGCAATACATCACTTTACCAAATGTGGAAGAGGCATGCCAGATTTTGCAGTGCAATTACGAGGCACACCAAGTATCCGAGGTGTAAGGTGCAGTCGATAACTCACATATCCCTATTTGTGCACCAAGTGACAGGTACCAGGATTATGTTAACAGGAAAGGCTGGTCATCTATTGCTCTGCAGGCGGTCATTGACAACAGATTAATCATGAGGGACATTTGTACTGGGTCACCCAGTAGTGCTCATGATGCTGTTGCATTCGCCACATCACATTTGCACAGGTATTTGAAAATTTATGCCATATCATGTGACCTAAATGCAAAAAAGTGTTTACATTGCAGTTTTGAGAATTACTGCTTTGTCGAAAAGTCACCTCAAGCAAGGGTATAAACTTATTTGCAAAATTTTAGTTTTTTTTTTTCAAAAATCACTTTTCCATTACCATTTATTTATTTTGCTATTTCAAAATGCATGTTATGGAGATTAATGGAAAAATGGTTCATGCCTCTATTACTGAACCAGCAGTGGGTTGACGCCTATTCTGGGTGCACTGGCTTCAAGGTAAGAACTACCTGTATCCTTCAAAGGGGCAGCAGTTCATCACAGAATACACACATCCACTCTCACTTACTACACATGAGGAAACGCGACTCATAAAATAGCTTAAGGAAATTTGTATGAGCAATGGAAGAAAAAACAGAGTAGCCAGAAACAAATCCACACAAACATTATTTCCAATTAATTTCATTAACTTCTATTCATTCCTATTTCATTCATTTCCATTGCTACATGGTTTCAGAAAATTTTAATGCTGTATTGCATCCTGCATTATATGTTACTCTGTAGATCATATAGTTCATGTAGATATGATCTAGATCATTTATTTTTAAAATAATATTAAAAGATTGCCTGCAATTTACTTATAGAAATAATTAACTCTCCATTAACGTCCACCAACCTATCACAGAATGCACTCATGTAAACATGCCGACACTCACAAAGGGATACATTTGGAACCGTCAGGCAACCTGATCAGCAAGTATGTGGGAAGATGGGAGCAAAACTGGAGTATTAAATGTATGCACACATACAGGGCACATGCAAACTCCACACAGACAATGGCCAAGTGTAGGGTTCAATCCTAGGACCTCGTATCCATGAATAGGCAGAGCTACCACACTATTATGCTGCTCCTCAAATGTACACAAAATTCCCTTTACCACAGTCTGACTTGTGAATAGATCACAAACCTGAAAAAACTGGCATTGTTACAAGTTTTTCGAAAGGACAACCGACAGACACACAAAATTTTTATGTTCCAACAACTATTAAGAGTTATTTATCTGCACTATTTCATGTTAGCAGCTGTTTCTCAAAGTTTTCTAACTGACACTTACAAATACAAGAATTGAACTGATGCCGCTCAAAATATGACAGATTACATGATAAAGGAGCACAGGATAATCTTTTTTTTTTCCTGAAACACAGTAAAATACCTCCAGTCACTCCACAACGAATGAGTTTTTACAACCTTAGCCACACGGCAGCTGTGATCTTATCTCATTAAGATGCCTGAAATCTAATACAAGTGAAACAAAGAAGTTAAATTAAGCTGTTTGAAAGACTGATGACATGTCAGCCTGAATGTGACCGTTCCTCTTCTGTGACTGTTTCCACATCTTCCACCAAATCTGCTGGCTCCAGTGATATCTCTGTTAACAGAGCGCTCTAATGGGAAAAGTTAAGCAGCTAGGCTTCAAACCACAATGTCACAGGATCAAATAACAACACTAAGCAATCACTTTTTTGACATACATATATTTACAGTCATTCTATCTATCAATCTAAAAAATATATAATGTGATGGGGTGTCTGGCTGCCAACCAATCTTTACCACCACAGCAGCAAAGGGAGATAGGCAATCAGAGAGGAAAATTCCAGACAAATGAAATAAGAAAATGAGGGAAAAGAAAACAAAAAACTCAGAATAAAACACTCAGAACAGAACGTAGCAGAACATTTTAGATGAGGTGTCCTGAAAAGAGAGCTTCTAGGGTCATCAGAGCAAAAAATTACATATGCACCCTGGAAGAATAAGAACACAAGTACCCCAAGGCAAGAAATACAGAAAACACAGTGAGTCCCTCATCCTCTGTTTGGAGAAAAGTGTCATGAAGGGACAAGGCAAGGCTGACAAAAGGTCACACCACCTCCAAGACTAGAAAAAAGGGACCATGTTTCCCTTTTTAATGCTGAGATTAAAAAGGAGGACTGGCACGACACCAGTAATAGTCTTCAGGCTGTTCAGACCATGTTGCCCCTTGTAATTGTGGCCAGGAAAACTAGAGAATATTCAGCCAGAAAAGTTTGGGGTACCACCCTGGTAAAACCTTTTAATAACAACAACAACAAAAAAATCAAGAGTGGTCTCCCCTAGACTTTCTCGTATACTCAGAAATGGATGAAGGATATTTGAGGAGTAAACTGCCTCAACAACAAATCAAATGAAATTAATAATATACTGAACAATTATTATAAAAGTAAAATAAGTAAGACTCTGCAGCTGCATGAATACAGTCGTAAAATGTTGAGATTTTTGGATGATTACAATACTTTCCCTATGAGAAAGTAAATCGGACTCAGGGAAGTCTAAAATGTCGAGATTCATCAAAATCTCGAGGTTGAATTTTTAGATGATTATAATACTTTCCCTATACTTCGAATACGAGAAAGTAAAAAGACAGACATCAAATCATGATGCAACAAAGTGTTAGGAGCTCTGTCCTTCTCGGGTGTCAATATGACCTCTAACACCACCTTCCAAGAGCGGGCCGGCTTTATAGGGCAGTACTGGGCAGAGCCTTCTCTAGGCATCAGGGCAGGTTTAGTCATCCTCATTGCTGTTTTGTCCTGGTTATAGAAGAAGGAGGAGTGGGGTGGAAGTGCTTTCATCACCAGAGCCAGGAAGATGGGCTCAATATGTGCAAGCGTGACACCGTCTAAAGAAATGGAAAGAGCAGAGACTGACTGAGAAACTCTGTCCTTTAAGAGATGGATAAGGCTCAGGACTGAAAAGAAACCAAGAGCTGAAAGACAGAGTTTAAGCTTGGTGTTTGTGTATCCAAAAATAGGCCACTTCAAACCAGAGATGGGATTTAAAGCCTCTCCAAGCCAGTGACTCAATGAGACTAAAGCTGGGAGACATAAAGTGTCAAGGGGTCCTTTGTAAAGCAAGAAAGTGAAAGAGAGAATGAGGCTGCAGGTAAAAAGAGAGAATGCTCTGGGGATACTGGAAAGGTGGACAAATGAGTGATAGACTGGGGATCAAGTCCTCTGACAGCATGGCCCAGATGTTGGTTACTTATATTTTTGCCCTTGCAGTTCCAGAGTCATAGGTCTGACTTCGGGCCAAGATCTTGCTGTGTGTACATTTTCCCTGAGTCTTCTTGGGTTTTCCATCAGGTAGTCCATCTTATCTTGTACACCCTAAACAGATGCTTTTTAGATTAACTGGCAGTTTCAGATTGGCTCACTAGGTGAGTGTGGATGTGTGTGAAGTTTCTTCAGGCTGACACCCCACCCGGATTTGCTCCTGCCTTGTACCTGATGCTTCCAAGACAGGCGTTTGATCCACATGACTCTGTTTTGGATTAAGCAGCTAAGAAATCAATGGATACTGCTATCGACAACACCACCACAGCGTAACTACACAAAACAATTGATACATTGTGTTGATAAGAACAGCTGTGTATGAAATGGCCATTTACATAACAAAATGTCCAAAGGTTATTTTAATAGTTTTAAACCACAAAAGACTGTTTGTTTAAACACTTCCACATAAAATTCCCAAACATAACTTGAAGGTAACCAGAATTCAGAAACTCACCAGTCTACACACAGTATTTGGAGTTATGTACTTTTCCTGTCCCTGCTTGTGCTGAAAGGCAGTACCTGAGGTGACTTATCAGATTAATTAATTAACACATTTTAGTGGTGGCACCAACTCTGTGATATGAAGGCACTACAGTAACAGCAGGTATGAAGAAGGATCTTATTCAGAAGGTTCACTGCATGACACACTTAAACATAAAACTCTATGCTGTCCAGGACAAATACACAAATTTATTGGTCAGAAAGGTCAAAAAATTCTCTTATAGAGTCATTGACAGATTTCACACATAAGGTGTCTCAGGCCGCAGTAGTATCTGGGATCCAATTATTTGAAGTCAGCACTGCTAGAAGACCAGGGGAGCTTATTTTGCATATTTTCCTCAAACACCACCAGTTTGACTAGTAATTTTTCTTTTTTTTTTTGGTTTAAGCTTTCTGAGTAAATAACACAGAACTGGAAGTACATTTAGAACTGAAGCCAGGAAGTTCTTCTATACGCAGGGAGTTGGGGGACTCTGGGGGTGAAAAATCTGCAGAAGTACTGACATCCATCCATCCATTTCCTAACCCGCTGAATCCGAACACAGGGTCACGGGGGTCTGCTGGAGCCAATCCCAGCCAACACAGGGCACAAGGCAGGAACCAATCCTGGGCAGGGTGCCAACCCACCGCAGGACACACACAAACACACCAAGCACACACTAGGGCCAATTTAGAATCGCCAAACCACCTAACCTGCATGTCTTTGGATTGTGGGAGGAAACCGGAGTGCCCGGAGGAAACCCACGCAGACACGGGAGAACACTCCACGCAGGGAGGACCCGGGAAGCGAACCCGGGTCTCCTAACTGCGAGGCAGCAGCGCTACCACTGCGCCACCGTGCCGCCCGAAGTACTGACAACCTTTGAGAAAACTTTAGATGAGATATTGGGACAGCTTAGCTATTAGCTAAACAAACAGGCTTGATGGACTCTTGTTTGTCAAGTGATATGATCTAATGTTATGTATCATGCATACATACTGTACATACACCTATCTTACATCCATATTCCTTAAAAAAAAGAAATTAGGAATAAAGAAAAGAGAAATGTCTCTTCAAGGTGCGGACAGGATAGGCTCTAGCTTGCAATGAACCGAACAGGTTTCAGGAAACAGACGGGTGGACGTTTTCTTGATATTGAACATTGGATGTGTAATAAATTGTACTGACACTTTTCAGCTTAGAATTAGTGTACACAATTTCATTCATTCAGCACTATTTAGTGAAAGAGGTCACTGTACAATGAATTGAATAATGACCAGAACAGAGTAAGGGTTAAGGTTGAGAAAGCCAGTGAGGTTAACTCATAGAGTGAAAGACATGAGTGCCACATCTGCACCAAAATTAAAAAATAGAAAAAAATGTCCCTGGCTCCAGAATGAAAACCAGTTATTCTCTGCCCATTACTTACCACATAAAGGAAAATGCTAAATCTGCACAATTTTGCAGTTAGGAAAGTTTATGCCAAGTCACACTTTTGAATAGCAACAACAGAATGAAGTGAAGAAAACATAACTCCCAAGCACAGCAAACCCATCCATGCTGATGGATGGTCTGATCCCTCTTTCCTTGACCTTACGAATCTTTCCGTGCTGACAGGGCCAGCCGGGGAAAAATGCATGCACTTAGTGTCCAGCAATTGCGTGCACATCTGCTCCAGACAATCACATCTGAAAGCTCGCCAAACATCCAAAGTGTTTGTCACTGAGCTAATGGCAGGCCGTGTGGCCCTTCTGAATTTCTGACAGCTCCCAGCAGAGAAAGCACATGGCCTGTCAAGGAGATGTATTCCAAATTTAGTTACATTTATATATTTTGCTATGCACTAGCCCTCCCCCAATCTCTTCTCAGTTGTCAAATTTATAATATATCTTGTTTGTCTACATGCAATTTGCAAGCAAACAGAAGAATTTTGTGATGCATGTAACAGTTATAATTGTTTCAGCATTAGAATGGTGGAATAAGGGAGGGCAGAGGAGTTCATTTGTGTGAGTGGTACTCAGACCTTACACACCCCTTCAGACAATCTGTTTATTGGCACGGCACAGGGATTACACTCTTGCATGGTCCTTAATTTTGACAATCAGCTATAATTGTTCTGATCATCCAAATGATTTTAGCAAAAACAGGTTCCAGTTGGGGTGAATGTCAAAATGACAGACTAAACTGACCAATACCCATTGGGTCCCAAAGGGGAATTCATATGGGGTCGCTGGAGGCCAAGTAAATTCTAAATGGAAGATAGCCAATTCCTGTTTAATATATTATCAAATGTTTCATCTGTTCAGCTCAATTGTTATTTATCTTGAGCAATGAGGGAACCTGGGGTGCAAATTCCACTCTGAAAAGGACCTATAGATGTGCCTGCAAATCATTTGGCTACATTGATGCCCTGAGGCCGATCACACAGGGCTACATTTCAAAGGGAACACTTTAAATACACTTGTAAGTGAAATGTTTCGTCTTCAGTCACATGCAATAATCACCATTGGAGGTGATGGAATGCTGATTTAGCTCAACTAGATGAGCATCCTGTAGTGGCAGGGTGAGTTTCAAGTTGAAAGTGATTGTGAACCAGATGGCTACATTGAGGTCCTGGGCCCTGCCGGGTAGCATATGTTACAGTATGTAATCATCTGAGTTCTGGAACAACCCAAAGCAGGTTGGGCTAATTAAACAACCAATATCTCAGAATGCCTCACCTAGCTTAATTACCTTATCTAGGAGCAGCTTAACACCTGAAATAAAATATGTATGTATTCTTTGTTGTATTAAAAAATAAGAACTAATAAATAGAAGAAAACAATGTTAATAATCTGTTTAATAAATTACTGCACAAACCTAAAATCTGATATACAATAGCTAGATTTAAATACAACAGAAGTAAAAAAAAAATTCTAAAAGAGGAAGAAAATTGAAAGGGAAGAACAGAAACACTTCACCTAAACAAACAAAATTTAAAAACCTTAGAGCAAAGAGAGAGAAGAGACTCCAGAAACTAACAAAATAACAAGCTGGATATACAGTCTTCTTCTTTCAGTATAGCATAAAAGTTGCCTTAACAAACAAATACCAAAAACGTTGTTAACCTCCTCAGCATTATGTTTACCCCCGGAAAAACGAGCCAAAAGCTCTGAATTTGTTTCAGCCACCATAACTGTTATTATGTGTAAAAGAAACACATGAATACCAAAATGTCAACATAATCACAGTAGGAAAAGTATATCTAGTTTCCACTGCTGTACAGATGCAGATTTAGTACACATACTTTATGGGATATGTCACCAACGCACATAGGTGCTGTTGAAGCTGATGTCTAAAAATTTGTAATATTTTTTCTGTTGATTGGACATGACAGGGTAGAACGTCAGAGCCTGACCTGCTTGATAAACACCACTCATTGTGTTATTGTAGACTACCACAGTGCAAATGTATAGTAACACCCACATATCCCCTGACATAAACATTGGCAGCTGCTGCATCATGAACAGTGCTTTGGAGGCAGCAGTCTTTCTTATCCTTCCACTTGATCACAATCATTTTGCCACATAGGGACTGCACCTCACTGCGGCTTGACACGTTGATGCAACTGGAGTCACAAGACAGGTTTGGTCATACAGAGCCATATGCAGCAGTTTTCATTTGAAGTAAAATCTCAATCAGTTCAGGAGAGGTATCATTGATTATACTGTAACCCTGGTCAAGCAATGGGTCTGCCACAGACGATGTAGTGACTCTGTATTAACTGTATTTGCCATTCCACTTGAACCCTCTACCGCTGTAAAGTATCATGTTCCAGATTTACTCAGAGCTTGCTTTGCACAGCATGTACGACGTGATACTGAATCGTGTCCATGTGGATGTGATATGCTATATCCACAAGAGCTTTACCTTGTAATCCATGAGACTTTCATCGATACTTATGTCATAACTGGGAACATATACCTTCTGGATAATCACCCGATGCACATCTCACAGTGTATGCAGTTTCACTGCTGGGCGATTGACTTCATCATAGTTACTGTTATTAGTGAAGTGCAGGTAATTCATAATGAGTAAAAATTACACATTCTCATACCTTTGCTGAAAACGGGTGTCTGCAGCAACCAATTTGTAGACCGGTTTCATCTCTGGACTGCTTTCACCACTATACTCTGCAGTTTCAGGAGACTGAAAAACACCCATATCATCTGCAGTGACAGGCTGCCAGCTACTGTGACAAACAAATAGTTCAGTGTGACTTTTCTGACACTGCCTCTGCAACCAGACTATCATTGACAAATTGTGAAGAGTCAAGATAATCATAATTAGATATCTTTAGACTGGGATTGCCTGTAAATGGGCAAAACAGAGGTATAGGATTATCAGGAGTATTATGAAGAGGACACCAAAAACAAACATCAGAGAAACCTTGGCAGGTGAGAATCTATCAAACAGGTGTCAGTTTCACTGTTCATGACAACATCTAATGACCAATTTACATCGATATCACTATTGCTCGGTTTGAACAATGGTTTAATTTCAGTTTCTCATAAAACTGAATTTATGGCTTTACATTGCCCATTGTGTTTTTCGTTGAAGACTCCATCCTACTAATGAACATTGATGAGTCACCATAAAGTGTCAGAATGCATAGAAATATTCATGATTTTTTGCAGCATGATGTTATTTCATTCACTAGGTGGCAGCAGAATACTTAGAGCTTTTTAGACCTAACACAGTAAAGCAGATAATTACACGTCACGCTAAGTCTGACTTGGGCTTAACTGTATTTACATAGAATTTAGAGCCCAAGTCATGCTAGCGGTTAACATGAAGGAGGTGAATGCGAATGCAGAGCACAAAAGTGTCTTAATTATGGGTCAATATGTACGTTGACTTTATTTTCATATTTCATTTCCAGTTTTCCATTCATTTGAGAATATTTACTACCAGTGGTATTTCTGGTATGAAAATTCTGGTAGGGCCATGCGGACGTGGAAAACAAGGTAGTTTCAGAAGGAAAGGAGTCATCCTGAGAAGCTTTGCTGAGGGTATGTACTCGTGAGTGAATAAAAGAGATAGAGCAAGAGATCATGAAGCACCTAATGAGCAGAATTTATCAGACTTACTTAATTCCACTGGCCCTGTGATCTTGGAAAGGATGCTGGCCTCTGATCACAAGTGGGAGGAATGAAGTGGAACTGATGGCATGAATGTGCAATGGATGAGGCAGGAAAAGAACATTGGAGCTGCATAGAAGGAACCCAGGAAGATTAGTCATGATAGAGAGTGAGGAATGGTCACTGTGTATTAGGTTATCATCCATCCATCCATTATCCAATCCACCACATCCTGACTACAGGGTCACGGGGGTCCGCTGGAGCCAATCCCAGCCAACACAGGGCTTAAGGCAGGAAACAAACCCCGGTCAGGGCACGAGCCCACCACAGTATTAGGTTATCAGCAGCAGGAAAAATAAAATATCAGTCAATTAATCCCATAAAAAGCAGACGACTGTTGAGAATCTGAAGTGTGACATCACGGCTGCACCCCTACTCTCATGTGTTCCATTGCCTTTTGTTTCAGATTGCATATTAGTCAAATCAAAACCAAAACATCTTCGCCCATTTCACTTTTCACCCCATTCTGATTAAACGCTTATATGTTTTGTTTCTCTCCTGGTCCACTTGGTACAATCTGCTAATTTCCATTTTAACTGTGACAGCATAAAAAGGAACAATAATTCTTAAAGCAATAATGTCAAAGAAATGCTAGGAATACTACAGGCTGCATACAAACAACATTAATTGCCAGTAGGCATTGCGCTCTCTTTTATTGTACAGACTCTCGCCTATTAAGATTTATTTTAATGCACCTTATATTTCATTATAAATTTGAGGCTTGTCTTTATTATTTTTGATATTTATTATTTCCTATTTTAGTATAGCTTTCACTACATTATCCATGGATGCCATATGCTGTGTGTCCCAGGTCATGTATACCCCTGTATAGCAGATGGTGCTTGGCTGTTGCAGATACCCACTTACAGAGAGTATTTTCTTATTTCAAGGTGTTGATTCATTATTTGCTGCATTAAGCAGTAAAACAAAGCAGATGGTGAGTGACTGTTATTGGTAATTCTGGCCTCCAAGGTGTTGCTTCTGATTACAGTGGCCCAGTGCAGTCATGGTTTCAGTTTTAGTATGGATCCAAACATACTAATTTCCCACGTTTGGTGCAGTTCAACATTTTAATCCACTACACTCAGCAGTCCATAGCTTGACTAATTAAGAGCTGACTCATTTTTCTGATCTCCCGCTCAATCATATGTCCTATACCAAAACCAACCATGAAAAAACATGGTTGATTAATTTATTTTCAAGATGCCAAACTGGTCTAGTCCAGTCAATGCATGCCAATCATCCATCTTCACATGTTGATTGGAATCAACAGTGAGCTTTGTAACACAACTGTCACGCCATTGTTGCTTGGGCTGATGCAAATTCATTCTACTAAGAATCAAACAGTTGATTCACATGACTCTGTGAGCAATTAAAAAAAAAAAGCAAAAAAAACAAACTGAGACACAGTGTGGCTTCTTTCTAGATGGACAAGCAGGTTTTCATTCATGACCTGCTCAGTTCAGGTCTGTCTGCCTTAGCTTTAGAATTTTATTTGAAAATATTCGTTTTGCTGTTTTTAGCCATTTTAAAGTGAATTTGCTTTTGTATTTTTCATTAGTGTTTTATCTTCAGTCCATGGATGGATGACCAGACAATCATCTAACAAATTTTCTGGTACAGAGCATAATTGATGGTTTCTTCAATTGTATTAAGTTATACAGGACCTGAGGCAGCAAACTATCTCCACACTATCACATTACCACCATCATGTTTGACTTTTGGCAAAACATTCTTATCATGGAATGCTGTGTTTGCTTTTTTTCCTGGACATTAAGGGTCAATGACTTCAGAAAAGTTATATTTTTGTCTCATCTGTTCAGAACATTCTCTAGAGGCTCATGGAGATCATCCAAGCTGCTTCTTGTCAAACAAGACGAGGACTTCCCTGGGTTAACAGTAGTTTTGAAGTCCAGTATCTTTCTCAATGTGGTATCTTTGCTAAGTTAAGAGAAGCATGCTTTTCTTTGGATTTTTTAGAATCTAGCGTGACTTCCTGAATAGGTTTACACTGAACCTTTGAAGTAATTCTGGCAGGCTGACCACTCCTGGGAAAATTCACTACTGTTTCTAGATACACACTGGGGTTCACTAAAGTACCAGATATTTACATAAAGTTTTGTTGTCCTTTCCAGATTAACAGATATCAACACATTTTTCTGTGATTTAACTGGGGTTTAATTATGTTTTTAACAGAATGGCAGTTGTTCATAAGAAAAATAAGTTGAAAAAGTGCAATTTGTTCACTCAAGGGCCTTTTATCTAATATCAGGTTATGGTGAAGACCGAAAAACAGTCAGTATCAAAAAATCTGCAATAATACTGGAAGTCAGGAAAGGGGGTACATATTTTTTCACAGCACAGTACCTCCTGCTCGCCACCCACCATCTGTCAACAATTAAACCTACTGTACCAATCATGCCCTAGGCGGTGATCCAATTTCTATGATGTCTTCCAATATTTTGTTTGTCACATAATAGCAGCAGAAAACAGGATTGTTTCCATCAGCAATAAAATGAATAAGTGAGGAGACTGTGGAGAGTGAAGCAAAAAATAAATCACATGACATGGAGTTCAAGACAAGAAGCCATCCATGCTCCTGGTATGCCCCGTTTCCCGATCTTTGGGGGCAAATACAAAACTGAACACATTAATTTTTTTTAAAGACACAGAAACAGTTTTAGAAACATATTATTTGTGCAGTAACAGTCAAGAATGCTGATGAATCAGAGTAAAGTCTGTACTTGAGAAATGTATTCTCCAGTCTGCCTCGACCTCAGCTCTGGTTAAGATGTGTTCTCAAGCTGCATTTACTTCAAAAAGACTAGCAAAATATCACTAAAGTACTGAAACACTCTCACTGGTACCCACTGACTCCAATTAATTGTGGCAAATTGGATTTTTATAAGAAGAAATGTAACTTTGTTTTTTAATAATTTGCAGAGAATGCAGCTCAGGCCCTTCACACTGCTCCAGTCCCGTCAAGAAAAAGAGTTTCTTGTATTTAGTTTATCCTCATACTCAAGAGGCTGGACTTGCAGTGGGGTCAACAGGTGCCAAAGGGTACTGATGGCATTGATCCATGGGTAGCAGTAGGATGGAGGGATGGGCAGCACCATTTAATATGAAGCATACTTAATGTTTCCTTGTTTGCCAGGTAGTCTAATTTTAAATTCTTCTGACTTCAGCTACAGGCTAGGAAATTGCCAGTAGAAAAATATGCAAATTTTATTTGATGCAATCCATCTCATACTCCGCTACATTGCCAGCCTCGTATTGAATATCAAAGGGTTTTAGTATTGTTGGCTTTGTCTACCGACATATTTCGCTACCTCTTGTCTTTATCTCTTTTAATAAATGCCACACATCAGGTATAAAAGAAGACTTGGCATTCCTATTCGGAGAGTGCATAGTTTCTTGGCAATTTTCAGGTATTTCTTAGCAATTAGGATATAAAACCTACATTGGAATTCTTCTTTACACTCTATGTTTTAGAAATAAAAGAAGAAAATGGGAAAAACCAAATGAAACACAATAAAAAGACAATTTGTCAGGCATCGTGTACTAACAGGTGGCATGGTGGTGAGCGTGAATATGCTCTGTGACAGACTGGCATCCAGGGCAGGCTCCTGCTTTGGACTTTGTTGCTGGGATAGGCTCTGAAAATTGATGGGTGAAGATCAAAAATATAACCAACATCCCTTCAATCTAGATCTATGCCTGAGAAGAATGTGCAATCAGTTAAACAAGCTGTTTATGTCTTACTAAATTTAGGTGATACATTCATAATAAGATGTGAGCTTTTGAGTGCTTCAGTATAAAAACTATAAGTGCACATTCACAGAACAGAAAAGGAGGGATGTGAATGGGGCAGGAATCTGGCATCTACTTAATATGAAGAATAAACTTGTTATTTTGCTGTGCACTTCTGAAATAAAATGTCCACCTGTGCAGTGTTTGTTGCTCAGGAGCATTTATTTTCAGGATCTGATTTTTGTGTGCTTAAACATTGTTGTTAGCAATAAAATGCAATTTTGTAATCAAAACTACTGGCGCTGACATACTAAAATATGTTAAAACAGCCACATATTCATCAGTTTTCTAAACTGCGCTGACCACAGCAGATCTGGCCGCATCATAGAAGCCCATCCAGCATAGAGTGCCAGTCCATCACGTGACGCAAACACTCTCCTTGAGGTAATTTAGATTCATTGCTCATCTTTGGGATGTGTACAACTAGAGGAAACCCTAAAAATATACTGAATGGGCCTGAAATCAAAAGCAAAAAACCGTGGAGGTGAAGGAAACTACACATTCTAAATTCCTGATGATCTTTTTCAAAGATATGAATCAAATCACATCATGGATCAAAATGTAAAATCTCTCATTTAATGGTTCCAGGACTGGGATTTGAACGCAAAAGTCTGGAGCTATGAAGTAGTAGCAGTAGCTGCCATACAACCATAAAAATGTTTTAAATGTGATAACACGTTGAGTCACAATTTCTTAGAAAATTGTAGTTACTGACATCATGCAAATAAAATAAAATACGTATAGCCCTCTATATGTTAAACAATGGCGAACCAGAAACAATTTTTTTTCTTTTTTGAGAACTGTCTAATGCCACTAGAAGAGAAACTGGTCCCACAGTGACTGCATGCAAGTCAGATTATTTTATTTTTCCATTGATAAAAATACCGTAATTAATATATCCTGCAGTTCTTAAATTTCAATTACCTGGAATGTGACAAAGGTGTTGTAGGATTTTAATCCTTTGTAAATTGGAAGTTTTAATCTAATATGCAATCACAAGGTTCATACAGATTTACAACTATTATAACGTGACATTGGCAGCAGGCATTTTACAGGACCCTGAAAGAAATACAAGACCAGTCACCTTGACTGTGCATTTCCAACAGGATTCTCGTGCGGACATCTCCCTGAAGACAGTGTAGCACAAGACACAACCAAAGACAATAAGGGAGACCCCTCAAAGAAGGTGCTAGCTGTATGTTTCTCTATACTATATTTAAAGAAATGTAAAATGTCAAATATAAGGCTAAAGGCTACATATTTTCAAAAAGAATGAAGTGGAGGGGATGTCTTTCACAAATTGAGCAAAACACGACAGGGAGAGGAGCTCAAATCCTCGCTCTGCAAAGCGGAGCAGATTATAGGCCAGAGTTTAAATAATGTACCCATGCAGATTTAGCAATCCCCGCCTGGGGCTATTGTGCTCCATAGCCAGCTCCAGTCAAGGCTCTGAGAAAGGCCGAGAGAAAGTCATTACACTCAAAAGGCTTTCAGGCCTGTCAAAGTGACATCTATTAAAGCCACTTTAGCTTTATTCATATTTTATTCAAAGGGGTGTGTGTGTGTGCATATATCAAGGTAAAATGGGAAATCTCAAATTAGATTTTTTTTTCTGGCTCCCCATCATCAGCCAAAAAACACTGAGCCATCAAAAATTAAAGCGTTACCAAGAGACAAATTCACTAACACATTTACCAGGTGAGCTACTTTGTTAGTACAAAGACACAAAAAAAAGGCTCCTAGGTTTAAAATATTAAATTCATTAAAGAAAGAATAGGACTTAAAGAAAGTTAATACATGAAAATGTAGCATTCATTTCATACGGCATATTTGATTTGGTAAGAAATATTCTGCCCAAAGTCAGTCTGTCTTGTTCCTTACACTAGCTGTGTGAAAAAATGGGCCGAGGTTTCCATCCTGAATGAACTTTCCTTTGTTTCCTGCCAGTCGCCTTACCTACTGCTTTCATTGTCTAAGAATGATGCAGCTGCTAAGTATTGCATGTAGCGACTGCCTTATAGAGCACTTAATGATCACATAATTCAAGTGTGCCAAAATAAACTTTTACACTTTTACCTTTTAAGAAGCCTTTCCTTAAGAAGCCTTTAAATCCCGGCTGAAGACTCACTACTTCAGTTTAGCATATCCTTACTAGAGCTGCTGATTAACTGTACATACTGCATCTCTGTTGTTAGTCATTAGCACTATAACATAAGTAACATGATAGTTATAACTGGATACTAACCCTCACCTATTCTGTTTCTTTTCTCGGTACCCAAATGTGGCAATTGGTGCCACGGCCCACCTGCCAAGTTGTTTGCCTGCCTATGGTAAAGTCATCCCTGATGGAGGATCACAGGAATCATGGGAAAGAGGGGTCCTTTCATCGGAGCAACGTTTCAGCCATGGCATGGCCAAATGGGGAGGCAGCTAGATGGATGAGGTCTCCAGGACTCTAAAAATATCCAAACCTAATTATGTCATATCATCTACTGTTAAACCGTACTTCTAAATTTTTTATTATTATGCTGTATTAAGGAAATGTTCTGTTCTGTGTATTGTATTGTATTGACCCCCTACTTTTGACACCCACTGCATGCCCAACCTACCTGGAAAGGGGTCTCTCCTTCAACTACCTTTCCCGAGGTTTCTTCCATTTTTTTCCTACAAGGGTTTTTTGAGAGTTTTTCCTTGTCTTCTCAGAGAGTCAAGGCTGGGGGGCTGTCAAAAGGCAGGGCCTGTTAAAGCCCATTGCGGCACTTCCTGTGTGATTTTGGGCTATACAAAAATAAACTGTATTGTATTGTATTGTTTAAGAAAAATGATCCCCTAGCTATGAATGCCTTGTTATCTTGTTTAGATGAAGTTAAATCTTGGCTATCCCAAAACTTCTTATCTTTAAATGAAGAGAAGACTGAGGTGATAGTCTTTGGCCCTTCTGAACATATGAAGGCCCCGGAATTTGACCTGGGACCTTTATCAGCTTTCAGGTCTTCACAGGTTCGGAATCTGGGTGTCCTGTTAGATGACTCATTAAAACTTGACAAACAAGTCTCTGCCGTGATCGGATCGAGCTTTTATCAGCTTCGCGCTTGCAAAAATTAAACCTTATCTCACTGACAAGACCCTGGAGATGGCCATACATGCTTTTATTACATCTCGCCTCGACTATTGCAACTCTCTTTATTATGGCATCTCCAAATCCCAAATTGCCCGTCTTCAATTGGTCCAGAACGCAGCTGCTAAATTTCTTTTAAAAAAGAAAAAAATGGATCATGTGACACTGCTTCTGAAGTCCCTTCATTGGTTGCCTGTTCAATTTAGAATACATTTTAAAATCTTATTATTTGTTTTTAAAACACTACACCAACAAGCACCCATCTATTTATCTGAATTGCTTCACCAATATACCCCCCTGAGAAGTTTGAGATCCGGTGATCAGAACCTTCTTTTAATTCCACACTCCAGACTCAAGCGTAGAGGTGACCGTGCTTTCTCGGTAATTGGGCCTCGTCTTTGGAATGATCTGCCTATTGAAATCCGAATGGCTCCTAGTCTGACTATTTTTAAATCTATTTTAAAAACACATCTGTTCTCTCTGGCTTACTAGGCTTTATTTTGCCTACCTAGATGTGTGTAAGTGTAGATATATGTATATGTATAGATATATTTATACAAATTATTTTTATGTGTTTCTGCTGTGCTTCTTTTGGCTAAATCGTATATTTCTATTTTATGTTGATGTTTCTAAATGTACAGCACTTTGGTCAGTCGTGTGGCTGTTGTAAATGTGCTATATAAATAAACTAAACCTAAACCACTGGATATTAATAAAACACACCGGCTCTATAGCTCCACTTGCATCGTTTACTGCCATTCTTTCCCCCGTCAAAAAAGAAAGTACTCATTTTTAATGACAGTGTAATGAGTCAAATACCAACTGAACAAGAGGAATAACCACCGATAAATTTCAGGAAATAATGTTAGTGGAGTTTCAGGCATTCTATGAACATCGGAATTTAAGGTGAACACGGCGGCCAGTGGTAGCACTGCTGCCTTGTAGTGAGGAGATTGAAGGTTCGCTTCCTGGGTCTTCCCTGCGTGGAGAGCGTAGTGAGAAAAGTGCTAAGTAAATTTAAAGAATTATATTATTAGTGGAACTTGACTTAAAATGACGGAGAGTGAAAGATAATTGTGTTGGGAATTCTTAAGGATCTGTATACAGGGAACGGAGCACCAGTGAAATAAACTCAAAACACTGGAGGAATAACAAACACTAGAAAATAGGATAGGTTGGGATCTCGACTTAAAAAGACAGTATTACGACTGAGCACAAGTAAGAGGAAACAGTGACTAAACCATCAATTCAATTCATTCTCATTACATACACTATTACAGTTTATTGAGAAGTATGTGCTACTAACAGTAGGGGAAAGCTTTCCGGAGTGACTACACCGACTACCATCCATAAGATGCAAAGTGTAAGCTAGGGAACATTATTATGTGTCTTGTCCACCTTTTTCGGTCCCCTTTACAGGGTTTACAGGTCAACGTTAGGAGAGCTGATATCACTCTCTCTTTCTGGTTCATCATCAACTCATTTCAGCAAACAAAATATGGTTTATGAAAATTATTGTGACACTCTGAATAGTCCCAGGACTAAATCTTGGGTCTATGCGTCTTCTGTTAACCTAACACTGGTTTGAAATTTAAATCTTTATTTTCTAATGTCTCTCATGTCTTTATTTTCTAAAATATCTCATAACTCTGACTGCCTGTTTTGAGAAACCGCGCCCCTCTTCCACTTCTACTTCTAATCAATCCGGCCAGAAATACTGCATATTCTGTTTATGACTGATTTGTAAACATTCCTGATGGTGTCTTTTTTTTTTTTATTTTTTTAAAGCTGTCTGCATTTTTCATGACAATATTAATGTTTGTAAGGTTAGTGGGGTGGTGACCAGCAGGGAGCACTAAGGAACGGTTACAGGTTCCTACACGTGGCCTCACTCTAACTGCCGAGTCAGACAAAGGGATGAAGTTGTGGAAAGAAGAGATGCCAGTGTGGAAGACTTCGGAATTTGGAGGCAGTCAAGAAGGGATTGAACTGGATTCTCCATGTGTTACTTAAGAGTTCGTCACCTAAATAGGAAGGCCACATGGAACATTGTACTCTATATTACAGCTCTATATATTTCTTTGTAACTGTGTGCTTCTCCTGTGCCAATGCCTACACTTTATAAGACCATCCATTGTCTGTTTGTACTTTGGCCCTTTTGCTGCTGATGTAGATTCAGAAACAATTCAGGAACACACCCCTGATGGATGGCAAAGAGGCGTGTTAGTTTACAGTGGTGAAACTATTGATCCCAACTAGCACTCTGGATTTTTAATTTCAAGTTCTTATAGCAGGACACTTTTTGGATTCAGAGGTCCATGTTAAAGTGGTGCCATTCTATTAACACCCTCACTGTGCCTTCTGAATTCTATTTTAAGTCATCAATTAACCTAATGGATCTAATTATTTGTCCAGCAAACATTTTTAAAGTGTTTCACTGTCCACTAGAATCAAGGATAGGAAAAGCTGTGCTACAGACTTAAGATATTTAGGTCCTACAATACTAGAAATGTTTTTCAATTAATCACATTCATAAAAACCAATTAGCCCAAAAGGAAAAGCAGAAGACACTGCGACCCCTCGAGGGCTCAGACTCCTGATCGAGAGAATGAAATATAATCAGCCTGTGAGGCAATTAATCTTTTAGGACAGTTTTTTCTTTCCACTTTCTGATCGGTTTCTCTCTTCACTGTCACTAAGCGGCAGGAAAGCAGTCCAGCACGTGTGGCACTGGACTGTCAGACATGTTTTCAATGCCTTCATTATTTTGTAGCAGTAGAGGTGTTTCTTGTATGTGAACTCTCTGGGCTCATTTGCCATTGCTGGCTCACTGACCAACTCTGATTAAAGCACATCATCTGTCTACAGCACTACTGTAACAATATATTTAAATTTTGCCAGCACCTATTGCTTTGTGCATATTAAACAGGCCCACTGATGTGGTGGAGAGGGACATAACCTACTGCAGTGTCTCCTAGGCTTTTATTATATTTTTACCTACAGATAAAGTTACTATAATGGATTTCTTTATTTTCACAGTTAATTATTATTCACATAATCTTTTTGTTATGTACAGTTAATCGTATTTCAATTTTATTATATGAGTACTAATGCGAATTTGAAAAGCATGCACTGTGTGGAGTCTCAGTTCCTGCCCATATCTAATGTATAGGGGTTTTCCTCCAAGTACTCTGGTTTTCCCAAATCCAAAGACATGCAGTGTGTGTTACATTGAGATTCCACACTGGCATACTGACCTTTATGTGTGTGTCCTGTGGCTGAATCCTGCTGTCACAGGTTCAAGTTTTTACAGTGACCCTGAACTGCATTAGGCAATTAGGTAACAAGGAGGAAATACAAATCATTTTATACCTAAACTCATGTATGTACAATATATACAATGGATTCAGAAAGTATACAGACCTCTTCACTTTCTCTACACTCTGTGTTGTAGATTTCATTTTGAAATGGTGTGGACTATGGCTGGCCGTTCATCCCAGCCAATACCCCCATGCCGCTAGAGGCTCAGAGACTTGTATTTGCCCTATAACCCGGAGGTACGTCCTGGTCACAGGGACAGAGGGAATGACGTACTTCCAGGATGAAAAAGAAGAGCTTTTGATCTGACCCAGAAGTGCTAGGAAGTCACATGGACTGAGGGTTCAGCAGCACTTCCGGGTCAAGGATTATAAAGGACACTGGGAAATCCCAGACAAACGAGCTGAGCTGGGTGGCAACGCGTCTGGGAGAGAGGAGGATTACTGGTATTGTGGATTTATTATTTATGAGTATTGTGGAGAGGAGGGTGCTTTGTGCACTTTATCATTATGATAAATTCAACTTTTGGACTTTTAACTGGTGTCTGACGTTTGATCTGAGGGTTCATGGGAGCGATAGCGCCCCCAATCTGTCACAATGGATAAACGTGCCATGTTTCCTAATCAAAATGTCAAAAACTGAAATCTCTCATTTCAATAAGTAATTCTGACCCTTTGTTGTGGCACTCCAAATTGTGATCAAATGCATCCTGTTTTCTTTAATTATATTTGGGAGGTGTCCAGGACTTGATTTAAGTTCACCTGTGGCAAACTGAATTGACTGGACATCGTTTAAAAATATAAGAGGTCTCAACATTCACACCATATATCAGGAAAAAAAAAAACATGTCATGTCCAAGAAACTCACTGAAAACTCCGTGTTCAAATTGTAGTAAGGCATAGAGATCAGGGCAAGGATATAAGAACATTTCTAAAGCTTTACATGTTCTCAGGAGGACAGTGGTCGCAATAATTGTGAAATAGAAGAAGTTTGAAACCACTAGAACTGTTCCTAGAATTTGTCATCCAGTCAGAGTAACCAGTCCAAATGGGTCTTGGTCAGAGAGGTGACCAAAAATCCAATGGTCACTCTAACAGAGCTTCAGAAGTCCTCAGCAGAGATGGGAAAATCGGTTGGAAGCACAACGTTCTCAGCAGCACTGCATCAACCAGACGTTTATGGTAGAGTGGCTAGATGGAACTGGTGATCTCCGTTGTTATTTAAAGGAAAATTCACCCTCAGGACATAATCCAAATAGTTCTAGACATATGTAGCTAACTGCTTAATAGACTGCTGTGTTTCCTGATTTAAAAAATAAAAAACCTCTAGTGTGCAAATATCTGCTTAAAAATAATTTTAACTGCTCTGAGCATGAGAGCTGACATAAAATGAATACTCATTTGGATGTACAGTGCATATAATGCAGCAATGCGGAGTAATTTTAGACATTTCTATAACCTACCTTGCTTAAGCAAAATTCTAGAAAAAAAGCATTTCAGCAAGTAAATAATTACTCAAATAAAAACTCTGTTTTTGAAAAGTGCCAGTCCGGTTTTAGATGTCACATTATGTGTAAGACTTGCCGACTGAAGTTGCTGATTATGTTGCTGGGCCATGTCAATTTACACAACTGAAAACCGCTGGGCATGTCTATTTCACCGATTGCATGCCAGCCTTCCAGCACAGTCATGCTTGTCCCTGCTTGTGACAGCCAATAGCATGCAGCCAGATGGAGCACCTGCGCTGTACGAAACGATAACAGCTATGCCAAGTACAGCCACAGTCTCTGCCCTTTATCTTTTTTCCATTCTGTTGTGGTACATAAAACATGAGACATCAGGCAGAGAAGCTTCTCTATGACTAATGACAAAAAGAAACTGGTTTGATTATGCAGAGACAAGTCGTGGACTATAGTTGGAGCAAGGCACTGGGCTTGTCATGTTACAAGAGTGGATTCATGGGAGCAAAAGGCTGACTCCCTCAAACTATATTATTATGTAAATGAAGACTGTGACTAAAATTCATAGGAAACTCATGTGTTGCAACATTGCCATAAAAGTAGTTAACAGCCTACAGATTAATGTAAATGCAAATCACATCTCAGTCTTTGCTCTCCTATAGTCGAGCACTGCATTTCATACTTAGACCATAGTAGTGTCCATACCTGCCTTAGACAGTCTGCTGGACTTTGTGGTTGTGCTCTAATTAGTTTTAGTACATTCGAGGGGGAACATTTTTGTAAATATTAGTGATAGTTAATCCAAAAGGCATGATATTACATATGGTGTACCTCAGGTACCAGTTTTAGTCTCTTTATTATTCTCAATTTGCCAACTACCATTTTTAGAAAACAATTAAACCTAAGATAAATTACACATCTATGCGGAGGGCATGCAACTATACTTTTTATACTGTAGCTTCAAAATGACCCTGAGGCTCTCAGTCCCCTACTGAATAGCTTACCAGCACAACAGAATGGGTAAGTAGTTATTGGCTAAAGTAAAAAATACAAATAAAAAAGGTGAGGATCTTAGGGATACACTTTATCAAGAGGCACAATGAAACACATGTAGGCATCATTATAGATTCAAAGGTAACTTTTAAAAGCATATATTAAGTACATTAATAAGAGTATCCTATTTCATTTAAGAAACAAAGCCCAAGGTTTTTTACATCATTAAAAACTGCTGAAATACTACCTCAGGCTTTATTTTTTATTCAGCTAGATTAACGTAATGCTGACATTTCTATGTCTACCAAGAAAAGATAGAAATGAGCTGCACCTTCTTAAACAATGTAGCAGCAAGAGTCTTAACTAAGTAGGACACACGTTAACCCATGCCACTGGTATTAGCTTCATTACAACAGCTGCCCGTGTCTTTTAGGACCGTGTTTAAAATTCTCTTCATTTCCTTTTAATGTTCTCAACAATCTTGGACCTAAATTTTTCACCAATATAAATATGTCAGGCTGGCATCTTTTGAAAAACTGCTAACAAAAAACAACAAAAACACGTCTGTAATTTGGCCTTTTCATAATTTATAGCATATCTATGGTAAGATGCTTTAAATTAATATTGCATACACATAAATTTTAGCTTTATATCTGTTAGCAACAGCAGGCTTTTTATAAGACAGTCCTAATAATTAACATAATGTTTTACATATGTACAAATCACTACTTGTGTCTTTTGTTTTCTCTTTCCACTAACATGTGTTGGTCTGCACCACTGCCACCGAGCCACAGTACCTTGAAGTTGCCTTTGATGTTAAGAAGGATGTGGTTTCTACACACATTAATGAGATACGGTAAATTAAGTCTTTAATCTCAGTGTATCATAACATTGATGCATAGATAGATAGATAGATAGATAGATAGATAGATAGATAGATAGATAGATAGATAGATAGATAGATAGATAGACGTCTCCAGGAGAAATTGGACTTTTTACAGAAGCTCTTGAAATGAACACATAAATAAGTTCAGAAAACATAATAGAATAATCAATGAGGGTGGTGTGAATGGAGGAGAGTGGTCTTTTAGCCCTTGAACCCCAAGAGGTTTATTTTCTCCAGTTTTTGTTTTCTTCTTCTCTCTTGCTTTTGACCATCAAGCTAAGTGTTAAAATCACATATTATGTATGTTTTTTTTTAATTTAATGACGAGTTTGATCTTTTATATTATTGCAAGATGCTGAAAAATAAACTCATTAACAAATCAGACTTTGACTTTTGCCTTCATAACTGTTAAAGCTATTAGAGGCTTAAAATGATTTATAGTCTAGGTAATTTATTTATGCTTAAACTCTTTAGGGACTCTTTCATTTGTATTTATTTACATTTCTTTTTCATCTCTTTAATTGTACCTTTTATTTTATTTTAAGAAAAGCATTTGGAGGTACACTACTTGTATGAAGTGCCATATCTTGCAGTGTTGTTGTTGTACTCTTGGCAGAGGGTCAGGCACCTGCTGGGTCACCTGCCCTCAAGCATCATGGTGGCCTCTGCATGTTTCCACAACCCTAATAAAAACCTCCAGTCCACTCCCCCCTCAAAACTCCCCAAACCTAATGAATAATTTACATCGGGGTGCCATGTGTGCTCTTTTATTGCTAATACAAAACACTCGCTTCTTGAGTACTTTGTGTTTATTTTACAATGCTATAGATTGAGTGGTGTTGATGCATTTCTAGATTATTGAATGTTATTTTTGTGCAGCCAGCAGATTGGTAAATTCAAGCAGGAATAAACACAGATACACAGCCAGCCCTTGAGAACAGAAACATTTTTTAGTTAGCTGCTTAGAAAAAATGCAGGATCCTGAATGTGAATCACCATATTTGCTTATTTATTTATCTGCCTGTCTCTTTACAAATGTATTTTTCTTAATGCTATAAACGTCTATCCTGACTGACATGACATGACTTACGTTCAGAGTGAATACATTTTTTTTTTTCTCTTTTCGATCCCACAAACAGTAGATTAAGTAAATCAATGGCTGTGCTGCTGCTTGTGTTTTTTTGGAGTTTTTGCTCAACTTCCATTTCTTTCTTTTCATTACTTAACTGCAACTATGACTCTCTATGGAGCACCTGTCTGCCAGATGATACACACATTGTGGATGTTTGAGCGTTTGAGACTTCACATTCCAGATGGCTTGCAGTTGCCAGATGATTTGCTAATTTGATAAAACACACTTAGGTCGCTATGAAAAACAGAGCACTTCACAAGCAGAGCCCTCCATCCACAACTTTTCATCTATCTATCTATCCCCTTTTGTCCAGCAATACAGACACTAATCACTTGCCATAATTAAAGGTTTCTTATTTTGTCCCATTTATTTTGTAGTTGTTATATGATGGTTATATGGTGCATTTTATAAAAGTGACATAGGCAGAGTCCTTCTGTGCTTCAATCCCATTTCATTTTTCTTGAGTTTCTGCTGCCCCAAGTGTTTGGGATTATTAACTTAAATAGACTGTTAAACTGTGTGTTTTATATTGTCGGAGATGGCTGGGGTGGCGACCCAGCCAAGACACCCAGAAGGACCGGAGGAGGGCTTGCCCCTTCCCCAGAACATGTGGGGGCAACCGCCCTGGGACCTTTGGGGGCTTTGAAGCTCAACCCTGTAGGGGCCTGTGGTCACCGCCAGGGGGCGCCCCTATGCCTTTGGAGCCCTGGAACTCAGCACTTCCACCGCACCTGGAAGTGCTGGGGGGAAGATTAGCAGGGACACCCAGAGAGCTTCCAGGGTTGCAGCTGGCAATTCTGCCACACTGGGGCGTGTCGGTGGGAGATTGCCGGAACACACCTGGAGCACATCTGAGTGCTTATAAAAGGGGCCACCTCCCTTCGTGTGATGGCTAGAGTCAGGTGGAAGAGGACAAGGTCTTGAAGGAGGCAAGGAGGCGGCCTGAAGAGACAAGAAGGCATTGTGTAGGCCTGGTGACTTGTGGGGACTTTTGCGATGTGTTGCACTTACTAGTAAATATTAGAATGGCAAATAAACGTGTGTTGGGTGACATTGACGTGTCCGTCTGTCTGTGTCCGGGCCGGCTACCACAATATATTTCTCTAGAGGTTAAATAATTCATAACATAGGCCCCTGGGTCTCACCTTCATTCTTATGCTTGATTGTGAGAGTTTAATATGTGTTGATGGTATGCTTAAACACACATGTCTTGTCATGAGGAAACTCAGATCAAGTTCAAATACTACCTGTCCTATTCATTTGCAGGGCCTCACATTAAAGTTAAGGAATGACTGTGCTTCTTCTTACCCCATTCACACGTATCATAGTTCTTTTATTTCTCTCTTCCCCCATGTGCTCTTTATCCATTTTTCTTACCAGGAAATGTATTCCCAGCTCCAGACTTATTTGTCTTACAGTGGGGTATTATTTTCTCAATGTGTCTAAAAGATCTGTAACATCTGGAATAAACAACCACCCCTCCATTTTTTGTAAGAGTCACTGTATCTAAATCTAATATCTTTGGGAAGGTTGCTCCAGTGTTTGAGCCCAATCGAGGGTTCTGAAACTATTACAACAAATGTTAGTGGAAGACATGACCAGATGACTTGCATTAGCGGACGGGTTTAAGGGTACAAATGGAGGATTCTGCTAATGTTGTTTGGACAGAAGCTTGATAAATCAGCAGCAGGGTCTCTCAGCCCACAGAGCCACAAAGAGCCAGGAATCGGAAGTTCTGAAAGTCCTAATGTACATTATCACTGAACTTTGAAATAAGAGATTACATGAGCAAATAGAAAAAAGGAATTATTTGATAAGCATGGAAACTGAAAATAAGGAAATGTGTGTGGCAGAGTGGAAAGAATCCAAAATGGTGCCAAATTGTCCCACAAAAGACAAAAACATACCGAGATCACTTAGCAATGTGAGGCTGGGCTTTTGAACCAGTGACTGTCAATCTCTATAATTAAACAGATTTATCATCTTACAAAGAATTATAATAAAAGGAGGCCAAATATCACGTGGATCTCTTAGGGTTCTACATATCAGGGTACAGTATGTTGTGTATCTAGCTTACAATTTCTTCCTTTTTTCTTTTTGGTAGAAGATTTTTTGAAGGGAAAATAAATGTCTCATGCATTACACAACACTAAAACTGGGGCCCAGGTACACAGAAGGTACACATTTTTCTTATATGATTTGATAATTTGGTATTCATGTGTAATGTAAGTTAAGTCATGTTACTTGTAGTCGGCATATTTAAGGCTGATATTTAAGGACAAGCAGCTGATGAAATGGCGGCTGCCATGTTTGTTGGGAAGGGTAAAGTGCGTAATTATTGACCATTTCCATTTGTGGGTGGTTGTTGTGTTCAGGTATGCATGCTCTGTAATGTTTGTCCTTCCTGAGCCGCATTGGGGGGCATTCTCGATGTGGGTAACGTATCTGCCACGGACACAGAGAGTGAAGTTCATCCTGACTGTTTAGTCCTATGGTAGCATAGCCGGTAAGTTTATATTTGTAAAATGTTACCATTCTGTACTGCTACTTGTAGTTTAAATCTGTTGTCAAAATGTTTGCATGCTGAATATTATATTTTTTTTACTTGTAGTTTCACACCTGCTCTTTATTAATAAACTGGAGATTTGTACACCTCGTGTCAAGTCAATCTCCGGGTCGTCTTATTGATCAAGGGAGGAGTTTAGCTGCCTGAATATCTATTACCACGTAATAGTGAGATCAGAACAGCGGCTGTTCCTGCACTGAGATTGTTCCTGACTCTTAGTTTGTGCTTTTTTCGGTATTTGGATTGCTGCCAATAATATACATTTCTGTTTCTGGTTTCTTTTATTTGGACTTGTTTGCGTTTAGGTCTACCTGTGCTACAATCCTATTTGTTGTATTTTTGCTCCTGCCTTCATTTTTCTTGATATATTTTTGAATTTTCTAAATAAACATTTAAATATGAAAAGGAACCTGTTTATACCTTTCAGCTAGACATTGTTTCATAGTTTTTCATCTGCCTTTTTCATCCACTGCACCCTGTGTTAAGACTCAGTCCCATTTCTTTTTCTTAGACTGTGCAGGCCATAAGCTGGCCTTTTGAGTTGGGGACAATGTTACGCGAGGTGGTGAGATCTGTTCTGTTGGGTGAGCTGCAGGTGAAATGCTTTTTGTAAGGACCGCACCCCATTTTGTAAGATTTTTGAATTGTCAGGATCATAACAACAAAGCATGTCATGTGGCGGCTTTGAAAACAAAGTACAGTGGTACCTTCAGATATGAGTGCCCCAACGTATGAGTTTTTTGAGATACGAACCGTCACTAGGTCGATTTTTTGCCTTGAGTTATGAGCCAAAATTCAAAATACGAGCCATTAAAGAGCTTGTCGCCGCACATTCCGAGGAACTGGCGAAGAAACAGTTGACGGAACTACAGAAGCGGCAACATACAGAGGTTCTGCAGGAGATCGGTATTGCGGAGGAGGTTATCTCTAAAAGTGAGATAAAGGAAGTGTTTGCAATGTGGGAAGAAGTTTCGAACTTTAAAGAAAAGAAACACCCTGAAAAAGTGTGACAAAAGTATGGCAAAAAAGAAAAAACTAGTGAAGAAGAAAATTAAGTTAAGCAAAAGTGAAGTGAAAGACATTACAATACACTAATCAGCTTTGCCAACATCTGTTTATTTCTTTAGATTCTCTTTTATGTATTAGGTTTTAGTTTGTTTGTGTACAATATTTGTTCATTATAATACATTTTTCTTATGTTGAAAACATTTAACAAAAAATTGGGGTGTTTTTTGGGGGGCTGGCACGAATTAATCTCATTTCAATTAATTTTAATGGAGAAAATTGATTTGAGATACGAGCATTTTGACTTACGAGCCCACTCACGGAACGAATTAAACTCGTTTCTCAAGGTACTACTGAAGTATGTTTTAACAAAGTCATCCAAATAATTGGCTGGATCTGCAGTAAAGAAAAGCAGTGCATTGTTCACATATAATACAAAAACATGTAAATACTCATTCAGAATAGTAAAACTCAAAACAAAGACAAGAACAACACAGAAAACAACTCCTCACAATTTCAAAATCACAAAAGCCTTAAGAAATGTAAACGTTTACCACATAGTCCATATGCAGGCAAAATATCAGCTTTTATAAATGAAAGGAAGAAAACATGGAGTTTAAGCCAAAACCTTGATAACTTTTAAGAAGTACCTGGAGAAGATATTTGGAACAGCTTAGCTATTAGCTAAACAAAGGAGCTTGATGGAGTGAATTGTCTCCTCTCATTTTATTAATTTTTTATGTTTTATGTACATTTGGCAGAGAGGGCAGGTATATTGGGGAGATGACGTTTGGCAGGTCAGCTATAGGATTCATCAGTAAGCACTTCATCTACAGAATATGACCAAGCATCAGGTCCTTCAAGCTAAACATCTGAACACCTGGCCATGGAGGTCTGCCTTCTCACGCCATCTGAAGTAGTAACATCACTCCTCATGTACATTAGAATGTATTATACAAGTACACTCAAAGTCAAAATGGTCAAATGTAGTGTAAACCATTGGGCTTTTGTACTAACAAGATGATTGTTTAATCTCTGACTACATTGCCTGGGAGCTACAGTGCCTTCACGATAACTCCAAGACTAGCATCAAAAACTTGGTAAACAATAGGAAAATTCACATTAACCTTCAAACAACTTAAAAGTGCTACCTGCATGTTAAGATAATAATGATTACAAATACAATGTATGATACTTGAACTGTAAAAAAAATGTGGAAGCATTACATTTAAACCAAATATTGTATATTTCTGGGCTGGAACTCAAGGCTGAATAAGACTTCTCCTTTCCAGAGAGAGTTCAAAACTACCCACTGATTTAATAAAAAACGTTCCTTCTCATGACCTGGACTGTCTGAACAGCAGAAGTGACCCACAATGGTTTACAGAAAGGCGCTGGTATAAGGTGGGATTCTTAAGATGCATGCCCTCTGCCCACTTCTCAGTAAGGAAACACCTGCAGTAACAGGACTCGTCCTCTGGGTTTCAATGAAATATTGACACACACCCACTGTAGGCATTTGAAGAATTGATTAAATGCCAGGCCAAAGAGGCTAATTCAGTTAAGGTCTTTCACATTTAACACCGATAAAGCTCTTTATCGCTGCCCCACCAACAGGCCACATATCCATTATAATAGAGAGAATAAATGCAAATACTAAAATTTCAGATTGCTTTCTCATTTCAAAATAAAACAAAATTTGGTATTACCCTTTATCAGGTTATAAGCTTCGACAACTCCATCAAAGATTCCAAATGTTCAAAGCAGAAAATGCTCACTTACCTGGAAAAGAAAAAACAAAACAGAAAGAAAGTGAATAGCTGCTCAGTTAATTATATTTCCAGATAGCTATGGCAAGGCTATGAACAAAAACTGTCAGTCACTTCAGGTCCCACATCAATGGACGCGACAGGCCAGTGAAGTAATAATACATTTGCTGGATCGTATTCCCTTCTCTTATCAAATGCATGGCTCTGACAATGGCATTGATTGCACAGTTGCACCTAAAGCTTTTGTAACAGCTCGATCACATTTGTAAAATGCACTACAGCAGGTGCCGGTCGGCATGCTTGGTTGAGCAGTGCATCATCCTGGCATTTCTCAAGCTGCCGGCTATTTGTCACTCATCTCTTTACAAATATATCTATCACTTATATCTTTTGTTAGTAAATTTATATTCATTGCCAAAGCCTGCCCTGCTGGCTATTTTCTCTTTTATATAATGTATTCATCATATGCTTTCAAGAGGCCTCATTGCACACAGCAGTTCATCAAGGAGAAGGAGCTAAGAGGTATCCAGTTTCATTACATTTTTATTGGAACAATGGAAGAAAATCTGTACAACAATCTATGTAGTTTCCCTATCTCGTCAGCAGTCAGCATGTCTTTGCAGTTGCTTCAACAATAAGTGTTATGTGGCTGGAAGACAGCCTACTCAAAAGGTAGGCAACATAATGTTTATTTGAAGGATCACTTAGAGCCCCCCTACATTAAGGAACTCTGTGTACTTGGACAAGTGACAGCAAGTAATTAAATATGGAAACGTGGGTCATAGAAATTAAGAGACAGAGATAACAGACTAGTCCCCATCTTCCAAAGCTGTACGCTAACCCATTACAGAGAAACAGACAATGACTTTTTAAAGAGGAGTACAGACATGCTGCAGTAAAACAAAGATCAAATAGACAAAAGACTACATTGTTTCCAGTGGAGCTTCTTGAAGCTTGCCATTTGCCCCAACTAGATTATTAACTGTGCATCACTTTTTCATTCATGTAATTTCACCAACTTTAAGCTGCGATTCTTCATTGATGACATTGTCACCTTAAATACAGTGACACTAGACAGAGGATTCCTCACCCATTGATTTACTTTTCAGCAAAATTAAAGTTAGTCAGTAAATATCACTAAATGGCTATGTCTATGTTCCATTATTGTGTAAATTTACGTTTTGTGCATTAAATGATATGCACTGAGACACCTGTATCTGTGTGTGCTGCTTCCTTATACACTACTGTTTTTTTTTTGCCCATTCTCTTTCATTTCACGGTTCTTTTATTTGTCTTTCATGATCGTAACGTGAAGATCACGTATAGTCTACTAGTCATTCATTCCACAGGATTTTTTTTTATAATAGAGAGATATTAGAAATCCTTCAGTTTTGAAGCATGCTATCTGAGAAATGTTACCACTGGTCTAGGAAAGCACTGTCCTATATAATGGAGACATTGAATAATTGTACTGATATGGGTAAAAATGTGAACGCCCCTAGGCGGTCAATGATCTCAGCACAAACAGAGTGTCTTTCTCGGAATTTTTGGCAGCTAAACATTATGGCAGATCATGATGTACAGCAAAAGGTGTTTTCCTGTGGTGCAAGGAGGTTAGTAGCTTTTCTACAGTCAACTGTGGAACTTTGCAAGGCAACCCTCAGCAGTTATCCGTCTTCACAATAGAATTTAGACATACATGAAATTGAAAGTTAATGTACCAGAGGTTTTCATTATCTGACCTGACCCCTCCTATCCATTATCATCTTTGCAGTAGAGACACAGGCCCCATATGTTACCAGGCAAACGACAGAAAAGGTCAGGGTGTGCTAGGCATATCAATAAAGCAATATAAACATATTATTGTACAGCACAGCAGGAAGCAAAAGGGAAAAAAAACACAATTTATGTGAAAAATGACAAGACTACATAGAAAACAGCTGATGTGGCATTAGAAGTGTATGTGTAATTCAAATACTTTCAGATTTAATGTTGAGACACTGGGAGCGGCTCCATTATTTAAAGAGATGTCACTACAGAGAAAGCAAACTGCTACAGGGGGCCTTAGATGATGGAATGAAATGTTGATTTCAACTCGGGTAAAATGAAGTTATGCCAGATAAACAGGAGGGTGAAGCCACTGAGCGAACCTCTTCCTATAACAGGTGCAGGCAAAGATGGAGATCCAAATATCTGTGATTGTCAGAGCTATTTTTTGTTTCTATTTCTCAAGTGAATTTTTTCTGGTTTGTCTTCGCATGTCTTTATATAAGAAGCATTTATTTCAGTTACACTAAACTCCAGCCACTAAGAAAAAAGTCACACTGTTCCTGCGTGGTGCTGAGGTGTCAGCCTCTGCACTTGGGTCCCAATCCACATAGTTAGTCGTGTGGTGGGTGCGGCATTGCGCTATCAGCGCATGCTCCCTGTTGGCCATTTTTACCACTAGCTGAAAATGACAGGTTTGCTAATTGGTTTAGTACTTTAGTAGGCACCTAAAAGTCTTGTTTGTAAACTTGTAAATGACCATTTTTTGCTCTTAACTGTTTTTTTTTGTAGCATGGGCCTGATGGCATCTTACTTTTTGATTTTGCTTGATCAATAACTGTGTGACCATGTTTTTGCACTTATGACTGTCAGTCTTGTGTTCCTAAATCCACTTCAAATAACACCACTAATGAATTTTCTCTCTCTAAAAACCTTAGGCTCACCTGGAAGAAATGAGCAGATCAGGAGATCAAAAAGGCAAGAGGTCATCCAAGTGAGTGAATGCAAGAGTTAGGAAGTCCAATAATGCATACCTCTGCAAGTGTGGGTGGCAGGTACCTTGAGAAGGTGATGATATAATCTGGGGAAAATATCTACATAAAACTCCCATAGGCCAGTAGATGGCAGCAGAGGTACCACACATAGGACAAGGACAACACCAATGTTAGTTAAAAGGGTGAGAAGTTATTTCCTTCTTGGGGTGCATGTGGTAAATTGTACAATAAGGGCCCAGGAGTTTTATAGGACAATCTAACCAAGAAAGTCAAGGTCCTCACTCCCTGTGGTCAAAAAAGATTCCCGAACATCTTTTGAAAAGAGTAGGGTGTTTTCTGACATCCTGGTTAAACTGTACACCACAACATAGTCATTCTGGCCCCTTTATCACCCCATCCCTTACTGAGTAACTACCTCTCTCACCCCTTCAATGGCGTAAGAATGGTTACCATTACATCATCCAGGTGGATGCTACACATAAGTGTCTGTTAAAATGGTTGCCCACTTACTATGTAAAGTGCTTTGAGGAGGTTGGAAACGCACTATATATACAGTGTAGTTAATTATTATGTGTCTTGGCCCCGAAGTAACACCAAGGTTGGGTTAAAAAAAAAGGCTCACAGAGTTCAGAGTCAACAAGGAGTTGAGTGAAGGCTGACTACTAAGGAAAATCCCCCATAACAAAGCGTGAAAGTGAAGAAACTACCGTAGAGTAAAGCTCAGTGGAGCAGAAGAACCTTCTTTCGTATGACTAACGTCATTTCATGAGGTTAAAGGGTTCCATGGCGGAACTCTAGGAATTAAGTGGAGCACAAAAGGGATGAATTAACCACTTCACGACTTGTTTCTCACCCTTAATGAGCTGTTATCATTTGCTAACTCTTGAGGGATGCACAGTACCACCACATCCAGCTTTTTCACCCAGCGTTGATAGATGCTCACCAGACAGGCATGACTTTGAATAAGTAAACAAGTGTGTGTGTTGTCTATTTTGTTTAGCACTGGCTACCTGTCTTCACTTTGTTATGAACAGAACCACCTAGCTGAAGTAAATGTTCTCATGAAGAACCATTTTTCCCTTCAAAAGTTATGTGGGCTAAGTCTGCCCATTACCTTGTGGGCTCAAATCCCAGCCTACCCATTCTCTGTTTGCCTGTTGTCCTCACGGCTATATGGGTTTATTCATTGGTGCCTGTTAACTGATGACTATAAACTAACTCATTGTGACTAAGTGCGTGCGTTTCTATGGAGTAAGGACTAACAAGTTCTTTAATCCTTCAGATATTGAAGTTTTTCATCATCCTACTGCACACAAGATTCAAAGTCTCATTTGTATTCTAAGAAGTTTCCGTTTCAAGCAGATAAAGTGCTGTCATAGTTCAATTAATTAAAATATACAGTATACCTGTAATACTAAGCTATTGGGCTTTGCTTCTGTGCTTATCAGCTTGTGCACTATGGAGAATTGTTACGGACATTCATTTTATAACTAAATCAATAAACAAATAAATAATGCATTTGCCTTCTGATTTAATGAGAAGACATTTTCACTTTACTCCAGAGACTTGCAACTTCCCTATCATTTCCTTTGCATCCGAGTTAAATCTGAGTCTTAGCCATTTTGTGCCACTTTTCAATTGACTGTTTCTCTCTCCACTGCTTGTTCCTGCTTTGTGCACAATGTTGTCAGGACAGGCTCCATCTCTGCTGCCACATTTGAGAATTTTAAGCTTGTTTAATTTTGTATTCGTGTTTACTTTGTGAAGAACGTTTTTTTTTTGTTTTAATGTTAAAGCAATAACTGAAAGCAATGGTTGGAGCACTGCATTCTTTTCTGTCCCAACAACTGCAACTCTTCTTCTGCGTCTCTTGCAGAAACACTGGTGAAATTTGTGAATTGCAATCCCTACACCGCTATTTGAGATAAACTATACCTGCCTCGGTATTAATTCTCAAACTAGCTCAAATACCCTGTTTTAGAATGATCCAGAGTGAACATCTTTTGGTTGTATAAGAGGATGTTCATGAGAATTCAGAACTTTAGAACAATTCTGACAAGAACAGGCCATTCAGACTGAACAAGCTTGCCAGTTCTATTCCAAAACAAAACTGAATTAAGTTTTGAAGGTTCATAATGTGTCTGTTGTTACCTATTTGAAGACAATCCTTCCAAGGTTTGTAGAAAAGTTGCTTTTAACAGGTTTCCATTAGTGTCCCTGTGTTCTTGGTCAAGAATTCCCAATAGTGTAAAACAGACTGGATTTTAAGTCAAAGGGGCCTCATGGCAGCTCATGGGAACTACAATCATCATTTAATGGCAGAGTTGCTAGCTGTTCATGGTTAGCACCTATTCTGCACAACTTTGAGGAGTTTTCATATTCTCTTAAACTGAGTTTTTTCTCCAGGTTTCCTTCCCATATCGCAAAGCTGAACATGTTTGGTTAACTTATAACTCTAAAGTGGCCTGGTATGAGTAAATGTATGTGTGTGCATGTAATTGTGCTCTGCAATAGAAATACACCCCCACCCAGAGTCAGTTCCTTCCTTGGATTCAGTGCTACCAGGATAGGCCCCAACATCCACAACCTTGAACCTGATAAGCAGGTTTGAAAAGGATAGACAGATTGTTTCTTTTTCATAAGATATAAGGCAGAGTGGTGGCTCTGAGGCTACAGATCTGTGCTGGCAATCGGAAGGTTGCCAGTTTGAATCCCATAAATGGCAGAATTGACTCTACTCCATTCGACCACTGAGCAAGGCCCTTAACCTGCAATTGCTTCATTCTGGGTTAATCTGCATCCAGCAGGTCCTCCAACTTGCACTGAAAACCTGGAGGGTTGGTGGCAGGACTGGCACTTAAGCCACTGTAAAAAAAAAAACCACACTGTTCTGGTGTGGTGCTGAGGTATTACCCGGTGCACTTGGGTCCCAATCCAGGGGGGTTCGTTATGTGCGGCAATGTGCTATTAGCTCATGCTCACAACCTCTAAACTTAGGTAATTCATAGGCAAAATATGACATATTTTATGATAACAGCACATCAGTTCAACAGGCAATGCCTTTTTAAAGAAAAAAAGGTAAAGAAGAGCCCACAACCTTAAACCACTGGCTTTCAGTAAAAAAGAAAAGAAAAATGAGCCAACAAGAGTGCACACTTGCATATACTGCAAAAGCCCTTCTTGTGCCTTCGGTTACAAAAATACAAATGGCCTTAATTAGCAGCGGCAACATGCAGACATTCCATTAAAAGGCACTTTCTGACCCAGCCAATCAATAATTAAAAGCAAGGATGTACTCTAATTGACAATTAATGTGAGGTGCTGCTAGATAACATGTCAGATATGAGACAGCCATTGAGAAGAAAAATTGGAGCCTACAGCTGACCTACACATTGACCAACCCCATTTCAACAGAAGGAATAGCATCAAGGAACGCACAGAGGACATGTATGGATGTATCTACCATCTGCTAAAATACATTTTTTTAAATTGTTTTACCATTGTGGAATAAAGAACCATTAATTTGTTCCTAAGGCAGAATCTCTCTCATGGGATGGATGAACCTAGGGAGGATCACATTAATGAGACCACAGCTGTAATCTGCAATTAAAACACTAGAGTGTGTGCCATTGCACAGACAGAATCAGATATGCTGTATGCTACACAATGCTTTTATGCAGAACACACTTCAAAACACAAGATACAAATTGCTAGAATCTAATTCAACAACAATTTAACTTGTATAGCCCAAAATCACACAAGGAATGCATCAATGGGTTTTAACAGGAAGACAAGAAAAAAACTTCCAAAAAAAACTTGTAGAAAAAAAAAAATGGAAGAAATCTTGGAAATGGACAATTCAGATAAAGACTCCCTTCCACAAAGTTTGGGTATTCATTGGGTGTTGAAAAATGGGGTAAATGCAATACACAAAACAGAGCATAAGTAGTCCTCTTCAAAGAGCCAGATGGCCTAATTTATCCTTGAACAGAGCTCCTCACAAGTACAAGCACAGAGCACTGCGAAAAATAGAGTATACCATTAAATAAAGAACTATCATGTATAAGGATACAGATTTCTTCAAATACATCACAAAAAAGTAAAAAGAATTAACATAAATGAAAAAACAACAACATCTGTCCATCAGTTAATTGTAGATCCTCTGCCGGAGTGTAGAAAAGGAGCCAGACAAGGCAGACACAGTCAGAGTCAGAGTTCTGAAGACCTCGGCCAGCTAGCTGCCTCCCCATTACTGACCATTCTAAAGTGGAGTTTGATGCTTTCAGGTTATAAAATTGAGTTACTCAGACTCATTTAACAAACTTCAGTTGACCTTGAAAATTGTGAACAGCTACTATCACGGCTAAACTCCTTTTTAGCCTGCACTGTTGGGCTAGTGTGACGTTGAAACAACAGAAAAATTTATAAGTTAACTCATCTAATGATTCAAAATTATGGTTGATGGTGATAATGCCTATTTTCAGTCATCTCTCATTCTAGTATATATGGCCATCTACCTATTAACACTAGAATTACCAAAGTCTACGAAAAAACTTGCAATCCCAGCCCACCTTAAATCCGCTCACACCTCTCCATCTGCATCTTTTGTGTTGTAAATGTGTTGATCACCACAAGCAGCCTGCTGTCCCATCCCCCCACCAATGCAGAAAGTTCTCCCATCTCAAGTCTGTTTAACTGCATGTGAGGTGCATGGAGTTGTATAGGGTAAATAATTTATCGTTATTTGGAATACATGCATTTCATGTGTGTTCCGTGTCTACAACAATCTATGTAAACACATAGTTAAAACGGAAAAGTTTTTCATGTTTTAGTAATAATTGACAAAATGTAGACTTGAAGTATATAATGTGTGAAGCCTGAAGTTCAAATAAAGACTTTCACAAAACATACAAGTATAACAAAACAAGTGCACTTTTATTCAAGAATATAACTGCAGAAAAAGAAACTGCAAATTTCTCTGTAGTCTACTTGTGACCTTTCGCTGTAGGAAGATAATTAAATAAATCAAGGTAAATAGGTAAATAACATTCGAAAAGTTTGACATGCATTCTTTCTCCGATGTAGAACCCTCATCATTATCTGAGCTCACCTCTGTTATAGCACGTCTTTATGTGAAAACAGCAGTGTCAGATCGGAGTGAGTGTGAACATGAGTGGGAGAATAAAACTGAATTAAAAAAAAAAACGTTTACAGGCTGTTACAGACTCAAATCAAATGCATGTGTTTATTCTATAATAGTAAGAATAAGTGCAGCTCACTAAGTAAGAATAAGAGCAGCTCACTACTTAAAACGGAGATATCCATGATCGAACCAGTTACCTTTTATTTACCAGTCAGCAGTTCTTACCTCTGCGCCACCAAAGTGGTTGTATTAAGGGTGTGTCAATGTCGTACCCTAACGTGGGTTCTTTTTCTGCAGTTATATTCTTGAATAAAAACAACCCTGTTTTGTTATACTTGTACCTTTTTGAAAGTGTGTATTTGATATTTGGACTTCAGGATTCACATATTATACACTTCATGTCTACATTTTGTTATTTATTACTAAAACAATGTTTCTGTTTAAACAATGTATTCACATAGATTATTGTAGACATGGAACACACATGAAATGCATGTATTCCAAATAACAATATATTATTTACCCTATACAACTCCCGGCAACTCACATGCAGGTTAACAGACTTGAGCTGAGAGAACTTTCTGCCCTTTCTGCGTTGGTGGGGGGATGGGATAGCAGGCTGCTTGCTGCTGGTGCTGATCAACACATTTACAACACAAAAGACGCTGACAGAGAGGTGCAAAGGGATTTAAGGAGGGCCAGGATTACGAGTTTTTTCGTAGGCTTTGGTAATTCTAGTGCTAAGCCACTTGTCCAGTTCACAGTACACGGTGCTTATCCCCAGTAGCAACAGACACAATGCAGGAGCCAACACCAGTCTATTCTTTGGTACAGTCACTCAGATTTGTGTGGCCAATTAACCTAACACACATGCTCCTAGAATAATATTAATAATCATAATAATAATACATTTTGCTTATTGTGAGAGGAAAACCCAATGAAGACACAGGGAGAAGAGCTGATCACTCTATGAGCTGAAAGAGAACAGCTTTAAGTGCTGAGCTGCTACGCTGCAATGGCTAAAGTAAGGTGGGGAGGATTTAGTTAACCTGCGCACTGTTGTTGCTATCATTGAGATAACATTGGCTCCACAACAAAATCCCGACTGAGAAGCTAGGTCTTTTTCATTGCATTCAAAAACCTTACAAGCAATCCATTGAACTGTAATTTTGTTTGCACAGCACAAAGTGTAAAATGTCTAAAATGAAAAACTGATTCCGCTTACCAAGTGAAGCCGTTTGTGATAGTATTCACAATGGGAGGCACTATAAAAATCATGACTGGCTATAAAAGATGCTTCATATGAAAACATAAAAATGAGCTGATTTAGTTTATCTAGAAATATTGCTCAATGTGAAAGTCACTGTAAAAAGACAGACTACATCATGTGATACATAAATGAAAATAAAAAAACTATTCAATTAACTTTCTCATGAGGGCCTTTTGTTACAGTTTTCACTGTGAAAAGCACTATATTAATAATTGATCATGAAAGCTGCTATACACCAGACACACATTTCAGCTTCCTAGTAAAGTGTATCTTTTATTAAAAAAGTCACTATAAAAAGGACAGGCTGTTATATATGCAATGTACTGTATCTAAAATACACCATTTGGTTAATGTCCTTAGTAAAGTACTTTGTGATAGGATTTTATTAAAGGAGCTTGTTAGAAAAAGTCTCAAAATGCTGCGTATTTTACATCGAAAATGTTTAATTATTTTCACAAAAATGATGGCCTTAACTGTGAAGTTTACTTTACAAGACTCCATGATTAGAAACTATGACAGCACACAGCACTTTCTATGCCACTCAGACTAGCTGAATTACTCTTAGACTATCTACTCTCCTTGCAGATATCCATGGCTGTACGAGCCCACTTGACTGCGGGCCTAGTTGTTCATCTCGCCTTGAAACTCAATTAGGCACTATAGTTGTGCTCTACAAGTACTATAAATTTTATTTCTTATTCTTTATTACTTGCTAAATTTGCACTTTCTGATAATCTAAGTTATAAAATAATTTCTTTTGAAGATAACATTAACAACAGCTCCCAGCTGACTGTTACTTTACCTCTGCATTCCTAAATAAACTTTCCTGCTGTTTTGGCTACAGTAAACACCATCAGAACAGTCACCACAGCGTATTCGGCTAGCATTTCTTCTCTGCTGTTTCACTTCTTCATGGTCCGTTGTGGTTTAAGAGACTGCTCCACCCTTTAATCTCTTTCCACCTTGCAGTCACTCTCTCTTTGAAATCCACTTTGATGTGGAGAGTCTGCACCTGGTAGTGGTGATCCCATATGCTAAAGTAAAATCCTACTATTTCTGCAACCCTATAGGGACACGATAAAAACGATGAATTGACTTTGGTAGGAACTATGAATTTATTTTATTTACTTACAAAAACATCCTATGGTAACATTGTACACGAAAGACACTAAAGAATGGTTGAACGACAGTAACATGCATTATATACATCAAAGCATAAAGCAACCCTAGTAATATTAACTCAAAAAGCATTGCATACAATAAACAACAATATAGGGACAATTAAAAGTTTAATACACACTGGTGAAATAAACACCTCACAGCAGTGGTTTCCAAACTCAGTCCTGGAACTCACTGTGGTTGCAGGTTCTGTTTTTACTTGGACTCTTCACTGCACTGAGTGAGCTGTTATTTCCCAGCTTCTGTGTTTTGGGGACAAAGTGGAAATTACAAAACTAAAGTTGGTAAAGTTTTATTAAAATGTAGTAAGCATTTATATAGGGGTTAATGCCGTTATTTTATTTTTAACAATATTTTCATCCTGATTTCATTCTGCTGTTCCAGGAGTTGTGGTTATTTAATCCATTAAGTACTAATTAGTGGGTTTGACACTGAAGTGGCTGCAGCCTTTCATTGTTTAATTTTTTTTTTTTTACCCGGGAATCTCCTCTGCTTGTTTTTTAATTTCAGTTATTAGGATACAATGAAGGGAGCAAACTAGACAAAAAAAAGACCAAATAAAAGGATAACAAAAGAGAGTTAAGCTTTTAAAGCTACAATAAAAACAGAACTATTTCTAAGTGCCTTAAAATGTAAAAATCACACTGAGAAGAAAGACAAGCTAATTAAATGAGGCCAGTTATCATCGCTGATTGTGGATCTGTTCGGAACAAAAACCTGCAGCCACAGTGTATCCCCAGGACCAGCTTTGGGAGCCATGGCCTTAGAGCAGTGGTCTCAAACTCTGACCCTGGAGGGCTACAGTGGCTGCAGGTTTTTATTCTACCCCCTTCCTTAATTGGTGACCAATTTTTGCTGATAATTAACTCCTTTTCTTTTCAATTGAACTGTTTTTTAGGATTTGTTCCCTTGAATTTCTTCATTTCTTTGAGTGAGCCAACAGAAGACCAGCTAAGTCAGGGCCTCAAACTCCAACCAATCTGACTTTAAACAGTTGCTTAATTAGGCACTAAGCCTTGTCGTTAATTAAATCCGTTCTTTAATTCCATGGCTCGTTGCTGTGCTCATTGTGCAATAGCATTATTAAAATGTTTTAGATCTCTGAGCAGATCAACATCTTTCTTTATTTTCAGATATTGTTTGATGGACACAGTTTGCTGGTCATGTTTTTGTTCCTTTTTGTATCTCATTATGGTTTGACTGCTAATTAAGGGAAAAGAAACAAGGGGTCTGAGTCTTCAAGAGCACGTTAATTAAAATTAATTTAAAAGAAGTGAATTAGCAACACAAACTAGTCACTAATTAAGAAAAGGGTTAGAATGAAAACCTGTAGATACTGTGGCCCTCCGGGACCGGAGTTTGAGACCACTGCCTTAGAGCATGGCCAGAGCATTATTACGTCAGTTTAGTCAGAGTGGTTCATGATACATTATTGCTGGTCTAGTTATCACTAGAGTTAAAGTGAAAATAGCTTCTGGCTAACTTCCTTTGCCTTCTTCCTCCTTTGTTTGTTCCTTGGGTGCTACTTCAACCTTCAACCATGCATCTTCTCCTCGGAATGGAGCATATGAGAAAGGTGGCATCATTACAAAGTGATCTTCCTGCAGGCACTTCACACATCACCGCTACAGTCTTGGACATCGGCCCAGAAAGTTTTGTCTGCCTATTTTTAGAAAGCCCAGATTGCGTCTGGGTGGAACTGCTTTTCTGTGATTGACCATGGCTCACTAGGGGTTTGTTTCTCCTCCAGAATTCATGTCATGATCAAGTATATCGCTGTCAGCCTTTCTCATGAGTAATACTTTACTTCTCCTAATGTTTTTGTTTTAGTTAATTGTTTTAACGGTTTGAAATTTTTCCTTTTGCTAGCCTGTCTAGCACTACAAACCATTAATAGAAGAGGCAGATCGAAAAGTAAATTGGTGTTACTCAATTAATTCAGTTAAGTAGAAGACGCTTGAAGTAGCACCTAGAAGAACAAAATCAAGGTGAGAGAAACACACTTGCATGCAGAGTAGATGTCTTGTTATCCACATTGTGAGGATATAAAAAAATATAGCAGACAATAAACCATCAAGCACCACAGCAGCTGTATACTTAAAAACTTGGGCTTCAGATGTGATTTAAAGCACGTTATGATGGTGTTGTGCTGCTTGTGACATGCTGTATATGGTAAAGAATGGTTGATAGATGGACATTTTTAGAAAATACTCCCATAATGACACTAACTCCTAAAAAAATACATAATATACAGAAACCATCCTTATTCGACAGCATTCATCAATATATGGAATCTTAGCTGATTATCTTTAAATCTGAAATAAACTATAAATAAGGAGATCTGGACCTCTGAGATATTGGCGTTACATTAATTGGTAACTAAATCATCCAGGTAACTGTGCCAAGAAATGCTAACTTGTTTTTTTTTCTTTGTACCCAAAACTGCTATTAGAGGCTTCCCCAGGGCAACTCTGAACTGGATTTATAACAGACTGATGACTCTCATGGCATAATGATAAGGAAATTAATCAGAAATAGCTGTTAATCAACTAATTTAGAAACACATGCTACAGTACCAACTCCGTTATTTGTGTTAAACACTCACATGTCAATTAAGAATCAAGAATTGAAAGCAATGCTTGATGTGAATAGAGCGATCATTAGAATGAGTCAACACAATAAGCCACTATAAAGACAGTCTAGGAGAGTCAGTTCATGTAAAACAACTCTGCAATATAACAGGGTGTCACGCATGTGGGCTAGGGGACTACCTTCCAGGCTCTGATGAGGTAAGTCATACCACTCCGGGGTGAAAGGGGTGCTGGCACTAACCTAAACCACCCACGGAGAACACCTAGCTCCTCCCCTTCAGCACAGACGCCATGAAAGAGGACCAATCCCAGAAGGTGGAAGGGCATTTTGACATGGACAGAGCACCCATTATTTTGCATTTTATTGTCTATATTGTATTTTGTGCTCCAAGTGCACATTGTTAACTTCTCATTTGCCATTAAAACCAACATTTCTCTGATGTACCCTGGTCTATTTCCCTCAGTCACAAGGAAAAGGAAGGAATCTGTGGCCTCAGTTTAATGAAGGTCACCTAGGGTGAGAGGTCCAAAGATTAAAAGTAGCAAACATTATTTATTCATTCAGAATCAACTGAAGTCTGAGGTCAATGTAAAAGAAAAAATGTGAAAGTAACGTGTGTAAGAAATACTCTACAATGGACTGGCATTCCTTTCAGGTTGGTTCCTGACGTATAATCACTGGTGTGGAGATATGCCCTGGATGCCCAACACAGCAAACTGGATATGACCAAGAGCTGCTGAAATCTTCTGTGTCAAGTGTAATGCAAAAGGGAGGCTGAACCCATTTGCCATGTCAAAGCAGGATTCAATGTGGGGAAAACAAAGAGAACGGAGAAACTGAATTCCTAAGGAAAAGGGAGAATGACATCAGAAAACAAGTCAGAGCAAAGTTCCCATTTGTTCCTTCTACATTTACTGCACAACTGGGGCAGCAAAAGATTTGTTGACATGCATGTTCTACCCTGCAGAATCACACAGTGGGACATGTTGCCTGCCAGCCAGGAGCGTCTCAGTGATAGATGGCAATGAACATCAAAGGTGACTGCACCTTAATGAAACAATAATGATAACTTTGACTAATAAATCACAGATTCATCATTCACATCCAAAACTGAAAAAATAAATAAATGCTCTGAAGTTCTGAGGAATGTGGCCAATGGCTCACTTCTCTGGGGATGTGTTGAGTGTTAAGTAACAATGAAGAAACGCATTATGCTTGGCACTTTGCCCTGTTGCTGTCATCTTCCAATTGCTCCCACTGCCTGGGCACTCATTTCCTCCCAGTAATGAGCTTTACCATTGGAAACAGAACAGGGAGTTACAACATTGCAACTTTTAAAGGGAAATAATAGCTTTGATCTAGCATTGAGCTGGAACCCATACTGGCAGCATCAGGCACACTGATCATCACAGGGCACACTTCCATACACACCAGGCCAACTTAGAGTCAATACTCCACCTCATCCACAACTGCTGGATGTACTTACAGGAAGAAACCCAATAAGCAAGAAAACGTCTATGTGCATAAAGGCACACTTTGCAGCCTCCACTTAGACAGGGTTGGCATTTGATCCCAATCTCCTGGTGCTCCCAGATGGCAACACAAACAATTGCATCACCATATCTTTCTCTCCTTTTGTCAACTTTCTCCATATTTAATATGCCATCACAAGGCCCTTTATGGAGTAATCAAGACTACAATATAAAACAGACAATCAGGGATGCATAACTGGGAAAAATAAAGTCAGTAAAACAATGTGTGCCAGGGAAAGGATCACCACAACAAAGGAAGACTAGAAGTTTACAACAGTTAACTTGATGTCGTGGAATGGATGATGACAAAGGTGGCTAGTTTCTGCCAAGTGTGCCGATTGTTTGTTACTGGTATGTATCAATGTTTTAAACAGTACATTTGATAATAAACACCAAAGAGAAGTATGGAGGAATATTTCGGACAAAATGAAATAAATAAATAAATGCGTAAATAAATAAAAGTACTGTGAAATGTGAGCATAAATAAATAAATGTGTCATGAAATGACAGCCTTAATAAATAAATATGTCATGAAATGAGAGCATAAATAAATAAATGTGTCACGAAATATGTTTTTCGTTGCTTATTTATTTCATTTTGTCCGTAACATTCCTGCAAACCGTCATGAAATACGGCTTGAAATAAAACTGTCACTTTCACTCATCAAAGTTGAGAGGGTGGGCTCTAACACGCCCTCTAGTTACTGATTGGTGAATCGATAGCACAAGAGTTAATTAGAAAAATGCTTACTACTGCCGATGAAATGGATTCTGCCGAAGATATTACGTATTTCAGAGAGAGAATTGAAGATTTATCGGAAGAAATGACAATGTTGGCGGCCCTTTTAGACTCCGATATAGATGAAACTATTTTGAAATTATCGAAGAACTTGTGGAACAGACTCTACTACACTGCAGTTCAGGTGATGCAGTACCCTGCTCTGGACGTCCATCCTTTGACATTCCAGCTGAGTCAATAGAACACCTTCTGTTATGCGGTTTAAAAGTACAACAGATTGCAGATCTGTATGATGTATCAGAGAAGACGATCACAAGACGAATGAGCCAGTTTGATATACGGTAAGCTGCAACGGCTGTATTAGTTTAGGTACTTTGACATGGAATGCCCAAAGCAGCTCCACCTAATATTTTGAACTGAACAACTTTACCACTGATCAGTGCTGTACAGTTGTTTGAAAAAGTAGCTGCGAATATGCAACTGACTTTCTACTCGTAAAACAAGGGTCAAATACTCAGTTCTAAAAGGGCCGCCAACATTGTAATTTCTTCCGATAAATCTTCAATTCTCTCTCTGAAATACGTAATATCTTCGGCAGAATCCATTTAATCGGCAGTAGTAAGCATTTTCTAATTAATTCTTGTGCTATCGATTCACCAATCAGTAACTAGAGGGCGTGTTAGAGCCCACCCTCTCAACTTTGATGAGTGAAACTGACAGTTTTATTTCAAGCCGTATTTCTTGACGGTTTGCAGGAATGTTACGGACAAGAAATAAATAAATAAGCAACGAAAAACATATTTCGTGACACATTTATTTATTTATGCTCTCATTTCATGACATATTTATTTATTAAGGCTGTCATTTCATGACACATTTATTTATTTATGCTCACATTTCACAGTACTTTTATTTATTTACGCATTTATTTATTTATTTCATTTTGTCCGAAATATTCCTCCATAGAGAAGATCCCCATTAGTGTGGAAATGCTAACACTTCACAAATACATAGGAAATAAAACTGCTAGGCTAGAGACCAATGCCACTCTTGGACCACTGGATCTTCTAATTGCCTGCGCAAGGACATTGTTAAAATATGTCATGACAGCCTAAGGTCTCAAACAGAACATCAAATAATTATACAAAACAGAGCTAAAAAAGAAAACAATGCAATAAAAGCCCTGCACCACACCTACTCTCCCTCTTACTTCAGAGCCCTAATCTAGGACACCATCCATATTTGTGACCAGATCCTTCCATCCATCTTCAATCTTACTTAACACAATTCAACGTCATGGTTACCACAACCTACCTTAGCAGATTTGGACACAACAAAGGAGGCAAACGTAGAGACGCTGGCCATCACATGACACACATGCACATACGTACACACACACACACTCACTCTCTTTTATGGGGCCTATACAAAGTTGACAGTTACCTTATCTTATAAAGATAGTGAATTCTGACTTCTTTCTTTTTTACTGAAATGCCATGTAACTTATTCATATATTGCAGAAGCAAAATAATGTTGTTAGTCTATGAATTTCTCATAACATTCAGTCCTGTTTAAACCAATTCAGCCACAAGGTCCAAAGCTTATCCCAGAAGCATCACTCATAATGAAGGAACTAACATTTGATTGCCAGTCAATCGCTCTGTTTCACACACCCACCCACACTCAATCTTACTCTTGAATGGTTCCTAATTAACATAACATACATGTCTTTAGAATGTGGAATGAAAACTGAATTACCAGGAAAGAAACCCATCCAGTCACAGGTAGATCACACAAACTTCACAAAGACATTGCTTGGCTGGGACTTGAAGCAAGGAGGCAGCAGTGCGAACCACTTTGCTGTTTATTAATCATCGTCATCCCACATGCCCAACTCTAATTTCTTACAATTCAGATACTGAAGATTCTCGCTCTTGCAGTGACACTCTCTTGGTGAACAGCCACATGACACGTCACTTTACGTGGCCAAATAAAATAAAAATTAGCTGCAGCCATAATAAGTTTTACTCTTGACACCACCTCTGCAATAAACCTTTAACAGGCTGACGGCAGACTGCCTAGCATATGCAGATCAAGAGGGCATAGGTTTAACATATTAGGTCACTTTTGTCACCTTTAACATGACCATCCTTAAGGTTTCCTCTGTTTGAGACAGTTTTAGCAGAATAGATCTCCTCCAGTAAAATGACAAGCCATTCCTATATATTTATATATATAGCACCTTTCACACTGTTTCAAACAAGTAATACTCACCATATGACCACACCAGACATACAAACAAAATGATAATTTCAGAATCACATAGAGACGAACAAAGGTGGAATTTAAACTGGCCACCCCGTGGTATTAGATTAAATGTGGACCCTCTGCCCTGAGGCCATGTTGCTAATGGTCTAATTAAAGTTAAAACAGTCAAATCAGATACATACTGTACTGCACTGCTGGGCGAAGGACACTCAGTAAATAAAGAGAAAGACATTCTCCAGCATCGGGTTTAGATAACAAAAGACTTTTTTTTTTTTTTTTTGCTTAAGTGGGGGCTTATTGATTGGAAACTGTTTAACAACTGTCTATAAATATTAAGGGAATCATCCACACATGATTCCGTATTGGAGACACTTGACAAAGATAATGCAAGCCATTCAATAATTGGTTCTGCTGTGAGAAATCAATTTCTCATCGGGTAAGCTGCACGAGGGCCAGTCTGCCTAACGTAACTGAAAGGTTTTCCTCAGATTTTTTTTCCACCTTTTTTTATCATAAAACAAGCTTGAACTGAAAGAGCTGAATATGAGCCAAACATTTCTTTTCAAAAAATCCAGATACATTCAGCCTTCAGGTGGTGTCTGTTTGGAAGAAGATGATTAAAGTCAGTAACCATTTTACTAGTGGCAGATACAACTTTTTTATTTTAATTACATTAAACCTGAAGATAAAACTAATAAAAAGTTTCCAGTTACAAATTACACACTTCTTTCTGGTGTTACCACGATGCTCATTTCAGACATTTTAATTATGATAGCATTGACTGATCCTACTGCTCTGTAGATCCCTAGGGCCTGGCTGTATCCTTGTCAGGTTTATCCAGCCAGGTCCTAGAAAGGCAGATTCCAGAATAGAGAATATAAAGAGTAAACTAATCATGAAGCTGGAGTCTCAATTATTGGGAAGATCACACACACAAACAAAAGCAAACATGGTATGTACTGTACATGCATGGGCATACATGAAAATTCAGAAATATACCACAGATGCATAAATGTATAAAAGCATACAGTACACGGAATATATTAGGACAAACAGACACTCTATTCTTCAAGAAAATCACTTACTTTTTTAATATTGGCAGCACTGCACATTCAAGTAATGCAGACAACTACTTTAAATGCAATGTTCAAATTAAGCCTCCACCTCTTAGTCCCAGTGCCAGACGCATACACCAAGCAGCATTGGTTAGTGGTCATATCCAACTCAACCTCCCACTCCCAACTTCAATAAAACACTCCCATTACCAAAAGCTGCAAAGCAAAATTTAACACAACTGTTTGAAACACAACATTGGAGAAATCAAAATTAAAAGTCTAATTTTAGGTGCAGCGCCGAAGAGCCTCCAGGGACATAAGCATTGTCCGTCGCTACAGTTTATTGTCATGATCCTCAAGTAACAGACATGAAGCAGTCTGGTTTTCATACTGGACACGCTTTGAGGTGCTGTTCATGAAGATCACCAATACAACAAAATAAAAAGCATTTCAAGAATACACTCACAATTACCATTGTACAGAAACCAAACAGCATGCGGCAGAACCTATAGGGTGCCATACTTTTGAAGCACCTCTCACAAGCTACCACAGAGTACAAAGCACATGTAGATAGGAATAATAAATCCCTCATGTTGCTTAAAATATCTCTGCAATGGACAATGCTGGGCCAAGATCTTCAAACTTCATTGCTCCTGTTGGATCTGCCTGTCCATTCCATTAACCCAATGTATTCTTTCCCTTGGTGGTGAAAGATTCTGATCCTCAGTAACTTAAATACATCCCCTCGTCTCCAATTTTAAAATTGAGGGAGACTAACACATTCTTTGAGTCTTATGAAATTGCTCCAACTTTGCCAGTGTCCTTTTAATCAAAGTATTTTTAACCAAAAATAATCCACAGCAGTAAATTTGGTACCCTTTCAATGTAGCAGCATCACCAGCTGCCTACTTCACTTCCAGGGCTATTTCCACAAGGTTTAGAATCTCCTAAATGTATTTATTTCCCCTTTTGATTATATTCCAAGTTCAGTTCAAGGCTTCGACATATGTAATAAGAACAGACGGAACTACACACCAGCAGCCTGAACTGAATAACGTACCGGTAAATGGTTTGCCAGCACCTCTGAAGTGGCCTGAAAGTTGTTCTGGATATCCTTGTCAAACTCTTCTCATAATGAGCTTTCACTTTCGCCTCTACTCTGTCTCCTTGTTTTATTTTTCTGTCACATCTTCTTCTTAAATAATACTCCCAATATAACAGACAAGAGAGAGAACACCACCCAATGCACTTGTGTATTAAAAAATGTGTTCCTTGCTAAACAGTCTGGTAGTATAACTTCACGTGACTATGAAAATGATTACCTAGACAAAGAGACTCAAAAATAAGTGTGACTTGGCTGATGTGGCATCTTTTATGACAAACACTGCTTGTGTCCTTCTAAATTCTCCTGTGAAAACTGACTATTGTTTACCAAGAGGACAACCCAAAACTCTACACAGCTTCTTCTTGACCTCAACTCTCTTTTCAGCACTGTTGGCCTGAAATACCTGTAGGATTAGCTGTGGCCTACTATAAACTGATTTGCTATCTCGCTTTTTCTCCTTTATCTTGTGCAGTCAGTTACCTTTGTCACACTTAAAGCAATGATATAAAATAATGTTCAATGTCTGTGCTAATGCTACACGGCTCCAAAAAGTCACACCTGGAAGCATATTGGCACAGGGAAGATCACCCCCAGCCTCAGCAACAGCAGAATAGAGATGTCTGCTAACTGCTTCTTGAGGGAAGCTTCATTCTTAGTCATTGAACCACACAGTCTACCAGTTTATCCCATCATCCTTTAGCACAATCCTGAATTGGATTAAGCTCATTCAGTAATGGACAGATATTTTTATTACAAGATTTTTTGGTGACATATTTCATTTATAATGCACATGGAAATTATAAAACAGACATGACAAATCCCCTCCATGAGCCACTGTCTTAGAGCACTTTCAGCCACAAGCTCATTCCTCCACCACAGTGTGTTAAAAAGCACCTCTGAGGGTCTTTTCTGCCCACTGCTATTAGGAAATTCAATACTACCACCCAATGTGATCATTAAGTTTATTTGTATTCATTTATCAATTGTTTGATTGGCTATATTATCTGTCTTATGAGTCTGTCTCCTTGTTTTTTATGTTTCTGCTGCTGTATGCATCTGAATTTCCACAAAAGGATTAATAAAGTTTATCTAATCTAATAACATTTTTGCATGCTATATACCAGTCTCTCTCTCTTGCTGTTTTAAAGATATTACAAAAATATCGACATAAAGGAAACACTGTGTCAACTTGCCACATTTGCATCAATAATTATACAGTAATTGGACAATTCTCATCAAGCTAGCCGTACATTGCCAAATTCCAAAATGTACTGATTATACAACAATAACATCAAATTTTATTTTATACTAGGGGGTTCCCCACTGCTCGCTTCACTCGCCAACTCCCCGGCCTGCACTACGCATCAGCCACTTCGCAGCTCTGCAGCTTGCGTTGTGAAGAGGGGGCTGAACGCACCCCAAGGAGACACAGTCGCTCCTCCGAAACGGTGATACAATTGTAAACAAATACATTTTTTTTTTTTTACCTCCTGTTTGCTCCATCAGCTGCTGGCTTGCTGCTGCTGTGCCGTGTGATCTGCATCTCACGGTGCTTCAGACGTTTAAAAGCCTTTACAGCAGCTGTCCTACTCTTTGTCTTTTATTTCCGGCCCCGGGTGTGGTTAAATCTCTTGGCACAAAGTCTTGTCTCGCAGGACGTGGGTTCTTGATATTTTTTTTTACTTTACAATTTAAAAACGGAACAAGAATCTGAAAATCTAACAACATCACATTAAAGTTTGATAAAATCTGAAAGAATGATACCAAATATATACAGTGTATATATATATATATATATACACTATATATATATATATATATATATATATATATATATATATATATATATATATATATATATATATACTAATAAAAGGCAAAGCCCTCACTCACTCACTCACTCACTCACTGACTCATCACTAATTCTCCAACTTCCCGTGTGGGTGGAAGGCTGAAATTTGGCAGGTTCATTCCTTACAGCTTCCTTACAAAAGTTGGGCAGGTTTTATATCGAAATTCTACGCGTAATGGTCATAACTGGAAGCAGTTTTTCTCCATTTACTGTAATGGAGATGAGCTTCAACGCCGTGGGGCGGAGTTTCGTGTGACATCATCACGCCTCCCACGTAATCACGCAGTACATAGAAAACCAGGAAGACCTCAAAAAGCGCTGAAGAAAACATGCATTATATAATTGAGAAGGCAGTGAAACAATAAGAAGCGAGCAAATGACATATACAACCATATTCATGAGTTCTGCTACTTCGGAAACAAAGCACGATGTAAACCTACACTTTAAATTAAGTTCATAGACAGGCTGCTGCTGGCGTTTGTAATTTAGTGCCTGCCCATATAAGGCCGTCCGTCAGCGGCAATCCAATAGCAAACTCCACTAAATATTCACGGGTGAAGGACTGTGCTTATGGAGAGGAAGATGAGATGGTCAGGGTGGTGTTTGACACAAACTCAGCGAAACTGCGAGAGAAAGTTTTAAGTGCCAGGACTAAGGTAACATTAAATACAGCCATGGACATAGCACGAGATGGCACCAGCACAGCTGGGAACCTTCGATGCATGTACACCGAGCGGCTCACGTGAACTGACGCAGTGCACAGATAAAAGCAACAGTTCCAAAGAGCGCTGAACAAAACCGAATTACACAATTGAAAAGGCAGCAAAAATATGAAGTGTCGATACATACAAGCATATTCATAAATCCAGCTACTGCGAAACAAAGCACACGGTGGAAAAAGTCAATGTCCCGCTAAAGGAAGACAGTGTAAAAAACCCGTGCATGCAGTGTGTCAGGTCTCAGATAAAGAAGAAGACGAGCTGTTTATTGATGCAGTAAGAAACGAATCGATGAATGAAACCTGTCATCTTTACAACGATTGACAAACACGGAATGTAACTTGAACACAACACATCCTACAAATACGAACCTGATTGAAAGAAATAATGATAATCAAATCCTTGATGACAGCAACACTCAGTAACACTCACAAAACAAATACTGTATATTGACAGTCATGTTACGTTATTTTTAAAATGTTCCCTTTTCTTTTCTAGCTTTTTAACACACTACTTCTCGCTGCGATCGCGGGTATATATATATGTATATATATATAACCCGATCTACATACTCGAATAATGGATACTTTATTGCCATCAATGATTGTTTTGGTAAAGCCATACTCAGTGTATTCATTAGATGAGCGGTAAAAAGTAAGAGCGAGGGAGGATGACTTATTGAGGCATGCAGGCTGTAGTGCGTCAACTCTATCTGAATTGCGATCACATTTGAAAAATATATCTTTTCAAGTTCTATTTAGTCCATATGTGTCAAACTCAAGGGCCGGGCCACATCCGCCCGGCGTAATTATATCCGGCATGAGATCATTTTATATACTGTATTATTGTTATTAATGGCCGGGTATATGAAGCGCTGGTAACACAATAAACTACAGATCCCATAATGCAGCGCTTCAGCTGCCTTGACGAACACTTACCGCGTTAATCAAGTCTACCTTATGATGCTGCAAGTTATTGCGAAGCTAGCTCACACGATGCTGAAGAGAAAAGTTGATTCTGAAAATAGAGCCTTTAAAACCGATGGGAGGCTGAGTATATGTTTACTGAACCCGTGTGTCTCATTTGTGGAGCTAATGTGGCTGTAATTACAGAATTTAATCTAAGACGGCACTATGAGACAAAACATCAGGGTAACCTGAATGCAATGCAGAAGATACAGAAAGCAGAAGAATTAAATAAGAATCTGACACTTCAGCGGACGTTTTACCCGCACAATCACAAAGTGATTTCAAGTGAAGCTGCTTTTATGGGAGACACAAATGCACCAGTTCACCTTGCCCCACTTTCCCTGTTGCCAAGTAATGTTAAACCAAGTCGTCACTATGGTGTTCCCAAATACGCACTTTGCTGATAAACTGAGCGCACTGCACTGAGTTTGCACGGCGCTTTGGTGACTTTGAAGAACAAAAAGTCCGTCTACATGCGGCTCGAACCTTGTGCATGTTTGGTAGCACATATCTGTGTGAGAAGCTCTTCTCAGTGATAAAGACTAACAAAACAGCACACAGGAGTCGCCTCACTGATGAGCACCTGCAATCCATCCTGAGAATCTCCACAACACAGAACCTCACACCAAACATAAACGAACTTGTTGCCAAAAAAGATGCCAGGCGTCCAGCTCTAAAATGACATATGAGCAAAGACAACTGAATGATTTGATTTGTTATTGCTGAAAGGAACACATTTTATTTATATTTCTAGGTTTTGTTATGCAGCATGTTCATATTTGAATTTGTATAATTTTGACAGGATATATTTTTATGGAGAGCAAAATCTTTTGGGATATTTAAAATCTAAGTTTATTTTTGATATAAAATTACATAAGAGTAAAGAAATTTGAATGTTTGTTCTTTTAACGTTTACTTTATTTCTAACTTGTATAATTTAGACAGGATATATTTTTATGGAGAGCAAAATATTATAAGTTGTTTAAGGTTTGAGTTGATTTATTCACGAATAATATTCCTGTCTGTTTTACCATTCCTACCAAAGATATTTCTGTCGACTAAATAAAAATTCCTTCTATTTAAAATTTAAATAGAACTTGAACAAATACGATAGTTCATAATATCCACGCAGACTTGCACGTAAGAACGGGAGTTATCCGTTTTAACAAGCACCGTATTGCACTGATACGAAATAGCTGTGTGTGTATATATGTAGATATGTATTTATATGTATATATATGTGTGTGTGTATGTATATATATGTGTATATGTATAGATATGTATATATATGTTTATGTGTGTGTATATATATATATATATATATATATATATATATATATATATATATATATATATATATATATATATATATATATGACAACAACACTCATCACTCACAACAGTGACAAAACAATTACATTGACAATCATGTTACCTTATTTTCAAAATGTTTCCTTTTCTTTTCATTGCTTCTTTAACACACTACTTCTCTGCTGCGAAGCGCGGGTATTTTGCTAGTATATATATATATATATATATATATGAGTAGATTACACCTTCTTACAGACCACACCATTGCAGAGGGTTTTGCAAAGCAAACAACAATACAAAGCATTCATCCATATGTGCATTTACTAAACCTTCTCTATTCAATTTTAAGGTTATAGCCCACCAGAGCATAGCTTGGCAGCATAAGGTGCAAAGTAGGAACTAAACCTGAACAGGATGCTGGTCTTTCACATGCCATGTCCACACACACACACTCAGACTCATAGCCACCAATTATGACAACATATACTGTATACATTTAGTCCATGTGACTTCTTCGCTTTCCACATCCTTAAAGATGTGTGTTTTAGGTTAACTTACATCCCCTAAATTTATCTCATATGAATGCTCTGATGGACTAGCACCACTTCCAGATTTGGCTTCTCGTGGGTTTGGGGAAGGTTCAAATTCCCTTGCAACCCTGAAGTTTGAAAATGTCATGTGCCTGATTATACTACGAAAGGGCTTACCTCCCCATACCGCTGGATTACATTACATCGCTAGGTTTGAAAATGGAAAGTAGACAGATTGATAGAAATAAATACATCTACATGGAACTTGCTTGTCTTCTTTTTGTACACATGGATTTTCCTGCAGTTACTCAGCTTTTACTCCCACATTCCAAAGAATAATGGCATGGGTTAACGGGTAAATTTAAACTGGCTATACAGTTTACCAAGGCCGCTTCTTCCTGTGCACCCAATGCTGCCAGTTCCCGTCCAAGAATGTCACAGTCTTTTACTCCTATTAATAAGAGAACCTCCCTTAAGAAATGGATAGGTCTGCCCAGAGGCAGCTGCTAATTCTATAAGATGACAGTACTGATGATCTGCTACATAATTATCAGTTTGACCTTGTCTCACCGCACACTGTTTGGCCGCTTCAATACATATCACTGTTCAGATTCTAGTCTGAAGAAATCTGTCCGCAGCTTTGTGCAACCTGTAATTGACATGAGCGTCTGCATCATTGGGCAGGGGGTGGAGAATCAGACTCTATCAGCTATTTAATATAACTAGACATGCTTTTCATTTTATACTACAATGATGTTCCCATAAATCAAACTCTTTTCCTTTTCTTTTTACCGACAGCTCGATTATCAGAAATGTCTCTTTTCTTTCACAAAGCATCTGAATGACACTGGGGCCTGATGGCAAGCCAGAGATACCCCAAAGAACACATCAGTCATTAGATACTATTAAACAGACCTTGGGCTTTATCGAAAAGCAGTACTCCAATTAATCTCCAATAGGAAGGTTATTGCCAGGCACCAGAATATTTTCTTTTGGACAATGGCACATTCAATGCTCCTCATTTGATAAAGGCAGTTACTGACATTAGCAGGGCCAAATGATAGCAGCTGTGGGTGTGGGGAGGGCTGTTACGGCTTTATGGCCCACTAAGCAGATCAAAGTGTTTTTGCACAGACAATGATAACTATAAGCCTCCATTTTATTTGTCCCATGACAGCATTCCATCTTAATACTTGCACCGGCTTCGGATCCACTTCAGCAAATTGCTCACAGTGTGCGTTCACAATGGGATGCTATCATTACTGACACGAATGAAAAAGAGAAACTGATCATACACAACTGGACTTGCTCTCACTCACTCTTTGTTTTTTTTTTCTTTCTATTTGGAGGCTATTTTCATTGTCAACGTTTCTTTATGTCCAACTGCCTTCAAAATCTCACATGAAACCTGTCAACAGGTTGAGTTTAAATGTATTCCATTAGTCTCACAGTTACTATGCTCTAGAGTTTTATTTTTTTCTGTACCAAAGAAGAGTAAATATATACAGTCATCCATTTTTGAACCTACTTTATCCATTTCAGGGGTACAAGAGTGGAAGACATAAACCAAGAGAAATCAAATTATTAAAAAGAAAATTCTGTTCTTAGTTATTCTGGTATATGAGGGTATTAAGAATTAAAAAGCACAGCGCCCCAAGGCACACTTTGGAGATGAATTGCTTAGGAGTTATCCATCTTGCTCAATAGCACGGTTATTATGGAAAATCCAACAATATAGAATATGTGGGCAACTGTAAAAGAGCACAGACTCAAATTTTAGTGAACCATCTATTGTATATATAGACCATGCTCAAATTACAACTTTTTTGTATTAATGTAATGCTAAAACACGTTAATTTTATATTATATATTGTGGTGTCACTTATACTTATTTTTATAGACGTACAGCGTCATTAGTGGGATGTGGACCTGCAGAGGTGTACTTTCCAGTCCAGACACTGAACCACGTGAACCTTCTGCTATCAAACAACCTGAACATTTCCTAATCCTTAAGCCTTTCCTAATGTGCAGACAAAGGAATATAGAACATTACTGTAGGAAAAGAAATTTCTGCACCAAAATTAACTTTAGGTGGATTGGACACATAAAAACCTACATGGCAATCAAGAAGCAGAGTCTTGCAGCCCGCGGTACCAGGGCTTGGTGTCATTCACAGATGTAAATGCTGAAGATGACTGGGGACTGGGAAATCCCTTCTTTTTGCCAGAAGGGGTGTGCCTGACGAACTTCAGACCTGCAATTACGAAAGACTCAAGTCCAAGTTTAATATTTCAAAGAATGCCTGAGCAGAAAAGCTTGGGACAAAGCACAAATTACACAAACAAAATTAAATGCGCACATGAATAAAAACCCCATAAGCACCAGCCTTTAATGATGTGTAATGTGGAGCAGTGGATAATACTTTGGATTGTAAACCTCAACGTGTGATCCTGAGCAAGCCACTTTACCTAAAAGTGAATATATTTTATAAATATGAAAACCTTTCTATTTATAATTCAATAATCCACTCAAATAAAAAACAATTTAAAATATTCAGTAAAATATAACATAATGGACAAATGGAGGCTGATCCATTTTACTATGTAATTCTCCAAGCATACTTTGGACACATAATTATTACATATTTATGGAGTGGTGGCTGGGAAGGATAAGCAACACTAAGCATTTACACTAAGGATCCAAATGGCCAGCAAGGCCTACAGACACCTGAAGGTAAATGGACTTGACTGTGACCAAATATTCCTGAAAACCAATAGTCCCAGTCTGCACAGCCCATTTGTCTATTAATTGTCAAGCTTACTTAAATCAATTTAGTGTGCTGGGGCTGATTAAGCCTATCTTGGTAGTATGGGGGTAAAAGGCAGGAACCAACCTTGGACAGGACGGTGGTCCGTAGCAGGGCAACACAACCACCACATCCACACTTGCTAACAACAGGCCGATTTAAAATCACTAATAAACCTAACATACATGTCTTAGTGATGTGGGTGGAAAACTGGAGTAGCTGAAAGAAAAACTCACACAAATGCAGGCTGAATGTGCATAGTCAGCAACAAGGCTCAGGATTCCAACTCTGGACCCCAGACCACTGCTGAAGTATAAATCAATACAATTTCCAATGCCGCATTCAGATAAAACCACATACATTTGAGTCCAGCTCTTCATTTGGAAGAAAGCACTACATGTAAATGACACAATCAAGTTCAAGGCCTTAGGTAGCCCCTAATGTGTCTCTCTGTACAATAAAAACTGTGTAGTATCTGATCCACAGGAAAAGTAGGGGGTTATCCTTGTAAGCACTGAGAGTGTGGCCAGTCAAATCTCAACACAGAGACAATCTGACTACCACACTCACATAAGGTGCCCTTGTGCTCTCCACTTCAGCTCTTAGGTGGAGTGTAATACCACATAAAGTGTCCAACTTGATGTCAAGTCAACCATTACACTGAAAAGATATACACTGTGTGCACAATTATTAGGCAAGTGAGTATTTTGACACTTTCTTCAAACAGTGATACAGGAAAAAGACCATGATTTTTATGCAGGCCAATGCTCCATCACTTGCATCGAAGTTCTCACTCGTGGCCAGCCAGTAAAGGCCTTAAAGATGAAGGAATAATGACATGGCCCCCCTTCCTCATCTGACCTAAACCCTATCGAGAACTTGTGGGCACTTCTTAAACGCTAGATTTATGGGGGAGAAAAACAATACACCTCTCTGAAGAGTGTCTGGGAGGCTGTAGATCAAGAAACTGACAGACTCCATGAATGGAAAGGCTTATGACTGTTATTGGAAAGAAGGGTGGCTATATTGGTCATTGATTGATTGATTTTTTTTTTAAATGTCAGAGATGTTTATTTGTAAATTTTGAGGTGTTTGTTTATTATTCTCACTATAACAGATGAAAATAAACAAGTGAGATGGGAAAATTTTCATTTTTCCTTTAGTTGCATAATAAATCTGCACACTAATAGTTGCCTAATAATTGTGCGCACATATGTATTCCCCTGATGATGTTCACACTCACATTTCCGTTGTGAAACATTCAGGTTTCAGGTTTATTAACATTTTGGATTGACTGATAGCACTGTGTTTGTTCCATATTAAAATTAATCCTCCAAAATACAACTTGCCTAATAATTCTGCACTCCCTGTAAAAAAGATAATGATGTTGATGCTGTACTACATAGGCGTGATTGTAGGTTCAGCGGACATGGATTAGCTGATCTTCTCACATCTGCTTGTCTTTCTTTTTTACTTTCTCGTGTACGAAGTACAGTATAGGGAAAGTATTGTAATTGTCCAAAAATTCAATGTCGAGATTTTGATGAATCATTTTAGACCTCCCTAACTTTCCCTATACTTTGTATACGAGAAAGTATTGGAATCCTCCAAAAAATTCCATCTCGACATTTTAGATCTCCCCAAGTCCAAAAACACCATTTTTGGAATTCTGTGTGTGTGTATAAACACGATAACTTGAGTACACTTTCAGTTAGGTCAACCAAATTTTGCATACAAGTATAGGTACAAAACATAGATTCGATCAACTACTGGGCTATTTCCGCTAACCGTAAGTGGTACTTTACCTTTTATTCATGCGGCTGCAGAGTCTGATTTATTCAACTTTACTTTTATAATATTTGTTCAATATGTTATTAATTTGATTTGATGTTGATGGTTCTTTAATGTACACAACATAAAAATATAATCAATGTCTTGCAGTTTACTCCTCAAATATCCATCAGTATATCTGAATATATGAGAAAGTCTAGGAGAGACCACTCCTGATTTTTTAAGCAGGACAGAAAAATCTACTTCAAATATGCGAAAAGCACAGATAGACCAAACAAAAACTCAACAACCAGAGACAAAATGACACACTTCTGCCCAAAGGTTGAGAAGTTTTACATGAATCACAAATACACTTGAAATGCAGGGAGAGGGGTACAGTATGTCTACATCCCAGGAAAAATCAAAGGGAAAAGCATGGAAGGGTATTCTGATGAGGCTGGTGACCAGCAAAGATAAAGATAAACAAGCTAATCTAAAACAGGCAGTTTGGTGGTACTGTTTAGGATTGCTGCTAAAGTTATAGTTCCTGAATCCGGGGTTCACTCTCTGGTCAAATCACTTTCTCTGTACAGGGGGCAACTGTCCGAAGAATGACAAATCCTTAAACACTGAGACAGCACATGTGAGCTCCTGTGTATTATGTCTGAATGCTTTTGTAATGAAGATTGAAAAGCAAAAAAATGTTCAATAAAATGAAAGCTGGAAGGATACTCGGAAATGAGAATTTAATAAAAATGAAAAAGTTTAGTAACACACAGAACAGGCTTTTTTATTTTCTGATCCATAAGGCACAAAGTGTCTTCACAGCATGTTGCTTCATCCATGCTATCAATTACTCCTTAAACTTAACTCTCAGAAATTCAGAAAAATGTATAATTTTCATTCCAGCTGTGAAATGTTTTATATTATAGCCGACTGGAGGAATATTTTAAAATAATTAACGGTGTAAAAAAAATTGAAATCCTTTAATGCTGAGCACATGCTGTAATGAGATCAGTTGAAGTGGGAGATTAAGCAGAAATGAAAAGTGAGGGGTAGCATGGCCCTCAAGGACTGGAGCCGGGAAGAATACAGTGTGAAGAAGAGCAGCACCACACCAGCTGAATAAAGATAAAGCAGGAAATAGTGAAAAGCTTAGCTTTTTAGTTCAAACCAGCTGTTTAATGAAAAGTACAAAAGTTAGTGGATAAAGAAAATGCAATATTCAACTCAATCACTTCATTTTGTGCAGATCCTTTCCTAGGATTGATTGTAACTGTTACGACCTGTCTGGCAAGATCGTTCCCTAAAAATAAATCTCAGATGATCAACGGCATAGGGTTTGAGGGACATGCTTGGTGTGAAGTGGTCTAGCATTCATAACAAGGTACCATCCATATGCCAATCCAGACCAGCAAGAGTGTGATTAATGCTATCTAGCAAGTTGTTTTTATTATCTTAGTGATCATGTGTGTGTACCCCTGTGCAAGAGGCCCAGCATCTCTACAGCTTCTCTGAACAAGTCAATCATTTTCTAATCCACTTAGTCCTGAACAGGGTCACAGGGAAGCTTTTTTGATATTAGCTTTGCCGACTCTGGCCAACTGTAGACAAACTTGATGCCGTATGAAACATCGTCATGACTTGCATTGCATGCTGGGTGACCATTTTTCTTGAGTCTGGGCAGCACATTTTCTTAAGCCGCTGATTTGGGCAAGGCAGGAACAAAGCTACCCAACTTATTTCCAACTTCACCAAATATTTGTAAATCTGTCTGAGGCAGAGTTTACAACAGATGCACCCTTGATGAAGAAAAGTCCCAGATTACTGTAGAACTGTTCCATATGTGTGCAAGCATAGCTACAAAAATTAGGTCCACTGAACGACATTTTGTTTGCTTTTGATAATTCTTCCCAGATTGGCACACTGTTAACATTACAGGGACCTCAGTGTTACTGAAATATATTACAAAGTACTGCAGCCATGTTGATTTACTTTATCTGTACTTATAGTCCTTCAGTAATACTGATGGTTTCCTCATTGTGATTATATAACATTACTTCTATTTATTTTATTTATGTTCATATATTTTATTTCTATTTATGTTATTTGTTTTGTTTTCTTTTATTCTATTATTGTAAAGAACTTTGGCCACAGCATTCCTGTGTTTATTATAAATGTGCTATATAAATAAATAGACATTGACATTATAGTATATATATATATATATATATATATATATATATATATATATATATAATAGTTACTATTATTTACAGGATGTTGGACCAGCTGATACAGTAGCTCCTGAAGTAACTCATCAGTCCTTTGTTAGAATACACCATTCTCACCAGCCAGATGCTGCAGCCATGTGCACAACTGTTGATTTTAATTTATGAAGGTTAAGGTAAGTCTTGCAATGTTCTTGTATTGTTAACCTAAGCCCTGTGGTGGAGCACCCCTTTAACTGACAGGAATTTAAGAATATTACTAGCAATTACATCTTAAAAGTTAATGGTCACTTTTACTCTAAAACTCAGAGCTACATGAACCATTTGCTATTGCTGGCCAACATGTCTCCTCTCAATTAAGTGCTGAATTTGAACTGTGAAGCCGATTACACAAGCAGAGTGTTCCTAAACATTTTTTAGAGATAGTTGTTATGAGACTTGAAACGGGCTTCTCGTTTTGTTTTTAACGGACACTGGAAGTGAATCCGAAACACCAGGCATGACATCTTTGGTTTCATTTTGAAGCCAGTCATGCTTCATTTGAAGGGGACCTAAAGAAACTTCTCTGGCTGCTTCATTGCACCAGCAGAAGGGCTGTGTGGCTTTGGACTCTCATCACATACTGTCCTCTTTAAACACAAATTAGGATGCTTTGGAAATGTCATTTCTTTTGTGGATGTGCAATTTCAAAAAATACCTCTTTCCATTAATTGAATCTACTGAATCCAGATTTTAGGTTCACAGAAGGTCAGAGCCTATCCCAGCATCATCACACAAAATGGAAGAACCTACTCTGGACGCCAGACTGCTGCAGGGCACGCCTTCATGTCTTTGGGATGAAAAAAAGGAAATGGAGCACGTAGAGAAAAGCCCACATGAAAACGATTAGACCTGCAACTGATTTGCAGTAAGGAGGTAGTGCCATTGTGCCACAAGGAAAGATATCAACAGAAAGTACATTTCTATGAACATGTGCATCTTTCTAAGTAGAGGGAAGGAAACTAAGCAGGAATCACTCAGTAAAGTCAAATGAAGACAGGAAAAGGCCTGAATCAAATGTGGCATTGAAATACCTCCCTGCCTTTATGTTGGCTGAATATGCCTCCACATATATTTCAATATTAACAAGTTAACAGTTTCACAATATCAGTTTTAAACTACATGGCCCAGATGTATCTTTTTTTAAAATTGTCTAGTTTATTTCTGTATTTGAAGGCATTGAATTACAGCGTCTTTCAAGCTCCGAAGAATAATTTATCTTTAGTATCAGCAATTTATTCATATCTACTAGCTGAAAAACACTTCTACTACAGTCAGAACAGCTTTAACCTGTCTGCTATAAACTATACATGCAGTTGGTCAAATGAGCTAAAGGCAGCAGGAAAAAAAGCTGAATAGCTGAGAAAGCACAATGGTGATCATGAAGCAGCTTCTCATCAACTGCTGCTGACTGACCCCCCAAGGTTTAGCTGGCATCTCCAGGAACTGAAGGCTCAGCAACACTGAATCTGCATACCTTCATTCCAATCCAGACAGAAAATCACACGATTAAGGATAAAGTTACGAGTTATTGAAAAGGTTGTGTGTGCTGGAGACAAGAAACTCAGCAACTCTCCTTAATATTCAACCTGTAAACCAAGAATGTGGTGGACACTGTATGGCATTGTGACAGACGGACAGCACAGCTCAACAGAGCAGGATCATAGGTTTTATTCAAAGCAATACCTTTAAATTTTCATGTACATATGGGAACAAGAATATCTCATGTTTTTATTTTCCTTGAAGCCAAATTTAACAAAATATTTTAATACCTCATAGAGTAACCATCATCTACTTAAAAAACAGTGAACAACTAAGGAGCTAAACTAGGAATAGGAGAGCAGAAGTACAATATACACCCAAGAAACTATAAGCAAAAATGTATTTTTTTTTCTAAAAAAGGAATAAAAAACAGTTTAATATACACCAACAGAAACATTAAAATTTTATGTAAATAAAGTGGTAAGAGAATATATTTTCAAAACCAAAAGATAGACAGTCTGACAGACACACCAGAATGACTGAAAAGGAAGAAAATTAAAAAGAAAGAAAACCTCCTGACTTGGCAGTCACAGTCATATTGCTATCAAAGAGAGGTTAGGGTGTCAAAGAGAGGATGTGCAGCATTGTTCTTAATGGTACCCAGTTTTGTTTAAATTCTCTATTTCTTTTGCCTCCAGACTGCATCCCATAACAGAGTCTACTCATTTAATTAGCTTGTTGGTTCAGTGGGCCTCTCTTGAAGTGATGCTACCAGCCCAGCACACCACAGCATAGAAAATCGCACTAGCCATCACAGAGTTATAGAAGATGTGAAGGGTGTCACTTCCCACATTAAAGGAATGTAGTGTAGTGTAGTGTAATGTTGCTCCCATAGCTGGGTGTTTAATGAAACCAAAAGAGAGGGCTCTTAATAAGCACAAAATGAAACTCAGTCAAGTCACACAGAAAGGAAATACATATTGCAGGGTTATCTGGATTATAGCAAGTGCAGCAGCCATTAAACAAAAGCTGTAATACAGAGACAGATCCAAGAAAATATTAATCAAAGCCTAGCCGCCCCATTATACCTGCAGGTACAAGAATTCTGATCAATCAATGAATCAGGAGAATCACTTATTCGGATTGCTTAATATTATTGAGAGACTCCGTCTGATCTCTTACATGACATAAACCGCAGACTCATTAAAACATCCAACCAAAACCACAGAGGCACATAAATAAATAATAAGCACATACTGTACATCACTTTTAATTACTGTGGAAAAAAAGTAAGAAAACAAAATGTTACTCAAACAAAGCAAGCAGGCTAAACCACTTACATTAAAAAAACTCCTGTGTATGATTCCAAGCCCGTTTGAAGGGAACAAATAGCCACGAGAGCATCAAACAGAAACTCCTTCCCACAACCCCACAAATTCACAATGTTTTGGTCCTCTTGAAATCCCAAAGAAAGTCAAGAAAGACGAGTCAGAACATGGGTGTGTGCAAGAGTGAGCCCCACAATGGACTGGTGCTGTGCCTTAAGACCCTGAATTGGATTGACTGGGACTGGGAATATTATCATTCAAAGTACAGTATACATACATTGTTACTGTACCTAAGAAAACTAATCTTCAGAAAGTACAGCTACTGGTGGTGTAGTGCAGTTGTTAATTTGAGGGGTATTGTAATGTGCTCAGCAAATTCCAAATCTTCATGGCCCTCTTTAACATTTTCTACAAGTGTTCTGAACCAATTTGTTAGCATCATTCTTTTCTTTTATTTCATTTAGGGTTATGCACGCAGTAGATGCTTTTTTGTTTCAGTTCAGTTTACTGAATATAAGTAATGAAATTTGGGTTATTAGCTCTGCCCCATTCACAAATGCAACAATGGCTACACTCATTCTGTGTAAATAATATAGTCAGATTCAACTAATGCAGAACAGAATTCTTATTGCTTGGAGTGAAGATAGCTGTAAACATGTCACTTATCAATTATTAATAAAACCATACCTTTTACTCTCATAATTTATTTTAAAATGGATATACAGATGTTATGCACAAAAATACATTTTGCCTTATTGTAATTTATTTTTTATCATATATGTTTGAAATCTATGACTTCATTGGTTTGATATACTACATTATACTTAGGGAATGTTAGTAAATTTTACTATTATACAGATTATTTGTATAGAAACTCACAGACACAGATAGATACAAGTAGATCCACACTGACTGTATCTACACTAACTTGACTGTGAGCCCACGGTGGTGCAGTGGGCTACTACTAACGCTTCACACCTCCAGACGACAGGCTATGAATCCCTATCTGTGCAGAACTTCAAGATTCTCCTGCTTTCGGCCTGGGCTTCCCCTCCAAGATCCCAAAGATGCGAAGGTTAGGATGGCTGCTGGCGAGTCTAAAGTGGCCCAGTGTCAGTTCAATTCAGATTTGAATTTGACTCTTCAGGACCCTAAAAACTGGATTAAGCACATTCAGTAAATTAGTGAATAAATGGATAGACAGATATTACTAGAGTTTAACATCTGACATAGCCCCCAGACAATAAATTGATAAGCAGAATATCTGTTCTTGTCTGTATGGTTATTTGTGGTGCCCCTGCACTTTACGCCATGAAATGCGCTTCATGATAATTAAAGCTCATCCCTAATATGTTCAATATATATTTATGCATAAAACATAAAATGCAAGCTTGGGACTATTGCTACTTCAGTCACCTTCACAGCATAACTTTACATAATATGATGAAATAAGAGCAACTCTCTCTCTCTTACATGCTGCACCAAAATTATCAGTTAACAGGTAGCTCCTAGACATGACAGTGAATGAACTTGTCACCATAATGTAAACTGGAAACATGAAATTATGTAGGTCTACAACAGACCAAAAACAAACTTGTGCCAGTATGAGACTGAGAGGTTTATTCACTTGACAATCCATTAAATATTTAATAGGAGTCTTGAATGTGATCTCTCTCAGAGATTAAAAACCCCAGACTACATCACTAGAGAGCAAACACACTCCCTGGATCTGGCAGGTTTCTACTGCATTTGCCAATGAATGTTAAAGTGTGTGGTGTGCCTCAAGGGTAAGATATGGGCCTACAGATAAGCATTATGGGCCTACTGGCCACAGTGGATGGTTGAATCGGTTAGATCTTTCTTTTTCTCCTGCTCCCAAAATGTTTTTGGTTTATTCCTTTCTTGTGCAAGTTGCTGTTGGTGTTACTGTGCACTTATCACGAAACAGTGCTTATCATCTTAAACTAGTAATTAAGTTTTTCAGTTTTTTTCCTGAATTCTCAACAATAAAATGAATAAATTGCAATGGATCCTGAAGACTATGGTAGCACACAACAGGCAGATGGAAGGATGGGTTATTTTGTGCCAGAAAGCAAGAAAACGCTGGCACTTGCAAAGTACTTTCCGTTTAAAATTAAAAAAAGAGTCTTCTTCTGAAACTCTGAATGCAAAAGGTCCTGAACTGCAAAGCAAGCAGCCTGTTTGGTATTAAAAAAATAAAGCAATGCAGCACTTTAAACCTTTTTTTTGCATTTTGGTCTTCTTCCAGAAGGACAATCTCCTGAATTAAAGACACTCAAATGAGGCTAGAGATTTGCTAAAAATCAAAGCTTACAAATGATAATGATGATAAGCAGCAGTTCCAAATCTCTTGAATAATACTGCATGCATATATACACACACACACACACTGTTACAACATATCCAACATGGCCTTTGCCGCCACCCCAGCAGAAGAGAGTTTTTAGATTAATGCTCATTATTCATCTTCTACAAGTTAACAGTATGAAACTAAGTGAACTAGCAAAAAGGAGAACCCAGAATGAAGTGAGAGGACTGAGAGTGAGTGAAAGAGATAAAAACAATGGTAGCTATTCTGGCTACGATTTACTTTAAGTGGCAAGAATATTAAAAAAAAAGATAGGATCTGAAGCACAGAATGACAGAGAGCAACACTCAAGGCAAAAGAGAATTGTCACAGTCGATGAAGAGCTCTTTTTAAGTTCCGATCAATGAGTGGACTGTTAGTTAGGAGCTGGCAGATTAAATGAGCATGAGGGCTTGATAGTAGAAACAAAACTCTCTTATACAACTTTTATCAGAGTGCAAATCATTGAAAGAGAATGCACTTATAATTCAACAATGCACTGGGACCCCTCATGTCCATCCATCCATCCATTATCCAACCCGCTGAATCCAAACACAGGGTCACGGGGGTCTGCTGGAGCCAATCCTAACCAACACAGGGCACAAGGCAGGAATCAATCCTGGGCAGAGTGCCAACCCACCGCAGGACACACACAAACACACCCACACACCAAGCACACACTAGATAGATAGATAGATAGATAGATAGATAGATAGATAGATAGATAGATAGATAGATAGATAGATAGATAGATAGATAGATAGATAGATAGATACTTTAGGGCCAATTTAGAATCGCCAATCCACCTAACCGGCATGTCTTTGGACTGTGGGAGGAAACCCACGCAGACACGGGAGAACATGCAAACTCCACGCAGGGAGGACCCGGGAAGCGAACCCGGGTCTCCTAACTGCGAGGCAGCAGCGCTACCACTGCGCCACCGTGCCGCCTGCCCCTGATGTCTCCCTATCCTTACCTCAAGAAAATATAAAATCGATTTCTTTGCTTTCACACTACCTCCATGGCATAAATTCTCAAACACGCTTAATCCAATTCAGGGTCACTGGTTGTTAGTCTATCATGGCAGCACCTGCACAAGATGGGAGCATCAATCCATCAGAGGGTCCACTTGTACACACTCACACATTTATGCTCAGACATCTCACATATGGCAAATTAAGTCTTTATACACATATATTTGGTGTGATGGGAGAAAAACTCACACAGAAATGGGGAGAAAGTGAAAGTCTACACAAGCAAACACCAGGGGTCCGACTGAAACTTAAATAAACTGGGTCTGAGAGCCAGCAGCACTAACCACTGCTCCACCATGCTCACCTTTCACATCACATCAAAATTGAATTTTATTTTCAAAAGAAGAAAGATTCACGCAAAATGGCATCTTTGTCTATTTTCAGGAGTGCAGTCTATATATTTGTGGCTTGGTGGTAATTTGGCAAAAAAAAAAAAAAGTTTCACATAAGTAGAAGGTGAAAGACACAAAGCCTAGAAGAGAAGTGTATTAATTTAATCTTTCTGTGTGTAAAAACGTGAACAGAGAAGTCCCATTAAATGATAAATGCTACTGTGCTTCTTCTTAAATGAAAAACTTTAAAGATTGGAAAGGAAATCATGTCTGCCACTTTCTGCCCGGCCTTCTCCAGTTTACCGGAGGGCTCAATGTTCTCATGACCTGTGCACTTGCAGGTAGCCAAGTACAGGAGGTAGTGCTCCCCTGCTAATTCCACCATGTAATAGTCCTGCACTCGTGTAGTTCCAGAATATTCCCTTTAGTAAACTCTTGGGAATAATAGAATGTGACTTCGAGTGCATTTGACAAAATGGCATAAACTGCATACGGTGCAGGTCTGTCTGCTTTGCTGGTATAACTACTCCCTAAGAGAAGCTGAAAGCCATTAGCTGAAATCTTACAGTCTGTACTGCTCATTATTTTCCTCCACAAGAATGCTAGCTGGTTTGGCCTGCATGTCATTTCAAATTCAGCTTATGTCATGTAATATACTGCATGAGGTGTGCTTTCTATGGCAAAGGTTCTTGTTTTGTTGCATACACAACAATATACATAAATATTTGCTCAATGAACTACTGTATATGTGCCAGAGCACCAAATTTTCCATATTTTTCCCCTTGCCTGGAAAACCAAAAAAAACACCTACCACTAATTCCCTCACTGAAGTATCGCTGTGTCCAACAGACCCTGACCAAATCCAGGGGTCAAGACAGACCATTGTCTTCTCTTCACGCCATGACAATACCACCTATCCCACAAATCACAAGTTTACTTTCTATCAAATCTGTGTTCCATCGTTACAAGATGTACTAAAATCCTTGAGTAGGATCAACAGCAACGGGTTCAGAATCTTTCTCAAAAATATTAAAGAAATAGCAAAACAAATCAAAGGGAAGAGAATGGGGATAACTATCAAGCATAGCTCTGAATTTAAAAATGCAGCTACTGGATCACCCTGCCAAGTCACGCTGTCATCACTGTGCATCTGGGAGAAGTGGAAGGAAATAAAACAGAGAGGGGAGAAAATAAATAAATAAAATAGCCATACATATCCATTGGTTTTGTCACCTTGGTTGGTCTTCATAGAACAAGATGATGTTAAAAAGGATGTGATGTGACAGACTGTTTTATCTTACTGATTCGCTAAAAAGCCTAGTAGCATACTGTGCAGCATATTAAAGTGGCAACCGCTTTGTGTTCACAGGGCACATCAAGAGCAGGCTTGACACTCGTTCAGGTTAAGGCAGCCTGGATAATATCACCACCGAGTCAGGGCAAGCCTAAGAGATGCAAACCTATCAGAAGGCCATTATAAAGCATGCACAGAAGGCAACAACCACTAGGGATGACCAAGCAGAGTTGTTGGCCTTTTAAAGTGGAATTTAAAATAATAAATAAAAAAATATCCATGTACAGGTTCTAATTATCGACAAGTTGGAAAAATCAACTGAAAGGGTTACCCTTGAGCTCTAAACAGATGATACAACTACATATAGTGCCTTTTGAAATGCAGTGAGTAAGCTTTTAAAAGCACTGGCCACGCACAGGCTGCCTGCCAAACTCCAATCCAACACAAAATGTTTAAGGTGGCAGCCACCATCCTAATCGCCTACACATAAACTTCAATTTATTGGTTCAGCGTAATTAATACTGGGTATGGTAAAGCTACTTTTGAATTTGTCTGTACTCTTGACTTGGCCCTGTTTATGCAGGTCCTCGTAAGGACATCATGATGGATGAATCCAATGCCCAGGCTTCTGCAGCCATTCCAGAATGCCAGCCAGAGCACAGAAAACTTACAGCTTACATTGAAAACCAAAGCCACTCCTTTTTTGTCAACATTAGCCCTACTAAAATTACAAGTCACCGATTATTTAAAAAAAAAAAAGCTTCAGATATAGCTTAAAATGTGTGCTTCTAAACTTTACAGGCTTACATGGAACATGGACTTGTAACTACTTCTGTGGTTACACTACATGTACAGGCCAGTGCCATCTATGTGTGCTGCCCACAGCTTCACTGGCATAACTTTCAGAGCATATTGCCAAGCCTAAGATGCTCAAATTCATATATACTGTATGCATGAGGACTTAAGTTTAATTGCTATCTGTAGAATGTCCTTTTCTCTTTTAGCACAGGTTAAAGCTTCATCCCTAGGGCAGCCAAGCCAGTGCCAGAGGACATGTTTGAGGCTAAGAATGAAGATGAATTTTACTGACTGCTGCCCCAGCCAGTGGAACTTTGGTGCTGAGTACACGGACTGTTCAGAGCTTTGATGGGCACGATTTGTACTTCTGAAGTTGAGCCCAGATACTTAAGTGACTTAAGAAGATTTATATTTTCAGAGCTCCTTTTCAAACTAAAATAAAGACTGGAAGTGCAGAGACTAATCCAAGGGTTCATCTAAAGTGTCCTAAGCACCAGAGATATACCCAGAAACACCTGTTAGTGACAGAGAGTCACTAATACTGATGCCAATGAAGAATAACCGGTTAATCTAGCATGCAAAGAATTGGCATAGGGAAAAGAAAGCCAAAGTACCTGGAAAAGGAAATGTATATAAAAATCGGGAGTGTGCTCCCCTCAACTTTCTCGTATACTGAGATGGATGAAAAAGGTCATCAGAACCACTTCTAGTTGCGCAATATTACTCAAATATTATATCTTTTTGTTTGCCATTATAACTAATTGATAATATTGATACACAATCATTTCTCTCTATTTGTAATCAAACTTCACATTAAAATGATATTTTTGCTCTTAGGGAGGTTGCAAATAGTGCTTCATTATCTAGATTACAATTAAGTTAAAAGAGTTATTGTCACTTAAAAACATAGAAAAAAAGTGTCAGTATTATATAATATTTGTTGCAAAAGGTACAACTGCATTTAGCTACATTTAATTATGACAATAATAGCAGAAATTAAAAAAAAATCATAAAATGAAATGTATTACCAGGAACACGACGGGGGCATAGGAGTTTATTGTTCCCATTACATCTTTATATTTACATATCATGTTCAATGCTTACACATTATTGTGAAACAGACGATTTATAAATTAAAATAAAATTAATAATAGTTACTGAAAGAATAAGCGTTATATTGAATATAGTTTTTAGTATTGTGTACACATTTACAGTATATTTCCTTGAAAATGTATGAAAGTATTCAGTTAAAGTACAGCTTCCACTTGCCGGAAGTGGCCCAATAGTTGATAGGATTTCTTATTTTGATATAAAGCAGGTGTACAAAATCTTGAGTTATCGTGTTTACACACAGATAGCCATAATTTCAAAAATGGCATTTTCGGACTCAGGAGGGCCTTAAACGTTAAGATTCATCAAACTCTCGTGGTCAATTTTTTTCACGATTCCTATACTATAGAAAGTAAAATTTCAGAGAATGTGAAACTCTACTGAGATACTGCTAGCAAATGGATTTCTAAAAACTTGTGTTGTACTAGTGTGCATTTGCTTCATCTGGAAAAATGTAGTTCAGAATTTGCCATTGGAGATGCGGGTGGCAAATTTGTACATCCAAACAAAATAAACACTAACTCATGTGGCTCCTATTACCTCTCATGGCACTAAGTGTCAACACAGAGGTAAATAAGCACCTGGAAAAGTAATAAATTATTATTAAAATGATGCAATGAAATGCAATGAACATTATCAAATGTACTGAATACTAGATTCACATTTAATTTTACCAAAAACCTCACCAGGAAAACTGGACTGCAGTGGAGTGATATTTCAATTGAGAATATTATTTCACTCCTTTAATAAAAAAAAAAATTGATCTAACGTAGGGAAACATTGTCTGATATAAACAGAAGGCAATATACAAATTAAATAGCTCCTTGAAACAGTCTCACACCAACTTTAAGGAAAACTTCCCAATATCAGTACTAGGGCTGTTCGGAATCTAACAGCCTGATGCACATCTTCACGTTCACCTTCATGCTCAAATTGAAACCTGGGACAAACATTATGCATCCTCTTTTTCATTTCACCTGTAATCAGCACAGTCATTCTTTTTAGCCTGTTTTTCTTGAAGACCTGTTCTTAAAGAGGATGTCAGTTGCGAGTAGAACTGAGAGTAGCACACAGCTAAGTCTGATCAGACTGCAGGATGAGAACCACTCAGGTGGCTGGCCCAAGTCCCATACACAAACTGCTTGAGACGGCAGCACTTCCCATAGTTGTTTTCATGTTGTCATCACTTCCTTTTCTACAGCGACCTTCTTTTCATTGCAGTTAGAATAAAAGATGAATCATTCAGTAAGATACCTCCGCAAATCAAAATAATTTAGCCTGAAAGGCAAAGTAATAAACATCAAGGCCAAACCACCTCATTAGTAGTCATGTCAGCTCAAATGCTGCCCAAAATGAAGCTGACACCACTAGCTTCAAGACACTGCCAAACCAATAGCTGGATGGAACTCGCAGTGCTTAGTCTAACAACTCCGCCAAAAGCCAAAGCCTGAAATGATATAATAAAACAGGATTATAACTCCTTTTGTGAAGCATATTCCTCAGGGACACAGAGAGAGGCATGAACAATCATTTCAATAGGCTGAAAAGAATTCCTTTTGTTTGCTCTCTTCTTACGATACCCCATTTAATGAAATTACCCCAGTTAACCCATGGTGTTCACCACTACCTTGTATCAGTGTCACACAGCATTCATTGCAGTCCTTACTTTAACTGAACATGTTTAACACATTTAACAGGTCTTTTTGTTTTTGGTCCCTCAGGTAAGATCTTTGTGATTGCACATAATGTGTAAAATGTGGCATATGGGGAATGTAGAACTATTTATGGGGCCCTCCTGACTCACACTCCTCCTAATAAAGAAGCAAACTGGAGGTCTCATGCTGCTACTTAAGCTCTCGTACAATTGTTTGTCATTTGACTAATAGAGCCTCGTTATTAAAGTGCTACATATAATTTGGCTGATTAACTGATAAAGATTGCTGTCACCTAATTGAGTCTTATTTTATCTGTTCCTTCTAATCAGGCTGCAAAATCATGCACAGTTCTTCAGAAGTAATTCTCAATTTTGTCACTGTACAGGAGTTTAGGCTCCCACAGAGCAGACTGAGCTCAGAGCAAAAACAGACCTTCATGACAAGGTGAGCAAAGGAAATGGAAGGTACAAAGCATTAATCAAGTAAAGGCTTCTTTGTCACCATTTTCTGGGTGATTGCCACACCAAAATGAGCTCAACTTATTATGTTAATGGAAGCTTTCCCTGGTGCAGTCAGCCTCAGATTTAGCATAATTATGGCCATATTCAGGTGTTTAAAAAAATGTATTGTATATGTTAAGTAATACCTACAGCCACACGATGAACTGTGGTCCCTCTGGGCTGTGGAGTCTACAGGATTTCATGTCACTGTGTTCTTAATTGCAACATAACATCTGTAATTAGAATAACAATAGAATTGATTAGAACTTAAAATTGATTTGAGTCATCACCTTGTCTAAAATAATTATGGAGATTAGGAAAATATTGTATATCTTTTTCACTTGAAAGGTACACGTCTCCACGGAGGTAAAAGTGCTTGAACTTGAAGGTACACGTCTCCACGGAGATAAGAGTCAAACAAACCAGGAATCGTTAGTGAACATAAACTCTGGCAAATCTAAGGCCTCAGCTTACACGATTAGGTCAATCCTAAAAAGGACATTATACCCACCAGAAAAGTGGAGACAAACACTGGGCAGTTTGGGGTTAACATGCCAGTTCTGACTGAACTTCTGCAGTGTTACATGAACACACAGGCCTTGTGAAATGTAAGATTCAGCTCCAGCTGAGTCCTTGCTTTGCATATTTGTTGTTTTTTGATTTTGCAACAAAATCACATTCTGTTCATTTTCCATGTGTCACAATATTGAGTTGTTAACATCACTCCCATATGAGCCAAGCCAATATTTTAAGCAATGAAAGCAGAGTTGATTAATATTTTTATTAAAGTTAATCATCACAAATTCCTGTACTTCCTTTTTTTTTTCTCTCCAAGTAACCAATCGCCACACATTTAGTTCTGTAATAGATGTTAAGCTATTTGTAAGCTTAGAACGCAGATTCTTCAAAACTTTTAACTAACATTGAAATATCTTCATAGTATATGTTTAATTATTCTATCCATCTATCCTTCCAGTGTCGTGCCAGCCCCAGCAAGAATACAGTGCAATGCAGGAAAAATCCCTGAACGGGGCGCCAGCTCCTTGCTAGCGCTGCGACACCGTGCCCTCACATGTTTAATTATTATCAATATAGATTATTTAAATGATGTTAACATTTTATATGTATAATGTAATAAACATTTTCCTGCATTTCATCTTAAAAAATGATATTGTCATCATATGTAAATATGCACTTTATAAAGTGGCTCTGGTTGTGCAATAGTATAACTATCGCAAGTTTACAGTGAGATAATTGTACTTATAAGTACAAACAGTTATAGAAGGAGCACTTGATTGACTGATTGAGTGCATTTAGAGTTCTTGGGATGAAACTGTTTCTGAACTGTGAGGTCGATACAGGAAAGGCTATGAAGCATTTTTCGTATGGAGGCAGTTCAAATAGCGCATGGCTGAGGCAGCGTGTGATTGATGCTGTATACTGATAATTCTCTTTCCGATCAGCTGCTGTAGAGCTGTGATTCCACACTCAGATACAGTGGGATAAATACTCAGAGTGGTGCAGTGAGAGGAATACGGAAAAAGATAATCCACTGTGGCAACCCCTAAAAGGAGCAGCTGAAAGAAGAAAAAGAAGAAGGTGCAGTGAGAGTAACAACACTAAAGCAGCTATGGTATTTGGAATAGTTTGGCCATTTCGTGGACCCATTATATTGTTACAGGTTAATTGCAATCAGATGCCTTAAACTAATAAACAATATGCGGTTAATTTCAGTGTATACAACAAAGACGCTTCAGGGATGTGGATCTAAAAAAGAAAGGGAAACCACACAGGACAGTAGCACTGCTTTGACGCTAGGTGCTGCCAGTTTGCAAAACCAAGCGGAGAATTTGCATACATCAAGGGTTTAGCTGGCGTGAAAATGTGCGTGGCTTTACACCAAGTTTAGATTTTGTACATCGCGATGTGAGTGTGGACGGGCGTAAGCAACATTTTTGTGTGTATGCACCGTTTATACATGGGTACCTCAGTTATGCTCTTCCCACTATAAAGAAGACTCTAGGTCTGATCCTGAATACTTTGGAATAATGAAATCTATTGGCTGCTACTGAAGCATTTGAGCATTCCTCTCCAAAGTAACTGGAAAACATTTAATATTATTCACTGAATGGATAGCAAGGTGTTGCCAAGGCTAGAACGGCAAGCAACAGACAATGGGCCCTAGAGCAGTTGTACTTTAGAAGGACTCCAAACATTGATAACTGAAGAGCTTCTCCAAGTACTAGTGTAGATAAACGGGGGCGATACATAACATTTAATAATGTAATGTCACCAAGTAATTACTCCCTAGGCACTGATATGAGAAAGGTCATGAGGTAATGAATGAATAGGCACTCAGCAGATCAAAAAAGAGAAAAAAGGGGGCCTCTGAGCACCCAGCTGATGGGGACTGCAAGTAACTCAGCAGAAAAGATGCACGTTCTTTGGGGCAGTTAACGTCGCATTTGGTTTCCACGTTACAGCAGTTTTGATGAGATCAGGATACTCGGTTCAATAAGGCCCACCAATCCTTTTCACCTATTTTATCTGAAATGACATCAAGTCGACTTTTTTAGGTCCTCAAAATACTACTGTCTGCTGCATTACATGGGAACTTAAGCCATAATTATCTAAGTGTACAGTGGTGCTTGAAACTGTGTGAACCCTTTAGAATTTTCTCTATTTCTGCATAAATATGACCTAAAATGTCATCAGATTTTCACTCAAATCCTAAAAGTAGATAAAGAGAAACCAATTAAACAAAATGAGACAAAAATATTATACTTGGTCATTTATTTATTAAGGAAAATGATTGAATATTACATATTTGTCAGTGGCAAAAGTATGTGAACCTTTGCTTTCAGTATCTAGTGTGACCCCCCCTTTGCAGCAATAACTGCAACTAAACGTTTCTGGTAACTTTTGATCATACCTGTACACTGGCTTGGAGGAATTTAAGCCCATTCCTCCGTACAGAACAGCATCTACTCTAGGATGTTGGTGGGTTTCTTCACATTAACTGCTCGCTTCAGGTCCTTCCACAACATTTCGATTGGATTAAGGTCAGGACTTGGCCATTCCAAAACATTAACTTTATTCTTCTTTAATCATTCTTTGGTAGAATGACTTTGTGCTTAGGGTCGTTGCCTTGCTGCATAACCCACCTTTCTCTTGAGATTCACTTCAAGGACAGATGTCCTGACATTTTCCTTTAGAATTCTCTGATATAATTCAGAATTCATTGTTCCATCAATGAAGGCAAGCCATCCTGGCCCAGATGCAGCAAAACAGGCCCAAACCATGATACTACCACCACCATGTTTCACAGATGGGATAAGGTTCTTATGCTGGAATGCAGTGTTTTCCTTTCTCCAAACATAACGCTTTTCATTTAAACCAAAAAGTTCTATTTTGGTCTCATCCGTCCACAAAACATTCTTCCAATAGCCTTCTGGTTTGTCCACGTGATCTTTAGCAAACTGCAGACAAGCAGCAATGTTTTTGGACAGCAGTGGCTTTCTCCTTGCAACCCTGCCATTCACACCATTGTTGTTCTGTGTTCTCCTGATGGTGGACTCATGAACATGAACATTAGCCAATATGAGAAGAGGCCTTCAGTTGTTTAGAAGTTACCCTGGAGTCCTTTGTGACCTCACTGACTATTACATGCCTTGCTCTTGGAGTGATCTTTGTTGGTCGACCACTCCTGGGGAGGGTAACAATGGTCTTGAATTTCCTCCATTTGTACACAATCTGTCTGACTGTGGATTGGTGGAGTCCAAACTCTTTAGAGATGGTTTGGTAACCTTTTCCAGCCTGATGAGCATCAACAACTCTTTTTGTGAGGTCCTCAGAAATCTCCTGTGTTCGTGCCATGATACACTTCTACAAACATGTGTTGTGAAGAGCAGACTTTGATAGATCCCTGTTCTTTAAATAACACAGGGTGCCCACTCACACCTGATTGTCATCCCGTTGATTGAAAACACCTGACTCTAATTTCATCTTCAAACTAACTGCTAATCCTAGAGGTTCACATACTTTTGCCACTCATAAATATGTAATATTCGATCATTTTCCTCAATAAATAAGTATATTATTTACCAAGTATAATATTTTTGTCTTATTTGTTTAACTGGTTTCTCTTTATCTATTTTTAGGACTTGAGTGAAAATCTGATGATGTTTTAGGTCATATTTATGCAGAAATATAGAAAATTCTAAATGGGTTCACAAACTTTCAAGCACAACTATATATAAATGTATATCTTTATAATGTTTCAAGTTTCCCTTGATATATCGTCTTCTGTGGTAAGTCAAGGGGTTGTTTATGTATTTATTTACACAAAGGATTGAACAGTTATTCAAAAACCCATTCAGCACACAATGCAGTTTCATCTAAACCTGGCTTGTTCTCTAATAACCAAGGACTATTTTAGACAATTTCTTTGTATTTCTTAGAGAGTAAACTCTAAGTTTATTCATTGCTTGTTTTATCTCTCTGAAGATTTTCAGAGTCAACTACAAAGTACCTTGTTTATCCGTGCATTTTGAGACAACGTAAATCCTCTGCTTAACAGAAATTCTTCCTTATTAGATCAAAAAAAGGAAACATAAAAGCAAATACAGTTCCTTTTTTTCCCTCACAGAGATTCACAGGCGAACAGAATAACAAATCGATACTTCAAAACACAAAAATCAAAGAATGTTCCTTTTGAAACAAAGAACAAATGAATTTCGTAAAATTCAGAAGCTCAACTACCCTTCATTGCAGACAATCGCTGTACAACCCATGGTTCCACAAATCTGACTCTCTCTATGTAATAAAACAAATGGCTTGTTTAATGTATTTTTCCTACTTTCAACCCTCTCCAAACATTTTTTGGTAGGACTTGAATTTAGTGATAAAGGATTTAATTTATGGTCACACACAGCATAATGAAGCTGAAGATGAGTTGAATGTGTTTTCATTGAAGACGTTTTAACCCATGAAATTCACTGTGGCAGGTTCTGATGTGGTGGACTGGAGGCATGAAGACAGAGGAGGTAAATTGACACCTTTGTGGCAGAGAGTCACTATGGCCTTTTTCATCTTCTTTAATGTTTGCACTGTACTGGTAAGGCACTACACAGCCACGTCTCCCTTTTAACATTTTGACAACTAAATACTTAATGCAGTTAAAGTCGCAGTAACAAATTCAGAGACAATTTTATTATTTATGTCACATCCTGATTTTTAAGCTTAAATGTAATTCAACTTGGAGACAACATTGTGACACAGGGATTAATGCTGCTGTCACCTTGGTGCAATGGACAGATTCAGACTCCCAGCCCAGAGTTGATACATTTTCCATGCGCTTTAAGAATTTCTTTTTCCCTAAAGGTTATGTATTCTACTGGATTCACCTTTCTGTCAGATTTGCAGAGGTTTTGTAAAACACACAGCACAGTTTATATTCAAAACTCTAAAATGGCACCAAACAGAGACTTGCTTTTCAGTGACAGAATTAACAAAGCATGCAAATGAAAAGCTGAGATGATATGGAGAGGATGTCATGCACACACCTTCTTCATCAAGTATTAGAAAACAAAATACTTCATAAAATTTGTGGCATACTTTAATGTATAATGGAAAGTGCCTGTAGTTGGGGACAAGTAATGTAAAGATACTGCTGCAAAATTCTCTACTAAAGTAGATGGCACAAAAAAATTGTGATCAGATCAATATTCAGTAATGTGGTAAAGATGATTAAAAGTAATTCAAAGCTTACATTATATATACACAGACACACATATACAGTCATATGAAAAAGTTTGCAGACGAGGAAAACTTTAACCTTATACTCAAACCTCTGAATTTGTAAAACTCAGCTGGTGTGTGATAACAGGACTTGGATGGTATGAAGAAGGGCTTGAAATGAGTGCAATCAACAAACAAATCACTCAAAATTAAGCCTCTGTGAGGTGTGTGTTACAATGCTTTTATATACCAATGAACTTAGTTCAGCTTAGACTTGATTAGGTTAGGAAGACTGTATTACTCCAGAAGAAAATTCATTTGCAGCTGGAAGTATAAAAACTTAAGACATTGTTACACTGATACAAAGAAATAAGCCAAGACACAATGGCTGACAACTAGCATTATCATAAGTACATATTGTCAAGCCTAGTACAAAAATAAATAATAACCTTTAACATCATACAAAACAATAATTCAGAATTTACCATTTAGAGGCATCCCTACAAGTAAAAGAATTCAAAATGCTTAAAGCTCTGGAAATAAAAGGGTTCTTAAATTTGTTACTCTTTACCTTTGGGAAACTAAATCTGTAGCCTGAATGCAACAACTGACTACTGTCTGACAGAATTAAGTTGGCCTTCTTCCTAACCTGTTTGTAATGCAGTTCAGTGATAGAGATCTGCTGCAAACCAATAACTTTACTGCTACTTTTTACAATGTTCTTTAGATTCCTGATATAAAGGTTGACAAACCAACATCTAAAAGAAGATGTAACAACAGATTCAATAAAGGACTTATAAAAGAGCATCATTGTGGTATTTACCACTTTAAAAGAACTGCGTTTCCTAAGAATGAAATGCCGTTTTGTATTAAGATCAAAGTATTGCCTGCTATCAATGATTGTCCCTAGATATTTGTAGTACTCTATCATCTCCACTGTCCCTCCTTTAATTAAACCTGAGGTAGTAGAAGGAGTGGAGCCCAAGATCTACAACCAAATCCTTTGACTTAGAAATATTTAGCTGTGAAAAGGAACAATCACACCATCAGACAAACTAATTAACAACAACTCGATGCTTGGCTTCCTTATTTTACAAAAGATTAACATTCACAGAGCTGTCTGTAAATTTCAGAATATGTCTGTTCTTGTGTGAACTCCTGTGGTCATTTTCATGCCAAATAAACAAAAAAGGTTACAGTCAGCATCCTCATAGCCACCCGATAGATGAATTGAGACCAGCCATTAGCACACACTTCTGGTGAAATGTTAGTTAAAAGGTCTGGAATTCACCCCACCAAGTTAGAGCCCACACAGAATTGATCAGTCAGTTAATCACCAAAAATGTGGTGCTGAATTGTATTAAAAGCTGACAAGAGATCAATTTTGGTCCTTCCAAGTGCACATTCAGTAAATTCAGAAGTGTTGCTGTAGCGTCCTTCACCCCCTCTTTGCTCCGCATGTAAACTGGTGAGGGTCTAGATGGGCCTGGGCTTTGTTAAGTGGTTGTTTTTTAATTTAGTTAAAGCCACTGGTCTGAAGCTGCTTAATGCCTTGGGGTGTGTAGTTTTTCCTAATGGAATAACATTTGCTTACAAATATTAGTTACATATACATGTATGTACTTTTCTTGTTATAGAAATAATTGTTACTTATATGCATAATTGAATAAAAGTACACATTCAGGCTGCATATGCAGCCATAAATCTGCCCTAAAGGGAAAAGATGCAACTACATTGGAAATAAGAAAACTTTATGTATCTGCTGGTAACCAAAGAGAGTAGACTGAGAGAGAGACATTTTGCTATTAAGAAATAGGCTGGGGTTTGACTGGATGGACATTTTTTTAAAACAAAGAGCCAAACAAACTTCTTCACAGCTTGTGATATCACCACTCCGGCCATGCTCCCTCCCACCCCCCCGCTGTCCTGCCAGTGAGCCAAATGATGTCTGCAAAAGTGCAGAACCTGGAGTCAGTTTTGAAAGACTGCCTGAAGCAATCACAGGCTCTTGTTAAGATGATTTTGTCATTTTCTGTTCTTTCTACAGCTGTTTATTTTTTGGAAATGCAAGCCAGTATTAAAAGTCACCATTTAAAAGGCAATTAGCTTTTCTAATGGTTATTTTGTTTTTTGTCCTCATGCAGGTGTGGGTAAAAATATGTTATGATTAAAAGAACACCAAGTCCCAAAAAGTACCTGGTCTTCAAAGGATGCACTTAGTGTCACAATAATAAAATGGAAAAAAAACCTAAATGGATTGGAGATAACCTTAACACAGCAACTAAAAAAAGAAAATTCTGAGATGATACTTGAGAAAATAAAAAACGTCAATGTGTATGTGTGTGCCTGGGCTTGTCCTGCTAAAGATAAAAGCCTAACTCAAAAAATTGTATACATTTTTACAAGCATGTGACTTTAGTATTTCCCATTCTTCCTTCTAAATGAAGAAATGTTTTAGCAAGGGTCTTTGAGAGTTGGCACACAGAGATCATCGATAATGTTACTACGGCAAAACCCAACTGTTGAGGAAATTTTCTTAAATAGTCCTAAAGAACAGCTGAGATCACCACTGCAATAAGCCAATAAAGACGGTTTTTTATTATAGCAATGGAAACAACGGACCCCACATGTTAACAGCTACATTCTCTATACAGATGAGAAATATGGCAGAGCTATGGTCTTAAATAAGCTAGGATCATTTTAATACATATCTGTATCGCTTAACATTTTGTACCAATCAACATATTGATAAGTACAGTCCACTGTTAGAATATAGCAGGTTGGAAAATGACTGAGTACAGTCCAGTTTATCCACTATACTGTAGAAATCTAAACATTCCAAAATATTTATAAATTAAGTCTTTGGCAAATATTTTATTAAGAACTTCTTATTTATACATTTTACAGAAGGTAGGAAAGAGATACATTTCATGTTACCTCATTATCTAAATGGTGAATGTTCTGGTCAATATAGTCTTGGTTACAAAACGAAAAGAAAGAATACTGGTCTTACATTGATTAAACTATCGAACATAATCCTTATTAGAGTTTTCTTTTCATGTGTTGCTCAGTCACAAAATCTCTCACAAAAGTCCCCCTTTGTTTGTTGTGAGCACTGCCATCTTTTATAGTCCGGCCACTCTATTCTTGTGCGCTGCACTTGTTTGTGCCACACAGCCCCAAAGTGCACAGTGCCCAGGAAAATAAAAAGAAATCCACAGTTTAAGCCTACAAAACATACCAGCACTCAAAGAAAAGCACAAGATGGTAAAGTTGATGACATGACTGGGAGAACGAAGCATCTAAACAACAAGAAATAAAAAGTACCGTTAGAACAAAACAAAAATCTTAAATTTTAAATACTGACATGCCCCTGACAATGGGACAGCACACAAATACTATGATTAGAGTTGATATCTCAGAGTGGCAGAAATCCAAGTTAATCGTCTGCCATGTCACTTTTTGTGGAGTTTTCAAGAGGTACTATGGTTGTCTCTTACTTCTAACTTCCTGGCCATGTGCAAGCTAGGTTGGCTGATGGCTGCAAATTTGACAATATTAGCATGAGTATGTGCTTGGTTTTGACTTTCATAAATATTTTATGAGAAGGAAAGAACATTTTTGACAGGAATAGGAATTTGAACAAAATATAGCTCATCAATCTCCTTTTAACTCTTTCATAAAATATGAAGCAGAGACTCAGACTGGCATTGTGCTCCCTCTTTAAAAAGTTGTATCCAGATATTAAATCAAAGGAAAGGCAGCCATTCCCTGAGGTTTCTTCTTGAGTCTGCCTGCCTAATCTTTATTTTGTGTACTGCATATTGCTTACAAGCTATTACTTGACAAAAAGGTTAAACACATTTATTTTTATTGAACTATTGGAAATATATTCTCAGATCTCTTCCTTTCCTGATACAGAGTCTGACCTTAAACCCATTACAATTCAAATTCACTACACATATTGCAAGAAATGCCAGAATATTAGTGGATGCAAGTTTTGCATTTCTTACCTTGAATACTTTCTACATGACTTGAAAAGCACAAAACTGAATTAATTGAAAGGTGACATGGTTGTGACAGCTAGAAGAGGACATGTAATTATTATGAACCTAATAAGCCTGTTCACCTTTGTCCAACTTAAGGTAGTTGAAGAGATGTGTCAGATGGAAATTTAACCTTCTACCTCCTAACCCTCAGAGCAGAACTGAAACCCCAGGGGAAGATGAAGCATCCTCATCAGCATTTCAATTCTGCAATGACACAGACCTTCTTTGGGAAATGGATGCATTGAAAAAGCAAGCGAGTCTCTCACGGCCCCTTCATGCTGATGATGTGTGCCATTATCTCCTCTAAAAGCTAAACTAAGGAATAAACATTGCAAACGTTTGGTAAGAAAAAGCTCCCCAGTGGCTCACTTGATGAAGGGCTGATGATTTCCCTTGTAATTCTAGGAGACTGTCAACTAGGAAGGCTTTTCCCAGTGGCCAGTAAATCGAATACAGATTGGTTGCAACACAGACCACAACAAACTGGTGATACTGGAGGTCAATTCAAAAAGAAAGACGGGATTTAGTAAGAGAAATGTCCTCTCTGCTTTCATTATGACTGTGGGGGAGGTGGTACCAATCATAGACAATAACTTCCATCCATCCATTATCCAACCTGCTATATCCTAACTACAGGGTCACAGGGGTCTGCTGGAGCCAATCTCAGCCAACAAAGGGTGCAAGGCAGAAAACAAACCCCGGGCAGGGCGCCAGCCCACCGAAGGGCGTGCACACACACCCACACACCAAGCACACACTAGGGACAATTTACAATCGGCAATGCACCTAAGCTGCATGTCTTTGGACTGTGGAAGGAAACCGGAGTACCCGGAGGAAACCCACGCAGACAAATGGAGAACATGCAGAATCCACGCACGGATGACCCGGGAAGCAAACCCGGGTCTCATAACTGCGAGGCAGCAGCGCTACCCACTGCGCCACCATGCCACCAGGCAATATCTTCACAGAGAAAATAAATACGAATACAAGTCATTTCTGTAAGTTTGGCCATGCCAGGCAGGGTATACTGGCTAGGATGCCAGCCTTTAAACCCAAAGTCTACCAGTACAGCCCCCATCTGCGACTTACTTTGATACAGTGAGTAATCAGACACATCTGACTGCATTATAGACACTCTCACGTCTCTGATGGCTTTCAGGTTCCAATAACTTACTCAGAAATGCATGCTGAGCAATATATGCATAAATATTGCAGCATTAAAAAGTTGGTTTGTCAAAGTCAAAGTGAACTTTATTGTCATCTCAACCATATACAAGTATACAGATAGACGAAATTGCGAAGCTCAAGGTCCACAGTGTAACAACATGATGTGCAAATAATAAATTAAAAATAGAATTCAAATTTTAAAATTTTAAAAAAATTAAAACACAAACAAGACAAGACATGGTGCAAAGAGAAGACAAAGAAGTAGCAGCAATATTGATGTGTAAGATATGTAATACAATAAATAAATAATAAATAATAGATATAGATAATACAGAAATTATCAGTGTATGATAATAGTTGTTTAAGACGTGTGTAAACTATGACAGGTCAGAATGTTTCACAGCAGAAGGATATCAAGAGTGTCAAAATACTTAAAGGTCAGTATGAGGTTTTCAGTTCTTTTCTACATGCACACTCATCTTTGCAAGACAGTGGTTTTCATGTATAAAAGTTCTGTTTTTAGAGATGGTTGAGGCAGTGTGGAAGGTCCCAGGGGGCATCCTGGTGTTAAAGAGTCTAACAGCTTGGGGGTAAAAACTCTCCTGCAGCCTGGCAGATTTGGCTTTGATGCTGCAATATCTTCTCTTGGATGACAGAAGTGTGAAAAGTGCATGTGAGGGGTGTAAGGAGTCCTACACAATGCTGTAGGCCTTGCGGACGCTGCGTTTGTAAAATGTGTCCTGTAGTGAAGGGAGAGGCACCACAATAATGTTCTCTGCTGTCTTCACTATCATTTGCAGGCGCTTGCGGTCGGATATGTTGCAGTTTCCATACCAGAAGGTGACAACCGTTTCACCTCATCTCTGTATGCTCTTTCATCATCCCTGCTTATCGGTCCCAGCACCGTTGTATCATCCGCAAACTTGATGATGTGGTTGGTGTTGTGCGTGGCTGTGCATATCTAATATTAACAGTGTTGGGTGACCAATGTTATCTTCAGGATCATCTACACTTAAGACAGAACGTCCAAGACGTGTCAGAGATGTGGCTAAACAAACATCTGGGGAGAATGTCACCTGGCCAAGGAGACAACTTACAGTGCTCAGAGGCCCTTGGCTAATGAAAGTAGCTGAGACTTGCAAGTGTCTAGACTCATCTGGTGCATGTCATTTAACCATTTGCCTGTCAATCTGTTCATTCTTAAATCCAACTGAGAGTCACAGAGAGCTAAAGCCTACCCAGAAGCATCGAGAGCAAAGCTGGGAAGAGCCATCCACAGGGCGTCAGTCCATACACATACACAGAGCCAATTTAGAATCACCAATTATCCTAAGACATACTGAGTGCCTCTTGGGGGGGAAAAAAAGAACAAGCAGACATGGGGAGGAATGCACAACTCCACAAAGATATAAGCAGGGGTGCACCAAATCTCTGAAGCAACAGTGCTACTCATTATTACATTACTGTATATTCTTACTGCGGTGGGTTGGCACCCTGCCTAGGACTGGTTCCTGCCTTGTGCCCTGTGTTGGCTGGGATTGGCTCCAGCAGACCCCCGTGACCCTGTGTTCAGATTCAGCGGGTTGGAAAATGGATGGATGTATATTCTTAATGGGGGTTGACAGATGCAAGCTAGTCTTGTGTGTGTCCTTAAGAAAAGATGTCTGCTAAATAAATAACAAAAAAGTTTGTATTCTAGTCACTGGGCTTATGAACTGCATATTTACTTTTGTTTATGCAAAGTTCTAAATCAGGTTTTTCATTTACTACAGATTTACTTCAGCCTTCCCTTGATCATTGCATGGTTATGGATGGCCAGAGCCTATCTTGACAGCAAAAGGCACAGGGCAGGGACGCAACATGTGACAAGCTTAAGACCTTTCCAGACTTGTGTAGCACAGGTATAGAAACCCCACAAAGAATAACTGTCTAAGTGCAAAATCCTGGAGTTTTCCCACCAGCCTTATATCGAAGCTCATGTTCTGCTGCTTCTTTATGGTGCTCATCATGCAGAGTACAATGCAATACACACATCTGTAGATCATTCAATGGTGTCTCCTCTTTATGATATTTTATTTTTCTGATTCTACATTTGCCCTTTCTGCATACTTGTTCTGTCAGCTTCCTTCTACACTCTATATTTACTCATTTTTATTTGTAATATTGCAAATTGTTTTGTAAAGAATGGTAAAATACTTTTTTTCTGTGAAAGGCATCATCTCAAGTTAAAATTGAGGGAGATAATGATTTAATGAGATAAAATTAGGAGCCTCAGTGTCAAGAAGCAGATCCCACACAATATTCATATGGTGCTCCACCATGACACTTTCTAGTAGAGATAATACTGTAGCTGAACACAGAGCAGAAAATAAAAGAAGCTGCTCTTTCATTAGACTAGCCTCTTTTTCTTTCTAATTGTCACTCTGTTTACGAGTGCGTCAAAACATCAAGCAGAGATTGGCAAGACATGCATCAGTGTACTGTTTAAGAATGAAAACAAAGCAGATGTCACCAGCATCTGCAAGTAAAAGCCTAAAGCAATCTGTTAGCAGCTAAAAACAGCAATTGGCTTGATTTTAATATACTGTACAAGCCACTCTGGATTTATGTGGGAGTGAGCACTATTAAGCACTGGTACCTCTTCAGAACTGTTTATCAACTTTTGCCCACTTCTGCTAGAATAGGTTCCGGCCCCCTCAATGACCCTGAATTAGTTTTATTGGGTTTAAGAATGTTGTGTTAAGCAAAAAGTAAACCACAGTCCTGTACACTTTGCTCCATTATATTCAGGCTTCATAACACTGGACTGAAATGGACTGCATTGGACAAGATTTTGGTGAGACTTTCCTTCCATATTTGACAAGCAGATTTACTGAATGGGCGGCATGGTGGCGCAGTGGTAGCGCTGCTCCCTCGCAGTTAGGAGACCTGGGTTTGCTTCCCGGGTCATCCTTGCGTGGAGTTTGCATGTTCTCCCCGTGTCTGCATGGGTTTCCAACGGGCGCTCCGGTTTCCTCCCACAGTCCAAAGACATGCAGGTTAGGTGGATTGGCGATTGTAAATTGGCCTTAGTGTGTGCTTGGTGTGTGGGTGTGTTTGTGTGTGTCCTGCGGTGGGTTGGCACCCTGCCTGGGATTGGTTCCTGCCTTGTGCCCTGTGTTGGCTGGGATTGGCTCCAGCAGACCCCCGTGACCCTGTGTTCGGATTCAGCAGGTTGGAAAATGGATGGCTGGATGGATTTATCAAATCTAAATTAATTAGCATGGCCTCCTCGCTGTGGCTGTAAACCCTTGATCTGTCATTCATTTTTCTATCCATTTCAATGAAGCAATTATCGAGAAAGCAATAAGTTCAAGGTTGCTACACACTTTGGTCTGAAATAGGCACCTTTTAGTAGTAGGGCCCACTCAAAAGCACACCCACATTCTGTCATATTGGGCCGAAACAGAATTTCTCCTTTTAAATACACTCTTTTTGCACATCATTTTGAAAGTGGTGCATTTTTTTGCCTACACATTCCATTTTGGCAAACTGATGGAAACACTGAGAATGAATGTGTACATAGTATACCCTAAAGTGACATTAAGATGAGACTGTAAGTGCATTTACTTTGACTACCAAGTCAGACCTTCATATACCTTGCAGTAATATTCTTTATAGTCCCCTGGGGAAACGAAATGTTTTAATTTGTGATAGCATTTCTCAATCCTTGTCACCATTTGAAACAAGCTAACGGGTCCATAAAGAGACAGCATTTATTGAAAATGAACTGATTCAACGTATTTTTTTAAATGACACTGTTTGAGTTGAGCTACTCACACACAATCCTATAGTGTGTTATGCACACTACATACACATTTACCGTATTTAGGTAGGTCATTTTTTTTACTGTTGCAAATGAACAGCTTTAACGGATGTTAGCTTGAGAGAGAGTGAAATGTATGTACTGATACCGTATTGTGGGACAAAATCGAGGCACCATCACGTAATAATGTTCAAAGATATTAGTGTGAATTATTGCAAAACAACAGCATTCTTTTTATATGCACAGTTTGAAGGCATTTTCTTTTAGCTGGTCTTTCATATTAGGAGCTCATATTGGGTCTTGACAGATAATATTCTGAGTTGAGCTTGATATTTTTTTTCCAATTAAAGCTTTACTATGAAGCTCTTCTGAAGGTTCAAATGTTGGAATAAATCTGCAACAGCATGAACACATGGTTCAGAAGGAAACAAGTCCTTTTCAGTTTGTTAGCATTTAATACGAGAAGGTGTACTAATTGATTTTACATTGAGGTAACTTAACTCCCAGCATTCTATGGGAGCTAAAAAGGATCACTTTCTATATTTTATGATTATCTGATTAAGAACTTGTTGAGCACACTGAATAAGAACAAGCAGACATGGGATGCTCATTGAATGTCCTCATTGGATGTTCACTTTATTTCATACGTAGACAATTAAAGACATAATGACAGTTCTTAGCACAACTGTGCCTCTAGCAATAATCAACTGTTTCTAAGATTTTCAGGATATTATTTTTGGACAAATTGCTTCCACAAATTTCAAGGTATGGATCATGTTTGATACTTGCTGATCATAATGAAGTGCTGCATGTTGGTCAGACATGCTACTAAGAATTTCACTGTACTTGTGAAATGTTATGAATGTTTTTTTAAAACTGTACTATCCTGTCATTTAATTCCCAGAAAGCACAGCTGGTCTTATTCAAAGGGGCAGTTTACAGCATATGCTTTGTCTAGTTCTGGGAAAAGAACATGTAAATCCTGGACAGAAGGCCCTTTTACCCAGAAGCAAACACCCTGAACCACTGTCCATGTCCGGTTAATCATAAATCAGGACTACATCTAATGGTGGAGTGGTGGCTCTGAGGCTAAGGATCTGTGCTGGTATCCAGAAGGTTGCTGTCACTGCCAAAAGAGATCCTACTCTGCTGGGCCCTTGAGCAAGACCCTTAACCTGTAATTGCTCCAGGGGTGCTGTACAATGGCTGACCCTGTGCTCTGACCCCAAGGGGAATGCGAAAACTAACAAATTCCTAATATAAGAAATTGTATAAGGAGAAATAAAGAACAAAAAAAAAAATGTGCAAAAAGTGATTGTAGTTTACAAGGGGCTTGCCTTCATCTACAGAATTTTTCCGTCCACATAATAATGGCTTTCACGATTTCAAATTTCAGTTCTTCTATACTTGCTGCACAATAATGAACATAACAAGCTATCAGCCACTGTTCTGAAGCTTTTTTTTTTATTATTGCTTTACTGCTGCTAATGCAATTCATTTGATATTCATACTGAAATAGAGACTGTGAAACACTTTCAATTTCTAACAGTTTTTCCCCCAGAATGGAATTTTAACCAGCATGAAGTTCCTGAGCTTTATATGTGCAAAACATAGCCCATAGCTATTAAAAAAAAGGAAAAAATGTAAATTAAAGCATACTCATTATTTCCTGCTACAAATTTAATAAATAACATATATGGTTGTGGACACATGAACATATCCACTATCTGTGCACAAATACAAATTACTATAGGTTGGTTGAAAATTCAGACTCTGGATATCTGAAAACGTTATTTAGCCTCTAGGATTGCCTAGCCTGGTTTCCTGTTAGCTGGTGTGGATGGAGGCCTGTCAAGAGCAACAATAAGTGAGGTATGTCAGCTGTTGCACTCTAAGACACCCGAGGTTAAGGATGAAGGGGAGTCCGTGACTCTTTTGCCAAGTAACAGAGCAGCAAAGGCTAACTCAATGAGGTCATTTTTTAGTTATCACATTAAGTTGAATCTAAACTGTTCAATAGGATCCAGCTATGTTACTGACAGGCCTTAGATGTGGTGGAGTCACTGCAATGTGCACAGCTTATATATCTTTGTCACATTTGCATCAGAAATTTTGCACAATCCATCGACAAGCAGTTAGGTAACTTGCTGACACCTAAATGGCCTGGTGAGTGTGTGCGTTGTGCAACTGACATCCTGTCCAGGATTGCTTCCTGACTTGTGTCCAGAGCTTCTGGAATACGTACTGACTTCCACAGACTCAACACTAGTCTAATGCATAGGTTAACAATGGCTGGAGGAGTGGTAACTTACACTACTTTACTCTAATGTTTGCCCATCTTGCTATAAGCTACAATAAAAGAATGGCAGGTCAAGTAAAGTACATTAGGATATTTCATTAATACAACATTGGTAAAGCGTAATTATTGCTGGAATAAAACAGTGACCCAAAATTTGACTGTGCTGCCTGACAGTTTCAGAGCCCAGGGTTCAAATGCAGACCCAGTTCCCATCCCTTTGGAGCATGTGCCACCTTCTCATTTAAACGGTCCCCTTGAAGAATTTCAGTTTTCCTGCAATATCTAAAAGATGTGCATGTTAGATTAATTAGCGTCTCTCATCTGGCCTGGAAAGTGAGCCTGAGTGTGCCTTCTAATGAACCGGTGTTGGGTCCAAAGTGGACTCCTGCTTAATTCCCACTATCACTGAGACACATTGGACTCTGAGTTGCTGAACTGAATTAAGTGTGTCTGAAAGTATCTAGGCATGGAATTTCCATGATATGTTTTCAGACTGCTGTGACATTTTGAGTTGCTATTATTAAAACTGATATTTATGTAGCTTGTTTAGACTGCCTCAGTTGGGAGCAAAGCATATGATTTGTGAACATAGTTAATTTTCATGTTCTTAATGATGTGTTCCAATTGGCATGGTACAGCACTTTGACTTAAGCTCTTTTCCCAAATAAACTTATTGTGCAACAGTTAAATATCTTGTACTATATTTTGTTCAGTGCTAAAGCTTTAGTTTTATTTCAAAATCTTGATTTTTCGATAAATATAATATAGTGTGCCTTAGTCCGGTGGTAGGAGCTGAGTGACAAGAGCCTATGTGACGAGGTCCTTGGGAGGATGTATGAAATTGGGGGAGCTAAAGTGCTGCAGGATAAATTGAGCAGAAGCCGGTGGCAGCCAACTAGGAGAGCCTACATGGTGCAGGGAGGTCAAAAAGGTGGCTGGGGACAGCAGCCCTGAAAAACCACATGCTGCTGAGGGGATCACAAATAGAAGCCACCACTTGCTGTGATGTCTGGATGAGTATTTGGTTTTCGAGTCGTTCCCCTTCCCATGGCTCTGACTGCAGAGATGTTTTCTTGAGTGTGCTAAGGTAAAGTGATTGTCGGTATTCAGTTATATGGCCGCTAATAATGGCTTGAGCTGCTCATTTTGTGTGGTGTCTGCATCTCTCTCCCTCTCTCTCTTATATTTTACTCATATGGTCAGAATGATAGAGATCTCTCTCTCTCCCTGAGGCATTATAATCGTTTAGTTCTAAAATACTGCCATATGAAAAAAAAGAAATAAAAGACAAACAGGCAGTACATTAAATTCCCATTCAAGTTTGCTTTTGTGACTCTTTTCACCATTCTTGACATTATGCTGTGTGTTTGGCGCATTTCATTTGTCATATATCGTATTCATAAATATTGTTGCAATTATCAGATAATCTGCAGGCTCATAAGTGAAAGTGTGCATAAATAAGAATACATTTAAAGTGAAATATGAAATAAAACTAGTTTTGCTACTGGCACCTTTTATGTAATCACGGTTTAATTTGTTAGTCACATCTAAGGTTGTCAATTGCACTGGCATCAGTAAAATGTAACTTTTCTACTAATTTATTGGATTCTTTTGTGCTTTAGCCATCAGAAGGCATCTTCATATTGCAGTCTACTTCTGCTGTATGGCAAGGAGCAAAAAAAATAAATAAATTGTTCACATGAAATTGTGAGTCCCAAGTCTCACCTTAATTCTGCATTTGGACCTTTTTATGTAAAATATGTATTGCTGTTGCGTGCATTTCACAAATTATCTAAATCTGTCACCACTTTGGCCTGTTATTTTCCCTTTCAGAATAATGTGCCTGTTTTAAAGCATTAATCACTAAACTCATACAAAGTGGCCCCAGAGGATTATGCTAGCACTTAACCGCTACTGTTCATTATTTATAAAGGCATCCAACCAGTTGGGTTCAAAGTCTCAGCCTCTGATGCACTATATATAAAAAGGCTAAAGTGCCTGCTGCCATAAAAATGGCAAAAACCCTCAAATCAAACATTTTTTTTAATTTTACAAATAAAGCAATGTAGTACAAGTAGCTTTCATCTTGCCCACAGATTTATGTGCTACTAGCTTAAACTCCATGGACTTTAGTCAAGGAAGGAACTGTTATGATTTTGTCCCTCCAAAATCAAAAGGACAAATCCTTTAGTTGTGTATTTTCAGATGAGCAACATAAAAAATATGAAATCACTAACAACAAAAACAATAAACGATACAGTTAAATGAAAAAGATTTATTTCTTCTTGGCATTTGCTTTATTAGTATTCACTCCTAAGCCTCTTTTGCAGTCTGACTTAAATGGGCAGACAGCCCCTTAGGGCATAACTTTCTTTGTCAGACCATAAAACAGGACCACTAAGCTCAATAAAATTTATAATAGGTTGGTGCTGAACGTATGTTTAAGCATTTTCACCAGTTAATACACCCCCTACTAAAGACCTTTAACTTCTAAGTCACCTTAAAATTTACAACAGGTTGGAGCCAAGTGTGCACTGAAGCTTTTTTTTACAAGTGAATGCATCCCCCTCTCAAACTTTCATCTTACACATCCCACTGGATTAATGATGTGACTAAACCATCGCCCTCTGTATAAAATATTATACTACTGATTTGACAACTAGAACATCACAAGGAAGGAACTCGGTTTATCACCATAGAGAAATATGTAAAAGATGGAAAATAAAATGCAATAATGAATTAGTATCTATTTTATATTAGTTACTGAAATGGAACTTAAAAAAATGTTTATAGAGCAGGGAAGCATGGTAGTGCAGAATATAAAACTGCAGTCTCACAGATGTAGCACCTTGCATTTGGATTTCCCACCTGCATATTGTTAGTGTGGAGTTTGCATGCTCTCCCCGTGCCAACATGGGATTTCTTCCCACTTCCTTAAAGACTAGTTAGGTTAGGTTAAATGCGCTTATGGGTACTCATGTGAATTTAGATTTACCAGTTAATCTTCCCCACATGTCTTCGGAGAATGACGCTGGAAACCCATGGTACACAAACATGTATGCTCAACATGGACAATGGCTGAGCACAGGGTTCAAACTCAGGGCCGGCATCAATGAGGTGGTGGTGCTACCCATTGCACTTCTCATGTTGAAATATGATAATAAAAGTAAAGAAAATTAAAACTGATTACAGTTTCAGCCAGCATTCCAGTATTAACCTACTATTAACCCTCAAACTCCTTCGAAATATGGCAGAAGACAACTGACCTACGGTGAGGGCCCATATTTTGGATTCAGTTTTAAATTAATGAGAATGGAATGACAATCAGAAGATGATTATTCAAAGTCCTACATTCAAAAAATGAAACAGGTTTTCCATTTGAAACATTTAGCCATCAGCTACTACTTCCTAAAATTAAATGCAGTTTCTCTGGGTGACCCTGTCAACCTTCAATTACATTTGAATTATTCGACAATAACTGTGTGCTTATCTGACTGTCAGAATGAAATGTATAAAAAGTGATTGCCTCCAACAGTATTTTTATCTAAGCAGTTAATTTACCAAAACTAACTTACAAATCACAACTGCAGAGCATCTGGGTTGCTATGTGTAACACTGGAGTCCTAGCAGAGTTGCTAAGTGTTGCAGAGTCAGCTGATGATAAAGACTAAACACCGGCAGCTTCATGATACACAGTACTTCACCTTTTTGACCGCTGAGAAGGTCAAAGTTCGTTCTTTCATTTTCTTTCTTATTGAGTCAAAAGTGCTGCTGATTGTTTCAGCACAGGCTTAATTCCTAAAACCACCAAATAACAAAAATCCAGCATTCGGTTACTGCACTCATTAAAATAACCAAGAGTCCTGAGTGCAATGGGATGCCTCTGAGAAGTTCCTGACGTAGTCCAGAATGAGCTTAATGGGGAAAGCATTTTTTGGCAGTTCTGCAATGCATCACCAGCGTGTGGTTTTAACAACTGGGCTAGTGCTTCCTTGAACTCTAACGCTATGTTTTACTAAGAACTTTGAAAATGAGCTTGGTTGTGTTTGTATGAAAGAATTTAGAAACTAATTTACTTTATTTTTCTAAAACAACTATGTTTACAGAGGAGTATCTCCTCTGTCCTGCAGGAATTTTAAAGCTTCTGGCGGGCAGTGTGGTCTTGTGGCTATGGAACAGGACTGGAAACCACAAGGCAGCAGTCAGTCTCCACCACTGATTGAGTAAGTCACTTAACTTTTCTGAAGTTCAGAGTATATAAATATGAATTTTAATCACAGTTTTAAACTAGACTTGTACTACACTTTGGGATTATGTTACCCAAGAAATTAGAAGGCGGGTTAATTTCTTTGAACAGTCATACAGGCTGGCATAAAATGTGCTATGTGGCCTCATTCACTCTTGGATACATAGGCAAGCATTTTCTAAAACGCAAACAACCTTTCGGATTTATTTTACTGTCCAGAGGGAATATCCATATCATCCAATATCCACCAGCTCAATTTAGTCATTAACAGCAAACCAAGCATTGAATTCACCGATGGCCAATATAGCTGAGCAGGCTCTCTTTCCCCAAAATGGACAGGTCTTGTTTCTAACAATCTGATTGCCTAAATGTTTTCATTCCAAATGGTTTACATTATAGATTCACAGCCAGAATGGCAGGACTGACAGGTAGCAACATCATAGGGCACACTTTTATACACACACAGACCTATAAAAGGCCAACTGTCACTTTAATATACTTGGAATATGTGAAGAAACACCTTCAGAATACCTGAAGAAAACTCACAAGAAAACAAGTTGAATGTGCAGACTCCACACAGAAGTGACTGGACAAGCAGCCAAATTTGACCCAGAGAGGTAACAAAGCTAAACAGTATACAGAGACCATTTTGTGTGACATTAAAAATGTAGAAGCAATGTTGCTTTGCCATTTGTGAGTTAAGAGTGTGGGCGTCTTAGCACTTCTTGCCTCTTGGGCCGCTATGGTAAGGACAGTCATTCACATTCAGATCCGACAGCAGTTTTCCTGAACAAACAAGTATAAAACTTTGCCTTCATTTTAAACCAAAGTGTCAAGTTCATGGCTCCAATAATGGAGATAACAATTTCAATTCATTCTCCATTCCCATTTGTTTGTAACTAAGCAGGCTTACTTTGAGATAGACTAATATTTACTGTATTTGTCCCAAGGGGAAATATAACTTTGCAGAAGTTCAAGGAAAAAAGAAATATTCTAACAAACAACAACAACCCCCTCAAACACTCAAAATTATAAAAAAAAGAAAAAAAAAACTACAGTGAGTACAACATTCAGTATTGTAAACTTAATTTTCTTCTAGACATACATAAATACATTATTTGGAAGGCTGAAACCCACTTGTTGCACTTTTTCCTTACTATTATAGCAGGTGTTTTATTGACGTGCTTTTTTCCTCTGTTGTCTTACGCACAAATCAATGGACTAACTACCTTCTCCCTTCACTGAAAGCCAACAGGAAACATTCCTTGCAATGAGGAGTAAAGTTATATCTTGCTAGAGGGATACAAACAATTGAAGGGAGTGAAGAGCCAGGATTCATCATGGTGGCATCAGGCATAAGGCAGAAGCTAATCCTAGATGGGACACTTGAACTGCTTATTTGTATAGATTTAAATAAATCTGTATTAAAATAACCAACCTATATTTGAAAAGCACCTCTTCCACACAAACTAGCCACAACGTTACTAGTCAGAGCAGAGTAGAAAATGAGTTCCTTTTGTAAATACACAGAATGCTAGACCACTGTGACCTCCTGGAGGCATGATAATATGGCACTTCAGACGAATTCTGCCCTGGTGCAAACTGATTTCTATTTGTAACACTTGAGTAGCTTAGATCTATTATAAAGCTCCATCTGTGGAAAAATAAATGTTCACAGAAATATAATTATTTCAAAACTGAATTATTCTTAAATATCTAATACTTATAAATAATAAAAATGGAGCTTGAGTAATTTGACTCTCAGGAGGGTCTGCCTATCATTCATCTTTACAATGCAACCTCATTTTGTAAAGCTGCATCAATCAGTGGGAGTGAAAAGACGTTTGAAAATCACATTAAGAGGAAACGAGGAAATTCACACATGACAGACGACCTAAAGCTTTCAAATCATTATTGTTGACCCAGGAGTCAACAATTCATTTTTATTACCTTATCACTGTACAATTCCCTTTGCTGTCTTCTTCACATGAAACGACCAATTAGAAAAAATGAAGACATCACCCCATGACAAGATACCCATTCTCATTTATCCTCCCCCAGAATGACCAGAAATGCTTCACTGTCTGATCATTCTCAGTAATTCATTGTGAAAGATATTAAAACTATAATTGTATCTGTGAATTTGTCCATCTTGAAAATTCCTGGGTGGGTTTTCATGATGGATGATACTTGGCAATTTCTTAGCCCTACATAATGTGTCCATGGTTTCAATGTTTACTAGTTGGTTTTATACTGTATATTCTGAACAGTTTAACCGTATGCAAGTAATATATCACCCAGAAAATATACATCTTAAAAAAAGAGGAAGTATAAACTTTTCAAACTACCATATGCCATGGTTCTTCAAATCAATTACAAATAAAGAAAGAAGCACACAGATTCACACAAACATATAAAAAGAGGCACCTTGAAACAAATGGAAAATCAAGAAAAAGTAGCATAAAGTTCTCAGGGTTACAGAAGATGAGAGCAAAAACTGGATGGGGTACCAGCCTACCATATACAGCTCACTCATGAACACTTTTATAAGGCCAATGCTAATAACCCTAGCGTAACTTTTGGATTTATTGAATCTTTAGTGAATGTTACAACATGTACACATCCATCTTCTACTCCTGCTTTGACCAATTTAGAGTTTTTATGATCAGAGTTTGTTCCAGAAGGCATCAGTTGTGGGACAGTAACAAGAACTAAACAGGTTACATTATGGCAGAGTCCACATATTAGAGGCATATTAGGACTTTTCAAGTCAACATTCAAACTCAAGATAATATTGGGGTTCTATCCACACCTTACAGTGTCCTTCTTCACTTCGATGACTCTTCTGTTGGCTTCATTAGAACAATGTGTGAGTGGCTGGACAGATTATCAGCTTTGATAGAATACTGCAAATACGTAAATATTTAAGTTTGTTAAGGAGAACCAAAAGTGAGACCTTATGAGATGTTTCTGTAATGTCTTTCTGTTGATTGCTAGAAGTGTTCAAGTTTATTTTTATTTGTGCCCAGTACAATATATATATATATATATATATATATACACAAACACACACACAGACTGCTTCAACACAATACTGTCTCTAAGATCTGCAATTCCTTAAACTTCATGGCTTGGTTTTTATTCCGATTCACATTGTCAAATAATTTAAATACATTAAATTTTTTTAAATTTTATTTTTTTTAGCACAAGGCTGCAACAAAGAAAAATGTGAAAAAAGTGAAGGGATCTGAATAGTTTCTGAAACCACTGTATACTGTACATGTACATATACATGCATACATATATACTGCTTACACACCCATACATAAATATACTGTATACATTCATGTATTTACATACACACACACACACACACACAGTATTTGGTATGTTACAATATTTGTTCTTATGATTGACATGTCAGTAATGTTAGGATAGCTGGATAGATCTGTGTGATCCTCTCTTTAGAGTGCCCATCGTAGGCTTTAGGACGCCATTCTGTATTATTCTACCTTTTGGATTCCACACAGTGCCAGGGTCAGAGAACGTTCACTGTGGTGTGGTAAATGGATCTGGTAGAACCAACAAAAATTTGGGAACAGGAAAATAGTCCCAAGAGGTAGGAATCAGCCCACAAAAAGTAGGCAGTACCTCTCCAAGACAAAGCATAATTTGTTAAAGCAAGCATAATGCTAAAAACAGGAAGCACATGGCATACAAAAATTACAAACAAGAAAGGCTGAGAAATTGAGCCAAGATGCACAACAAAATTAATAAGTAGTATTAACCTGCCTTAAAATGTACTTTAATTATTGACAGCTCGCTAGTATTCAGTAAGCTAGAAAGAGAAACTGCACCATGTGAAGTACTGCTTAGCAACAACTGTGATAGCTGCAGCATAGCCCAACTGCCAGAAGCACTTAATTTGGTTTCAAAAAGACTTACGGTATTTCAGAACAGAACAAGAAAAGAAGGAAAGCAAGAAATATAAAGGCAAGAATATAAAATACTCTGTACAACCTGGTGGTGTCAGAACTGAGGGTTACAGGTCTTAGCAAAGACTATTCTTATTTGTTATGTCAAATGTTTGATGGACTAAGAGCATTGCACTTCTGTGAAATGAACTGTGAACAGCTATTTCTACATTTTGTGTTGTGTTTTATTCTGCTTTATTTAAAAACAATAATAATCCATCGTGCTGTCTGGACTTTTTTGTACTTGTCAGGGTCAAACAAGCTTTTCTTGAGGGGCTAACACTGCAAATAATAATAATCATGTTAACAAAAAAGAAAGTTGGTTGTTTATTTAAGGAATTATCAAAACAGCCACAAATAACAGAAAAAAGAAAATCCCTCTCATCATCATGATAATAATAACAATAATAAAATAAGAATAAAATGTATAGTTTGTGTTGCAAACCATCATTAACGGCCATTCTGGCTATATCTGGTAACTTCACTCTAACTGATATGCCAGGTGCACGTGTCATTTTCATTGACTGTATGCTATATTTCTTTAAACCATACACAAACAGCAGCAGTCGCAGTAATAGCTGTGTGTAGAGAGATTCACACATTTCAAGCGCATGCACAAAGAACTCATAATAGCAGATGGTCTTTACTGCCCAGTTCACGTAACAACCTGCATCAATTTAAATGATTTAAAAAATGGCTCCTCAGCTGATCAAATTGCATTAAATATATAAAGCAGAGATTTCCATTGCTTGAAAGGCCTCCACACAGCACATGAACTTTGGATTTCATTTTATAGTGTACTATTAATGATAGATGTTGTTCAGCTACAAGAAAGTGCATACATACAGTATTCAGAATAAGAACACAAGAATAGTTTTGAAAAGAGCAGGCCATTTAGCTTAGCACTGTTAAATGACGATAACTTGATGTGCCAAGTTCTACTGTCTAATACTGAGTGCTGTTAACTTATTCCACATGAAGTACTGTATGTTGATTCATGTGAATTAATACTATGCTGGAAGTTCTCCTACTAGCTAGTGCAAAACTGATCAACTTCAAATGCTAGTGTGAAGTTAAACAACCTCCATCTATGCCTGCGTGTTGTTATTGAGGAATTCATATTAAAGTAATGGCTGGCATCTACCATACAGATTCTTCATTCTCTCCTCACAACTCATACCACTCCGTCCTCACATAAATGAAGCAGCTCTACTCTGAACTATTTTTAGTGTTATCATGTCCTTTGTGTCCTATGGACACCAGCACTGCACACTATATTCCAGATGAGAACTCACGAGTGAATTTATAGCTTAAAGACAAGCAGCCCTGATGTGTACTTGATACCTAACATGCCATTAGCATTTCAAAATGCTCCTACACATTATCTGATTGTGGATAGAAACACTCAAAAGTGGTTGTCACGTGGTGTCACTGTCATGCTACAGACCCTATTTAGAGGGATCTTAAATGTAACACTTAACATTTAGTTACTTTAAACTTTATCTACCATATATAATATCTGCCCAGGTCTGACTGTAATGATGCCACTGACTCTAGGAACCCTGCCTAGTTTGGCGTCATCTGCATCCTTGTTTAGTCTTACTTTTTTATGAAGATCATATATATATTTTATTTAAAAGAGACTCAGAACCGTCACCTGATCAATGTTACTTTTAACATCATCCAATTCAGAAAACTTTTTTTGACAATTAAATTCATTGCTTCCTTTGTTTATGCCTAGTTTGCATCCATCTGCACAATGTGCCTTGAATGTTCGCTTATTACTGCTTAATCTAAACCAAGGATGACTACTCATTAATACACCCATAGCTGATATACTGTATGTTGCTCAGTTTTAATGGCAACGATTATTACAGTTTTCCCCTCTTTACATATTTTAAACTCAATAGTCTATAGTTAATAGAATCACTCAGATCATCCTTTTTGTTAAATGGTACGGTGTTTACTAATTTACAGTTTTAATAAATTTCTCCACACAGCACCTTGTGGTAAGAGCTACTAAAAAAACCCTCAACTATGGCCTCCATGACTTCATGAGGAGCAGCCTAATGACTGTTTTATTGCATTCCTAATAATTGAATATTGATTGCAATTAATCAGCATGTGCATAACTGTACTGGCTGCCCCCTTAGGGCTGAATATTAAGTCTTTATGTAAAAGCAATCCCTTTGCCAGGCTGTGCAAACAGAGCCCAGGTGTAATTAATTCCTGTCTCCGAGATGAATGGGTTTTAAATAGAGTCCTGTGGATACGAGGGGTCATCAGAAATGAGCAGTGGGCTGATTTACTTACACTCAAACACAAGGCCTCATGCATCATGTGAGTGACGGACTTACCTGGGCTAGTGTTCATTAAGCACAATGCGAAAAGTTGTAGAAGCCATCACATATTTTATGAATGGCAATTCAGAAGCCCCAAAACACAGGAGAATAAAATATACACTGCACGTGCACTGACAGATCACCTAATAATATGCATTTTTATAGCTTTTTTCCCAGTATCAACACAAAATACTGGTCTTTTTTTACACTCATTTACAAATAAATAAATCTTCAATTGCTGACCTCTAATTTATCACAAGAATGGGTCTGGAAAAATTCAGTAAACTGTCATGTTCGAGGGACCAGTCGCCGAGACCTGAACAGGATGTTCTGGGTGCGTGTGTGTTTATAAGCCCAAATGCTAGAACAACAAAAGGAAAGTGAAATCTATCAGCACTTGGTAAGAATTCGGCCCAACCGCCAGCTTCCTCATGTCTTTCATCCAAACCTGCAACAACAGTGTCAAGATTTAAGTGACTTGCAGCGTTATTTTTATTTCTGCTTATTTTTACCCTTATGACAACTCTTGCTGTGGGTGTCACCACTGGCACAATTTCAGTTATTTATTTTTTTTTTTTTTGCCATAAAGCAGTTTCTGTGTCTACACTTTCTCAGTTGTGGTGTCACAGCAGCCATGATTTATGCACAAAAATGGCTTATCAAGCTGTGTAGTTGAAGTAGAAACCTTATCTACTTTTCATAAGTATCTAGATGTGATAATGGAAAAACTTTGCTAACAAAACAAGGTTATTGGGCCAAATAGTCTGCTGTCACCTGTCAAATGTCTTACATTCCAATACAATATTGATAAGATAACCAGAAAAAAATGAATGTTAAAATTAACCAAACTACCTCACACCACAAGTGAAATAAAAAAAGGAGGATGAAATTTGAAACATCAATATTCGATACAGGGTTATCTTAGGTGTACAGGAAAAATATTACTTGCATGTGCTATTTGATGTGGAATGTGTTGGCAGCATGAATCATGAGTAGAACTACCTGACCTTGAAAACAGTACATTAGGAGAGGGGGGCATTGGAATAGCCCCATGTCTGCAGCCAAAGAAATACCAAAGAACAAAATAATTAAAAAAATGTTTTTACTCAACAAAAATAACAGAGAAAGGATCTCGAAAACAGAACAAACAAACTATGAATAAACTGACTGCAGCCCTGGGCCTGCCTAAACAGGCCTAGCTCATCACAGTACCTCTCGTCTCGGGCTCCAGGCTTGGATATTCTCTGGCCTTTAAGCTGGCATGTGCAGCCACTTCACTCTCTTTGACGTTACATCACTGTGCCATCTGTTTGGTGCCCTTGCTCTAACAATTCTTTCCTGCTGGATATCCCCGACATTAATAGACTCTGAAAGGCTGCAAGTTGGTTATATAAACACATGTTGGTGGATGAATGGAGCGTAGTGTTAGATGGATGTCAAACATGAGGTTATGGGGGACTTTATAAACTCCTTCAGACTACCACACGGATTCCTCAATTCCTGTCCTTGCACCCCGCTCGCTAGATGACATGAAGCAGCCCCATTACGTATGCAGACCTGCCATGCACAGTGCTTTGCCAGCAGACTGAAGGAGCTTGACATGCTTTAACATTTTTCAGTATCTGCTTTTCTGAAAGTTCCCTGACAAATTTACACAGAGTCAACCACAGGAATGTTACATTGTGAAATTGCCTGTCAACTCCTGAAAGCAATATTTACCAATCCAAGCATTGCTACCCAATGTCTTTGTCATGCTGTTCTCTGTGAAGGTCTGCTCATTTATTTTACAGAACTGGGTGCAATACAAAAAAGAAATGTTGTAATGCCTAGCATCAAATGATTGGTTTCAAAGTTAACAATACTGTACAAAAGTGAACAAGTCCACTGTATGTCGCATATCACTCACTACTGCCTCAAAATTATGTTTAGTTAATTCAGAAGAAAATTCCAAAACAAATAATAAAAAGCACCTCAAAGTAACACTATCAAGCCAGTCTACAATAGTAAGATCATTACATTTAAATTGATCTAAAAGGCAAATGGAGACACTTGGGAACTGATAAATGTATTAACAATATAGAGACAAACCTAGGTTCAAGATTATTTTTACAAAATATAGTTACTTCTTTGGCATTACCCAAGCACCACACAAAACAGGGGCAAACTTAAAAAAATACTCTCTCCAAACCTGCATAAATGGTTATGGGGATCCTTATCTAGCTACGTAGGCTGTTTTCAATTTGTACTTTTCCTTGAGGCACAGGCCAGTGACTACTTGGAACCCACAGAGAAATGGCTTTTTATTGGACCTCAGGAAAGGTGAAAGGATCTCATGCAACTGTCTCTGTCAGCACATCTCCATTGGTGTCCTCACTCATTACATTAGGCCAAGGGTATCTGCATTCTGGAAAGTGTAGATGGCGGACACTCTTTCAGACTGTTAACTACAGTTCTGCCAGGATAAGCTCCCGTTCTCATGGCCAAGAACTGGCGTATGCACTTAGAGAAAATGGCTGGATAGATTTGTACTTATATTGTTTAATTTTTTTCTGTGTATATAAACATTTTATACATTGTTTTATACAGAAGGATCCTTTATATACTATAAGGACAAAAGTTTGTGGACACTTGAGTACCACACCAATAAGAGCACGTTGGATATCCCACTTCAAAACTATAAATATTAATATGGTGCTTACTCCCCACACGCTCACAGACCCAATAAAAAAAAACACTTCTTCTCATCTGGGAAACCTGTCCGCAAAATTTTACAACATGTCTGTGGGAATTTGCATCCAGTCGGCCAAAAGGGCATTTGTGAGGTCAGTTACTAATATTGGACAAGAAAACCTGGTTCACAATCAGTGTTCCAATTGGTTTCCAAAGTGTTCAATAGGGTTGAAGTCAGGTCTTTGTGCAGGGCACGCGAGTTCCTCCACACTAAACTCATCAAAACATGTGTTTATGGATCAGCTTTGTGCACAGGGTCACAGTCAAGCTGGAGTAGAAAAGGGCCTTCCCAAAACTGTTGCCACAATGTTGTCCATGTATACTGTATAATTAACAGCACCCTTCAATGTGGCCAAAGAAATGAGCCCAAACCCTGAAAAACATGGAGGGGCATCATATCCCTGCTAAACCAAACTTTACAGTAGTTACTATGAAGTCCTGAAGGTAGTCCTCTCCTGGCCATCCACCTAACCCAGATTTGTCTATCAGACAGACTGGCATATAGAGAAGCATGATTCGGCCTTCCAGAGTACACGTCTCCACTGCTCCCGAGTCCAATGACGACGTGCTTTAAACTACTCCAACTGACACTTGGACTTGTGTATAGTAATTTGTGTGTAGTGTGCAGCTGCTCAGCCATGGACACCCATTTCATGACACTCTTAATGCACAATTCTTGTGCTGATGTTGCTTCCAGAGGCAGTTTGGAACTCTGCTGTGACTGATGCAACAGAGAATCATTCATTTTTGTTTTCATTAGCATTTTCCTTACTGTCCCAACCTTTTTGGAATTGGGGTTGTATATGGTGAGCGGTCTGGATGCAATTTTGTTTTCTAGAGATGATTAAATGACAGATAAACCACACTTTCAGAGAGGTAGCACTTGGAAGGTATGGGATCAGCTACCGGCAACTGCAAGCCGGTGCACAAATTTGCATGCTTCACGCTGGAGTGCAAAGTCAAGTGTCTCATGCCAGCAGAAAGTTTTGACAGCTTAGCAACTTACTGTATATTTGGTTCACTACTGACCGAGTTTTCTATGCTATAGATCATTCATGGAGTTCGATAGCACTAATGGAGATGCCAGTTAATTCTTTTAAATTCCAGGAGACACACAAGTAATGTTTATCCCATTTTTTGGTCTGGCTTTATAAGACTCCAATATTTTTCTTTCAAGTTGAAGAATAATGAGTGTTTACAAGAATGTTTCAGAGTATTCTTTGTGCAACTTAGGACCCTCTGGATATGAAAACATACATACAAACACACATATATATGATGAACAATATAGGAAGAGGCTAAACACTATAGTACATTACCCTCTGCCAGCCCTAGGGGTTCAATTAATGCATTATCTGATAGCACTGCCCTGTACTTCCCCTGACTTTCCCACTCCTTTTTTCACTCTGAAGTAAAATGTGAGAAAGCCAAGTATTTAAAAGAAGTCTCAAATCTCAAACCCATAGCAGTCACACTGTCAAACAAGCAAAGGCAAGCTTTCAGAGGACATGAATCACATAGACAAGCAGCTAAAATATTTAGACATTTGCCCTATTGCTGATCCATCTTGAATATGCCCCAACAATGGCTGAAATTAGAATTTCTTGGGATGTGGAAACCGCTTTGATGACATGATTGACCCCATTTCCTGTTGTGTCATGAGTAAAATTGGATAAAAAACCATGAGGTGGTAAAATTACCAGTCAAGTCAACCTATAAAGAATTTCAAGGATCAGGCATCTATAATAATAGGGCTGTTCAGGCATTTTCTGGGAACATCTGAAAGGACATATTAGTCTGACAATGTGTTACATTGCATGGTGGATATGTTTCAAAATCCAGCCTACTTGTGCACAAAAACTTCCTTCAGAGATTGGCTTACATAGATAACATACATACTGTGCATGTTATCTATTTTCACACTTATACATTTTTAGAATATTTTAATGTAAGGTGGCTTACCCAGATTGCAAATAGTTTAAAGCAAACTCAAGGAACATATATTGTAATTAAAATGGATTAAAGAACCATTCCTTATTGTCTCTCGCTCTCTCCCTCTGCTGTCCTCTGGCTGCAAACAGCTGCACAGAAGCTTCAGGCTACTCTGTACTTCACCCTAATTAATTCTCCCTTGGAGACAATAACAAGCTAAAGAGGCCATTTAAAGGTTACTGGCATGAATGATCTGGCGAGTATATTATATAAAAGATGTCATGACAGCATAACTACAGTACACAAGAAAAATTTGCCTCATCTGCTCACTCTATAACATTGGTGCTATACAGATTTTTTGGTTAGAGATAAAGCTTTGCTTTTATTTATACAGGTATAATACTTGCACCTTCCCACTTTGATTTCAAATTATGTAATATTTCATTTGTTATTTATTTTATCTAGTGCCTGAAAAAAAAAATCACAGTGAAGTAATGGGACTCGAACACTAAGCCAATAACTTCTTGCCATTCGGTCTAGAAAAACAACAAACTGAATACACTTGAAATCACTGTTACGTGTAAAATAGCTCATTTTAACATAATTAAATACATTAGGTAGACCTTCAGGTGCAACTGGATCATCAGGCTCAATGTAGTCTTGCTAAGAGACCTGGCAAGACAGCTGTAAAGCTGGACTGTGGTACACTAAAGAGACTGTTGTCTAGAAGATCGGACACCAGTCAGATCAACAGGCTGATATGAGATTTTTGGTTACAGCAGGAATTCTGTAAAGTGGAAATTTATAGCTTTGTGACTTTACAGTCACTCTATGGTTTTCTTTCTCATGCAGGTTGATGTAAGAATTGGAATTACCCAACTTTTCTCAATCTAGAAGATGTTGATATCTCAAAATTATCAACAACGATCATGAACCTGTCAAAATATTAAAAAATGTAACTTCTCAACAGATGAGGAAGACCCTTTTTACACTTTCACTCTCAACCTAAGCAAAAACAAATTATGCAACAGACATCACTCAGCAGATGTGTCGCACCACATATCCTTTATAAAGTAAGGAAGCAGTCAACTGTGAAAGAATTTGACTTAATTCTGCAGCACAACTCATCACTTGAAGGTAGGGCTCTATAATTTTGGAAGAAGGTGATTTTTGTCCAATATTGTGATTGTACTTTAAAATGCAATTATTTTTGGTTTCTAACTTTACTGTTCCTCGGTGTAAAGGATCAGATAAAAAGGAGGTAAGTGCTCTATTTATTTAAACATTACTATTACTGAACTATTACAGCTATCACCATAGACAATAAAACTCACAGAACAAAAATACATTTTATCTTAACTGAGTAATTATCAGAAGATGGCCCAGCAAGACATCTAAAACCTTTTTTGGAAAAAAGTTCTGCCAGGTAATGTATATGAATAACAACCTTAACTTGGAGATCAATAATGTAGAATTCTTTACCATATAAATTCAGCAGAGAGCGAATCATTGAAGACAGGCTGCAGAAAAAACAAACAAACAGCTTTTCACTAAAGCTCACCCACATGCTGACTTTATATTTTGCCAATGGCAATGCTGACCAATGCACAACAGACCAGATTACATCTAAGGTGTTGGCCTGATTTTTATTGAGATTTTTATAAAGCATGCTTATGACTTTTTATTAAAATACTTATTATACCTTTAGGGGTGAAGTACAATGCTACCCACTGTGCCGCAGTGCATGTTACGTTACATATGTTGCTTGATAGGTGGTAAATATCTGTATCCCCCCCACGTCCAAAGACATCCAGGTTAGGCTATGCTAAATTGCTAGTGTGTGTGTGTTCACACTGCAGTCCATCCATGGATTGTTCTACCTTGCATCCTATGCTTGCTGGGAAACACTCCAGGCATCGAAAGACCCTGTTTGCAAAAACAGGTTTGGAAGATTCATTGGGCAGGTGGAGGGTATGTCCTCTGTCTGTATGGCATTTTGAAAATGCAACACAAAAAGGCCGTATTCTCTCAGTGTCCAGGATGGAGTAAGAAAGAATGTGGACTTTAACCTTCTGCGTAGTGGATATGATGGTAGAATGTAACAATTTGGGTGATCTTCTGTGGGTCAAAAAAATTAATAAAATTTTAGACAGACTCCTTGCTATCATCCTAGACTGTAATTACTTAATTGTTAGGGGTTGTGTGGATTAGTGATGTGGTTATATATTTTACATATATGGGGCATGGATATTGATTTTGTGTATAAATAGTTTATGTATTGTTATAGTGCACATTTAATCATTCTGTTTTGTTTAAAAATACAATAGATTTTAATATGAAAAATTCTCATATACAGTATAGTATATGAATACATTATAGTGGTATTTACTAAGAATGGTCAAAAGATGTATTTATACAGTACGTTGACGTTATTCATAGGCAGTGCATGTGCTTATTGGGCAGTATTTTACCATACAATGCATTTGCCCTCCAACAAGTAGTTAGAGGAGAGGAGAAAAAGAGAAAAACTAAATGGACCGAGCACAGAGTACTAATGTTATTATAATATATAAGTTAGCTTTGAAAAGTGATTTGATAATCACAACAGCAAATTGTGACCCCTAACTAGAGGACTCCTTAAGGATTAGCATTTGAAGACACACATTTAAGTTCTAGTGAACGTCTTCTCAAACCCAATAATGATATTAGTTTGTGCATGCAACATCCTACAAATAAGAAAGATGTCTTCCAAGGACTTGTTTCTTCTGTTAATTATTTTGCAATTTAAAAGTCTGCAAGGGGTTTGAACAACCGAAGGGCACTTAACAGTTTGAGCTTAGTTTTTAAGTTGCAGAATTGTTAACTCAGAAACAAGCCTTTCAACAGCATTTCAGTTCTGAAGCTAGGAGGATGAATGGCAAAGGTTATGTCAGGAGCTGTCTCGTACTTGATTTTACTGGAACAAGTAAGTGTGTGTGTGTGTGTGTGTGTGTGTTAAAAGATTGCAATGGTATGGGCAAAGTACCTTGATTTCTCAAGTCAATTTATTGCTTCATTATGTCCCTTTACTTCCATAATATCAACCAATGACAAACAGGCAGGATGATGTATAGTGGTCAGAAAGGTTAGTGATTCTTTATTTGCCTTTTCTCTAGATGTATATAGGAAATCTTACTTAATCTGTCCAGTCAGGCACATGAAACACAACAGCTGCAAGACAGAACAAATACAAAAGAGAACACGTACTGTACATTACTGGGTAGTGTGTTGTTGGATGTTTAAAGTATGTTATTATACATTTTACTTATTCTAACTATGACACATATTATTGAGAAGATGGAGTGTAGAGGGGTAAAAACTGTTCTTGAACCAAGAAGTTCTAGCCTTGACACTAGCATACCTATGACCTGACCTCAGTTTGGAAACCAGACTGTGCCCAGGGTGAGCAGGGTCATGAAGAACTGCATGTGAACAGGATGACATATGGTTTTCATATCTCAGTAACATACAGTAAATACTACAGTGTGTGAGTTTCTAGGAAAATGCAGAACAGGTAAAATTTAATGATCTCTTTAGATTGTGATAGGAAATTTGAAGAAAAGCAAAAAAAAAAAAACCTTCCATCCATCTTTTATAGTCTGGTTTCTCATTATACCTGCACTGTGTTACTGATAACAGACTGGATAAGAAAAAAGGGCAAAAGTCCGTGGCTAAATCACCATTGTGAAGACCCCACTGTAATACCTATGCAGTCTCACTGGAGCTTCTGAGATGCTTTAATTTAACCTGAGTGAAGCCGATTTCACACCGGCAATATTACTGCATGGCTAAATGAATTATTACACATAAACTGCAAGCATCAACATTCTATTCTCAGTAAGAGGAAGCATACACAGCATAATAAAAAGAATTTGTGAACCTGTGTGTGAGGACTATGGCAATTTCTGAGCATTACACTATATCAGTTTCACAAAATGTCATAAAAAACACATAACCCATTTTCTAGCAATACATTTATTTCCTAGTACAGGAGAATTCATTCCTCCTCTATTCTCCCAATGTCATACTTGTGGCATATTTATTATCTTGTTCTGGCGCTTACTGTTTATCAGACACGAGACTGTTTAGGCTGTCACGACAGGTGAAAACACCTAAGTAATTGGTAATTTTACTTGTTGTCAGACAGCAAAATGTGTCACATTCAAAACAAATATCACTACCTAAAATAGGGAACATGCGCAAGGGGCCATGTCCAGGGTCACTTAACTCCTGTTTCTCCACCACCATCTGCTGCCATGACACCAATCCATTGGTTTCTCACTCTTCCACCTTAATCATCATGAGAACAGAAGACCCTAAAGTTTTTCAAATATTCCATTTGCTCCCTTACCCCCTTTCTAGGGGAAACCCATGACTTCAGAAAACATCTCAGTCAAGGAGCAGAGATAAAAATGGGCATCTCCAAATTTAAAGTAGCCCAAAGAAACCTCTGTGAAGGACAATGGAGTTCACAATATGGGACAGAGTGACCCTCCAGGAAGAGCTCAAAGTATAGCCGCTGCTGTTTTGGATCGAGATAAGACAGTTTGGGTGGATTGGGTATCAGTGCGGATGTTTCCTAGGTGCCACCAATAGGGAATGGCCTACTGAGAGCAAACTTGTGGCCTTTTGTCTCGCATCACAAATGATGAACCGGATGTCAGACACCTTCAGAAAACGGATTATGTAACCAGAACACAGACATAAAAAGAGCACAACATATATGTTTGTAGCTGTATATTCTTGCACAAATTACGTACATTATGGATCTTATTTTTTGGCATTTATGTTACATTTGTTTTAATCATTATTTCATTTTTAAATCATTATATCAAAAATGGAGCCATAAAATGAATAAACTGAATTGAACTCCTCACATGGGACTGGAAAGTCTGCCCTGCTCAGTCTGTTACCATCATAATCATCACCAGAAAAGAAATATAAATGATAAGAGCAAAAGCCAAAGTGCTCATTACATTAGTTCTAAGCCAAGTTAGTTAGGTAGTCTGCATTAAACTGCCTCCTGAATTTGAAACTCTGCTTTATAAAGATAAGGAAATAATGAAGAAATATTAAAAATTTCATAAACTATTGTATATCTTCAATTAAAATGATGTGACTGTTTAATGAAACTGAAACACAGAGGCAGTGACTTTGGAAATAATTGACCAGTAAACATATACAGTAGATTAAAATAGCTAAAAAAAGATTTAAGAGAAAATTTAGTTCAGTTTATATCACTAGCAACATCAAACTACAATCTGATAAAAAGTATTACACTTTACAATATTTTGGTATTTCAACACATCAATGGTCATACATAACAAAATCAGAAAATAATGAAACAAACATTCTCCAACCCACTTTACCCAGTTCAGGAGCAGGCACTGCAGGACTCTAATCTGGGTAGCACTGGGCATAAGGCCAAAAACACCGCAGTATAAGGTGTCAGTCCACCTCAGGGCACAATCACAAACACCCAGGCCGCACACTGGGGCCAATGAGAGTGCGGCAATTAAAATTTACCAGGATGTGGGAGGAAAAACTGCAGTACCGAAAGGAAAAAAACATGCAGACACACACAGAATCCACAAGGACAACTACCAGGCGTGGGAGCTGAACCCAGGACTTGTGAGGAGCCAGCACTGCCACCGCGCCACTGTGCTGCCCACTACAAAATGCTGCCGATATAAAATGTCATATGGGCAGTTGACAATAGGAAAAACATATCAAAATCTCCAGGTATTAGTTTTACTGGAGAAAGAAAAACACAGCCATCAATTGTAATTTAAAAAAAAACCACTGGGCAATGAAGCGTTCAAATCAAAGTTAAGTGAATCAATTTCTGCAGAAATCTGGCAGATATTTAATGATGCTTGTACATGAGAAGGGGGCACTGGCTTCACTTCAACTGGGCTCACTATGTGGCACAGTACATCAATGCAGTGTCTATTCATGACAGACTTGGTGCATAAGCAGGAAAATTTTGTACAAAATTAAATAAATGTGCAAATAAATAAAAACTACATGAAACATGAGCCTAAATAAATAAATGAGTCACAAAATATGTTTTTGTGGTTTATTTACAGATAAAATTAAATAAATAAGCCACAAAAAACAAATTGTGACACATTTATTTATGCTAACATTTCATACTCATTTTTTTATGCTCACATTTAACAGTACTTTTATTTATTTGTGCATTTATTTATTTTTTTTAAATATTTCTTCATAGGTGAGCAATGGTCAGTACTTAAAATGTTGCAAATTCAAATAGACACAATATGCCAAGAAATGACCAAAAGGGGTATTATGAAATCGAGTTAAAAAAAGGGACACATACTGAAAATATAACAATAAGTTAGGTGCATTTAATTATATGAATATAAAAATAAAAAAGTACACCTGATAAAAAGTCATATTACAAAATAAGTACAGGTCACAAACTGCTCTTCAAATAAAAAAATGAATTTCACTCATTGATATTTTCAAAGATATTAAAAGTCATATCCTTACTTCAACTGAATCTTGTTCTATCTAGATTCTTGGTCTTTTACCCTTGTGAACAAAACCTTCTATTTCTACTTTTCTTTTCTGTAAAATTACCTTAGTGGTCTGAAAGGAAAATCAAATTGAAATGCATCATAATTCATCTTAGCCTGTGGATTTTGGACAGATTAAGTGGAACCAGTGAAAATACGATATAAATTAATTAAAACTAAATCATTTCAATTTTAAGGGAGAGACTTCAAAAGTTTGAATAAAAAAATAGAAAAAAAACCCTGTACAGTTGCCTGACATCAATAGGAGTCCTTCACTGCTCTGCCCTATCAAAGGATGGCTCACTTTGACTAACTGATCCATAAAGCAAGCTTCCTAACTATGCATTGTGAAATATGCTTAATCCAGTTCAGAGTTGTGCAAAGCCTGGGCCCATTATGACAGCACCAGGTTCAAGGTAGGAACTAACCATGGACACTCCAATCACTCATAAAAGGTCAATTTAGAAATGACAATTACCTAGCTGTCGTGTTTTAGCATGTGGAAGGAAACCTTAAATCTCACTTTGAAATTAACACATTTTGTAAAAAGCAGGAGGCTACTTACTTTAAAAACTAAAAGTTAATTTGTTCCAAACTCTCATTCTGCCTGCCTAAAACAAACACCAAAGTATCTGCTTTAACTCCAGTATGAGACTGGGTGGCTTCCTCCAGATTCACTCATCCTTTTGTAAGGAGAAATCCTCCAGAGTTTCCATCTTCATTTGATTTCACAATAAATAAATACAGTAATTCATCACTCATTCATCCAAAAATTTGATAAAAATGTCTCATCTGAAAGGAAGCCTGGCTAGATTCCTTTTCAATATTTTTAAGAATGGTGATGACAGCTTTAAAACCACTGTGCCATTGAATCATGCTGGGAAGTGAATGGCGAAACATCGCACAGCATCAGAACAAGCCAAGCCGCTCAGACACATAAACCCAAGTGAAGTGCAGGCCAATGCTCATAATGAGTAGGGGGGTAGCTCAGCATTCATTCATTCATTCATTCTCCAAAGATTTATGAAGTGAAATGAACTTTCCAATTGGAGCTATGTTGAAGAAAAATCACTTCATCTTCTACTATTAACGATATCCGTCTCCATGTCAGACAACAGGAGGCATAGTTCCAATGTGCTGATAACAGTCTAACTTAGTTCTGGAGCTACTGTAACATGATAATGTCTCATTCGTGACAAAGGCATCACCTTCATAGTTACTGGTGACTAGCCAGAAGCCCCTATAAACATGCATGCTTCAAAAGTATCTTGATGGTGTGATTATCCCTCTAAGAAAAACAAAGAATGCAAAAAAAAAAAAAAAATCAGATTAGTAATTCAGTGTTGTTGGCAGCAAATCACTGCTATTGTTTCCATATGCTTGTTAATTTTCTTTATAATTAAATAAAGAAGTTTGAGAAAGACATTTAAGTAAACAAATGAAAAGATGCCAAGCACTATTTTTTTACACAAGTAAGAAATAAATTGAAAATATGATATGTTCAAGTTTAACAGTAACTGGTTTCATTTATAATGTTCTCTTCCTAAATAGTGCTCACATGATGAACACTGTGACCGCGCAGAGCTGAGAGCAGATGTACACTAAATCCATCCATTTATTTTCAAAAGCTGCTATACTCAATTCAGAATTGCATGGAACTTACAAAGGTGCTACATAAAAAGAAACTGAATTATGAAAGAGTTTTGAAAGCATTATGAAGGTAGTAACAAAGACTGGTGCATCAAAGGGCCTGGATATTTAATGCTTTGAAGGTAAAGCGAGACAAACCAAACTGAAATTTTCCATCACTTTCCCCAAAGTTGAAATTTGCACACACCAATTCCTAAAAAAAAAAAAAGGGATCTGTTTAAACCAAATAATTACATTCATACACAAATGAATATACAGTTGCTTTAGAACCAAGGTCCCTGATAACCTTGACTAACTACTCTTATGGGATGCTTTAAAACAAAGTTCACCCCTTTACTTAAAACAGCACAGCTGCAATCTATGATTTATTCCCAATACTGTCACTTGTGTTGGTGTCACTATGCTACTAGAGTGGGCCCTTGCTTTGTTTGCGCTATCTAGGTCTGTATTAATAAACACCTATTCTTTCAACTGTCATACCAACTATTCCAATGTTTGTCTTTACCAAATGAATGTTTGGTGACAAGGTCCAAAATGTGTTATTTAGTGAAGTTTAGATACTGATTTTATGATTCCCAAAATGTTGAGAAATGTTGATTTTAGCATGGTATTTGTTTGTGTCTGTAGAAACCTATGTAACTTCTGAAATTTTGATCAATCTTTTACAAACAATTTGCATTGTGTTTGTCTTGTGACAGACTCTAGGCCTATTGTCTTTGATCCAGTACTTTCAATACCCTTCAAAAATCGGCTGACCTACCATAGAAATCCTTAAATTCAACAGCAGTTTTTGCAGGCTGCTTTGTCGAGTCATATAACCAGGCCTATTTTTTTGCAAAATATTTGCATGAGTAGTTTTTGAGATACTTAATTTATTTAAATATGCATGTATTTTACACACACATTCAAAGAAATTTATAAGTGAAGATAGCGGACAGCCATAGCAGAGCACATGCTGGATGATGAAGAGAAAGAAATGAAGACACACAAATGCACACATACCCCTCGATCTGTAACGGTCGATGTGGATGGAGGCATTAAGCCAACCTAATCTATCTATGCAGCTTGTTTACTTCATTTGACCCAATTTGGTTAGTTTCAAATTAAGTATTATTTAAGTTGTTCATGTCAATCAGTTTCCTGTTCATTTTACTCTACATTCATTTGCGCACAAAATAAAAATAAATGCATTTGTTTGTATATTATTTTACAGTACAATCAATTGTACTGATGATTGCTTCGTAAGATTTTCCATTATGGGACAAAAAATTTACATGGAAAAACTGCATGGACTATTCCATCCTTGAATGTTTTGAAAATTATTATTAAATAACTGCTATTTTACAATTATTTTGCTATTTGTAAATTGTCATGCTCATTAGGTTCATTGGCATTCCTAAAATTGCTCAATGTAAATGTGCAGGCCCTACGATGTAGTGGTAAATCTCTATGATACCCCGTGGCCCTGAATTTGACTAAAATAATATTTTAAAACAAAGAAATTTATATAATATATTATAATGCCATATGAATTTTATGTTTGCACAAATGCTGGCGCTGGAGGAATGTTGAGCCACCAGCATGAACCACAAACCCACAACAAAGTGTGTTCTTTCCTTTTTCTTTTCTACATCTCAAATATATATGTGAATTGAAATTAGATTATGATATTGTTATTTTATTAAACAGCACAAGTCTCAGTGGGCTTGGGTTGCTAAGCAACTTGGATTTTCAAGGTGCTGTGTAGAGATTTTGGCCTTCCATTTAAAGGTCTGCAATAGGACTAATGACTTCCATTCTAAACCCAACATGGTCAGTTACTGAAATGTTAAAGCACTCAAAATTTCATCTCAATGGTGCAGTAATAAATGGCAGTTCATTTACATCTTATCAGCCAGAAAAATTCCAAGAAAAAAATGCTTATTTTAAAGCCTCTGAGTAATGCTCACTCTGGAATTTACCTTATTAACACAAGAAAGACCAATGAATAACACTGTTAATAATTAAACATATATTATAGTTTCTGGGCAGCCTGGTGGTGCAGTGGTAGTGCTGGTGCATCACAGCAAGAAGACCAAGGTGCATGTCCTGGGTCCTCTCTACATGAAGTTTGCATGTTCTCCCCGTGTCTGCATGGGTTTCCTCCCACAGTCCAAAGACATGAAGGTTAGATGAATTAGTCCTAGTGTGTAGTTGGGGTGTGTGGGTGTCCTGCGATGGTGGGCACCTTGTCTAGGGTTTGTTCCCACCTTGAGCCCTATGCTAGCTGGAATAGTCTCCAGCTAACCCCTGCGACCCTGTTCAGGAACAAGTGTGTTGGAAATAGAATAACTGACTATAGTTCCTGAATAAATAAAAAAAAAAAAAAACACCAAAGTGAGATGTTCCATGCTTAGGTTTGGCAGTAGATCCATAACCAGCTCTATAAGAATAATTGCAAAGTTAAAGGCATTTCCTAAGAGGAGATTTATGGATGTTATGAGAGAGGACACGCAGGTAATGGGTGTAACAGAAAAAGATTCAGAGGACAGAAAGATATGGAAAAAGATGATCCGCTGTGGTGACCCCTAACTGGAGCAGCCGAAAGAAGAAGAAGAAGATACAATGCCAGGAAATGCCCCTCTTACACTAACATGACACAGGTGGATAAAGGGGTTAGTATGTCACAGAGATCCTTGGAACTATGTAAGCTGAGACCTTATAAGACTATACAAAGGGGATTCATAGGTGAGGGTGGTAGAGGATGCCAGGGAACGCGCATATCTGCCTGCTTCCTTTGCAGTGCCAAAGTTGCCGACCCATACAATGGTCCATAACTCACTGTGAACTCCACCTCCCTCTTCATCCTCTGTTATTGCAACTTTGTTTCTCTTTAAAAGGATTCTGTTACACCTAAAAACACACTCTTAGTTATAGTCTACTGCAGTATTTCTTTACTTTTTATTGCTAATGGCTTGGGAAAAGTCACCACTCCAATGATAGCTCTCAGCTCACCTAGGTGGAATTGGCGGGTCATGAAGAAACAGATGAGAAAAGATTGGTCGAGACACCGGATACTCTAAAAATCTGAATTCAAGTAATCTTTTCAGTTAACCAATAAAACATGTCATTTTGCTTGACTTCTCACTACATCCATAATGGCTAACATGGCACAACACCCTAGTACTACACCCATGGGATTAATAAAGTTTATCTAATTTAACCTAATAAGAGAGGTGGAAAAACAACCAAGAGTCCCTCAGAACTCTAAAAACGGTCTTTTGGCAATACTGGTGGTGACTTAATGCACCTACCTAAACTAAACTTTTTTTAACCCTAACTCTTCTAATAGTTTCCAAACACCTTCATTACAATATACACATCTGATTTATTTAGAATATTATACCTTTTCGGATGAGTTTTTTTTTTTTTTTTAAAACATGGAAAGGAACTTCCTACACTCTGCTGCTCTGCTTAAATGGGAAATAACAGAGAGATGCCTGTAAAACTGTGATAAGGATGAGCAACCTGAATGCTATGAGTCTAAGAGGCAAATCGATTTTGGGTTTATGTGCGAGCCAAGTAACTCTAGGTTTAAACAAAAGGTTGCTTCAGTTTCAATTAATGATTTGCATTTGTGTCATTTGATAACATTGAGTAAACAGAGGTGATAAACTGTCTCGTGTGGACAGAACATCAGTATGTCAGACCCTGAAAGTGAATAGTTGATGCTTCTGTTCAGGATGAATTTTCAAGCACATCAATGCAGTCAACAACACAGAGTCTAAATGGTCCTTGTTAAAGACCTCTGTTATAAAGAGCGTTGCTAGGAGCCGTAGCCACAACAGGACTGGTGCCTTAGCAGGTCTGAAGAAAAGACATTTTGGGCAGTTTCAGCAGGAGGCTATTTGTTTTGATGGAAATTTTGGTTAGGCCATGAAGGATGATTTTCATGCAGTCACGTTGTGGTGATTGTTTTGACAACTCAGTAAAGGAGAGTGAGATAGCATTCAAGCCTTTATTAGTGAATGGGAGGGAGGAACCATTAGTTTGTAATGTAGACAATGCACCCAGAGTGCGGGCAAAGTCACACCTAATCATGAAGCTTTTAAATTTATCTCAGATTCTTCTGTGGTCCCCAGCACTGGATTCTGATGAGCAATAATGAGATTTCTGTGCTCAAATTTTATGACTGGATGAAAAGTTTGAGAACTTCAGTGGACCTTGTAGTAGAGAAGAAGCTTTTCTGGTTTGGAAGAAGCCAGTCAAGAATGTGTGGACATTTAATGCAAATGACTCTGGACACATTCCAACACACTGGACAAGAGAAGACACCTTGAGCAGATCTAGGACTCTCATCTCAGTAACACAATGTCTTACTTGTGGTTTTGAATAGATGAATAGTAATTTTCTCAAACTAAATAAGAAGGAATTGAAAATCATAATGATTGGCAAAAATGGATATAATGAGAGTGTTAGAAATAAACTTGATCCATTAGGCTTAAAAGTCAGTCAAGACAAAGGTAAAGAATTTAGGGGTAACTATTGACACTGACCTGAATTTTACATCACATATTAATCAGATTACATGGACAGCATTTTTTCACTTAAGAAATATAGCAAAAGTTAGACCCCTTATAATTCTGCAAGATGCTGAGAAATTAGTTTATGCTTTTGTTTTCAGTCAGCTAGATTACTGTAACGCACTCCTCTCAGGACTACCCAAAAAAGACATAAATCGTTTGCAATGAGTGCAGACTGCAGCTGCTAGAATCTTAACTAGAAAAACAAAATCTGAGCACGTCTCTCCAGCTCTGATGTCACTACATTGGTTACCTGTGCCATTCAGAATTAACTTTAAAATAGTGCTTATGGTTTACAAAGCCTTAAATAATCTACATGCAAATCAATCTACATGCTTCCGTTAGGTCAGATTATCTCAGGGCACAACGTGAGCTACCACAGCTATGCTGATGACACACAGCTGTACTTATCAATAGCTCCTGATGACCCTGATTCTATTGATTCACTAACACAATGTCTGACTTGTATCTCAGAATGGATGAATAGTAGTTTTCTCAAGTTAAATAAAGAGAAAACTGAAATCTTAGTGATCAGCAATAATGGATACAATGAGGCTATTAGAAATAAACTGGATACATTAGGATTAAAAGTCAAGACGGAGGTAAAAAGCTTAGGGGTGATTGTTGACTGTAATCTGAATTTTAAATCACATATTAATAGATCATTAGGACAGCATTTTTTCACTTAAGAAACATAAGTAAAGTTAGACGTCTTATATCACTGAAAGATGCTGAGAAATTAGTTCACGCTTTTGTTTTCAGTCGACTAGATTACTGTAACGCACTCCTCTCAGGACTACCCAAAAAAGACATAAATCACTTGCAACGAGTGCAGAATGCAGCTGCTAGAATCCTAACTAGGAAAAGAAAATCAGAACACATTACTCCAGTTTTAATGTCACTACACTGGTTACCTGTGTCATTCAGAATTGACTTTAAAATTCTGCTTATGGTTTATAAAGCCTTAAATAATCTCGCCCCATCTTATATATCAGAATGTCTGACACCTTATATTCCAAATCGTAACCTGTAATGTAATGTAACCTGTAATGAGTGTCTCCTTAGAATTCCAAAAGCTAAACTTAAAAGAAGTGGTGAGGCGGCCTTCTGCTGCTATGCACCTAAAATCTGGAATAGCCTGCCAATAGGAATTCGCCAGGCTGATACAGTAGAGCACTTTAAAAAACTGCTGAAAACACATTACTTTAACATGGCCTTTTTATAACTTCATTTTAATCTTAATTTAACTTAATCCTGATACTCTATATGTTCAATTTCCTCAAAATAACTATTCATGGTGGCTCTAAAATCGGTACTGACCCCTACTCTCTTTTCTGTTTCTTTTTCCGGTTTCTTTGTAGTGGTGCAGGCCACCACCACCTACTCAAAGCTTCATGATGCTCCAACAATGATGGACGGATTAAAAGGCAGAAGTCTACGTGACCATCATCATCATCAAGCCCTTCCATGAGAACCCTAAATCCAAAGAGGACTGTTTCATTTATGTTAGGTAGAATGCCCAGAGGGGACTGGGCGGTATCATGGTCTGGAATCCCTACAGATTTTTCTCCAGCCGTCTGGAGTTTTTTTGTTTTTTCTGTCCCCCCTGGCCATTGAACCTTACTCTTATTCGATGTTAATGTTGATTTATTTTATTTTATAAATTGTGTCTTTCATTTTTCTATTCTTTAATATGTAAAGCACTTTGAGCTACTGTTTGTATGAAAATGTGCTATATAAATAAATGTTGTTGTTGTTGTTGTTGTAATCTCGCTCCTTCTTATATATCAGAATGTCTGACACCTTATATTCCAAATCGTAACCTTAGATTTTAAAATGAGTGTCTGCTTATAATTCCAAGAGCTAAACTTAAAAGAAGTGGTGAGGCAGCTTCTACTGTTATGCACCTAAAATCTGGAATAGCCTGCCAATAAGAATTCACCAGGCTAATACAGTGGAGCACTTAAAAAAATAAAAATAAATAAATAAATAAAAACTGCTAAATACTCATTTTTTAACACGGCTTTCTCATAGCTTCATTTTAGTATAACCCTGATTATTCTGTATATGCATTAATCTATCGTTTTTATCATGACTCCACAATCTATACTCTTTTCGTTTTTCTGTGGTGGCAATCTGTGCCACCACCACCTGATCAAAGCACTGTGCTGTCCCTACCATCATCATCATCTAATTCTTCCATGTGAAGCCTGTAAATCATGAGGTCTGATTGAGATCATTTATGTTAGGCAGAATGCCCAGGGTGGGGTGGTGGTCTCGTGGCCTGGAACCCCTGCAGATTGGTTTTTTTTCTAGCCCTCTGGATTTTATTTTGTTTTGTTTTTTTCTGTCTTCCCCGGCCATCAGACCTAGCTTTATTTTTTGTTAATTTAGTATTGCCTAATTTTTATATTTTTTTCTTCATCTTGTAAAGCACTTTGAGCAACATCATTTGTATAAAAACATGCTATATAAATAAATGTTGTTGTTGTAGGACATGCTAGAGACACTACATCTCCCAATCGCAATAGGGATGCCTGGGAAATTACAGAGGAGTCTGAAATATGTAAATATTTTTCCTAGTAACATGTAAAAATTGCACACATTTTCTACTACTAGTTGATTCTTGTTGATTTATCATTTTGGGTCAATATCTTTTGGTCATTCTCACAATTTCATTGTATGTCTTTCCACTGTAGAATTTGAGTTGGGGATCTTGAAATGAGGATTTAAAGCTCCTTCTCTTCAGTTCCTTTAGACTTATGGCTTAATGGCTCCATTGTCTTAACCCTAATAAAAAGAGCACTGTGCTACTTTATTGTTGATCTGGAAGAGTTTGAATGAGGGTCTAACTTTATTTTACTGCTTTTTACTGTTTGAAGGATTTTCATTTTCCTCCCCTCGCATACCTCGTATTCTGCACAATATGATGTCTGCCTAAATACTAAAATTAAAAAGACATTTATTTCTGTTTCTTTGGAACCTCTTAGATGTAGTTCAAAATTTCAAATGAAAAAAGGTAGCGTGTGTTCTGTCACATGATACCTGCAAATGCAACAGAAACAAAAGTCTAAGAAGGGAGAAGCAGAAAACACGAACTACAGTGGCTTTAGTAAAGGAGCGGTAAGAGAGAAGGGTACCAGGTACCTGTAGTAATGACGATCCAACTCAAAAGGTAAAAATAAATAATATTAAAACAAAAGTAAAGTATAGTCTAGGCAAAGAGATGTCGAAAGGCAGAATGAAGAGATTTTCTGCAATAATGTGCATGATGCAAATATTTGTATAAAATGACAAAGGAGCATTTTTTGATGTGCAAGGAGCAGCAGAAGTAAACGCAGAGAACAACCACCCAGGAATCAATAAAACAGAGGGGAAATGCCTCAAGGAATATAAAAAAGGAGCAGATTGTCTGTGGCTGATTAAGGAGGATTGCATTGGTTTTAAAGAAAGTGGATGAAAACAACCATCTCCACTCCCTTTCACAGGCTGATGAAACTGTAATGATGTTCTATGGCAGAGGGGTGCAAAATGAAGTCACATGAAATCCATGCCACAAGCGAAGAGTACTTGATGGCAAACAAGGCTTTCAAAAAATATATTTATAAAAGTGGGATATTTCACTTACATATCCACAAGTACTGAGATTTTAAAAGCATCCATAATAGTGGCAGCATGTGTTTCATGTCACCCTGACATAATACACAATGACAGATTTTTAAAAGGCCATTAGTGTTCTTTTATCACAGGTGCATGTTCAGCTAAAATGGCGTAAGGCTTTGCTCTGATTTGCTTTTGCCTCATTCATCTCATGTCAATGCTAGAATATCAAATGGCAAATTTAGTATTGCATTTTGCGATACTTGCTGAACAGTAATAAAATATCAACTTACACTTATTAAAAAAAAATAAGAATAAAGAAAACTATCACAGCATTGTCAATGTTAAATGCAGTGTTGAAACCAATTTCACTCCTGAGGATTAGGTCAATGTGTCCTCTTGTCCTGACAGGGTACATCCATTTCTTTTATAGACTGTTATTAATTTAAGTGTGGTCACACATATGCATAAGATATACGCTACTGATCAAATGTTTTTTGAACACTTCAATTATTCCACTTTTTGTTGAAATTTAAGCAGTTCTAGTCCAGTGAATATCCTGAAATGGCACAAATCCTTAAGCTGCCAAAGGTTTAAAAAAATGTAGGTTACCAAACACTGAAAAATAATTGTGAGAGTTATACTGTAATGCCTGAGTTACATGTACCCTTGGCACCTTCTTCAACTCAGGTCATTGATAGTCATGACCGGGATGGCTAGGGCAATGAGGACGCAAACAATAAGACTGGTGCACTAATAAGTGGATAGTGCAATGTATTCCACAAATCAATGTCCAAATAAAAAAAATGTATTATATAACACCTTTCAAATGCAGTACATTCTTCAAGCAAATAAACAAATAATCTAATACATGTTTCAATACAAAGTGCTCAGTAAGAGTTAAAATCCATCTATAATAACACAAAGAAAGTTAAAATGAAGAATAAAACATTGGACATAATAAACGGGTTCTTTCTATGCCAAGTCACCAATGAGCCACAGTGCCTCTCTCCCTCGTCTTGCCCCACTCACCCATCAGGCCTTAGCAGTTGGGCAGAGACACAGGCAAGAGTAGTCATCCAATAAATGGTTTGTGTCCCAGCCCCCTCAGTCTGTCACAATCCCAGCTCTGTTGTCCCACCAGCTTCATTCCCCTCACTCCCCAAGAGGCCACCTACTGATTTGCCTTGCCTCCTGTCAACTACACCAGCTCACATTTCTGGTCTATTCTTTGTCCTTTTTCAAAGCAACTTTTGATTTCTTCCAACACATTCTTTTCTCAATTCTTTCTTGATCGTCTTACCTTTGCTTTTTTGATTATTTCTCTATCCTAATTTATACTTATCCTTTCTGCAGGTGCTTTGCCTAACAACCCACAGAGCGTCAATGAGGAACTGCTGAGCTGATCTGCATATTGGCCAACAATCAGCTTATTCCCCTGTTGAATACTCTGGGGTCTGCACAGCATTGCAGAACGCACCCACAAACCTGAGCTGCACTGTTTTTTATTTAAAAACTCTGCACCACCACAGACCCCTGACACACAGCACTGCATATACAAAAAGGCCTTTATTAGGAAACAAGTAATGGGTTAATATCTTACAGCTTTTCTGCAGCAACAAAAGTTCATTAAGCTTTGAAAGTTAATCCAAACAAAACAGTTGTCCAGACTTAATTAAATTCAAACCCTCTGTCTGCATAAAAGCAGAGCTGGAACAAACTGTGTTGATATAACCTCTCCAGCTCCAGGCCTTGAGGGTCGCTGTGGCTGCAGGTGTTCATTCTAACCATTTTCTTAATTGGTGACCTGTTTTTGCTGCTGATTAACTCCTTTTCTGTTCACTTTAATTGACTTGTTTTTAAGAGTTGATCCCCTAAATTTCTTCATCATTCCTCCGAATTGAGTAAGCCAACAGAAGACCAAATAAGTCAGGGCCTCAGACTCTGACCAGTTTCACTACAACCAGTTGCTTAATGAAATCCATTCTTTAATTCCATGGCTTGTTGCTGCTCTCATTGCGCAATAGCAGACTTATTCAAAATTGTTGATTTTCTCTTTCTCTTTTTTACGAGAACTGTTAAAATGGAGACCTGAGCAGATCAACATTCCTAAGTCCTCCATCTTTCTTTATTTTCAGATATTGTATGATGGACACAGTTTGCTTGTCATGTTTTGGCTCATTCTGTATCTCATTATTATTATTTGGCTGCTAATTACGGAAAAAGAAAGAATCAAGGGGTCCGAATCTTCAAGCGCAAGTCAATTCAAATTAATTCAAAAGAAGTTAATTGGCAGGTAAAATAGGTCACTAATGAAAAAAAGGGTTAGAATGAAAACCTGCAGCCACTGCTGTCCTCCAGGAATGGAGCTGGGGACCCCTGCTCTAAGGCATTATTCAAATAATACTGCACTGTTAATTGCTACAATAATAGTGTAAAAAGGTTTACAAGGAAAGTCGGAAAGACTATATTATAATACTTCAAAGTGTTGGTCTTTCCTTTAGGGAAACTGCAAAGAAAGCCAAGATGTCAGTGAGTCCAGTTTCCTACATCATTCAAAATATGTTGGAAACTTGAGGAAGCTCTGACAGGAACAGGTCTGGCAGACTCAAAGCCACAGCTTGAGACAGAAGACAAGTTTGTGAGAGTCAACAGTTTATGTGATAAGCGCCTCAAAGGACAACAGCTTCAAACACAGCTTGACAGCTGTGCAGTATCTGTATCTTCAAATGTATTTTATTCAATTTTATTCTTACAGAATATACTTCACCAAGTTACGGCTCAGATCACTTATAAAGATTTACAGAAACGGCAATGATAAAATATATAAACATACAATATTTAAAATCATTAACAGGGTAAAAATGCATAAATACAGAATTTAATAAGTTTATAAGATTAAAACACAAAGAAGGAAACACAAAAAAGCTCAGTGAAAGGAAGATGAAAAAATAAAAAGAACATTAGAAGCATAATGATTTGCCTGTTATTTTTCATGTTAAAATGTGTTAACAGATAAAGTAATGAATGAATGAATGAACAAAAGTTTGTTCTCATGTCCCCATAACTTCATCATTTAAACTATAATCTGAAATATCTTAACATTGCACCTAGCTCATTAACTAATTTAAATTTGAAGCCACCTCATGTGTGTTCAACGTACAGTATACTAGCGGCTGAGAATGTTTCAAAAGACTTTTAAAGCAGGTGTCAGTTTACTTACTAAGATAAATTCCAGAAGGCTGAGCCCATCTGTAATTACACGTACCTCAAGATACAAAACTCTAGTCATATAGCATGGGCCAATTTGCTTTATGTGGTAGATTGTGATTATTTCATAGTGTTTCCCAAGACCATGACTTAGCAGAAGTTAGCTTAAAAAGTAATACTTAAAATGAAATAACTTGCCCCTACAAAAAAAGTGTCATTAAGGCTTGATGTAACATAACTGAGGTTTACTAATTACTGGTCATCTCATCCCCTTTCCATACTTTCTGGTGAGGATTACACAATATAAGACTAAGTAGGTCACACTACACTTTCAAATGTCCCTCTAACAACACCTTCCAGCTACTTCAAAGTGGTTCCAGAACTTCTGTCAGACATTATCCCCCAAGCTAGTCCAGGGACTCCACCAGCACACTACATAAACTCGCTCCTCTCCATGTATAGTAGCAGAGGTACTACTCCAAATACAATATATAGCAGCTATCTCAGAAGCACAAAGGACATTAGTAACCTTTTCGTTTACAGGAATGACTAAAACAGTCATAGCTTCATAAATAAGCATGACAATGGTGGTCAGTTTGTGCAAATAAATGTCTACCTGATGCAAAGAAATGACATAATTGGGCTTTCATTTCCACAAATAACCAACATACAAATTCAATCAGAGACCACTTTAAGCTTAAAAAAGATGTATCTTTTAATATGAAACAGGTTACTTTTCAGCTAATACTGTCAGGTTATGGAGTTAACAGATCATCTCACAGGGCGGAGTGGTGGCTCTGAGGCTAAGGATCTGCGCCGGTATCCTGAAAGTTGCCGGTTCAAATCCCTGCCACTGCCAAAAGAGTTCCTACTCTGCTGGGCCCTTAGCCTTCAATTGCTCCAGGGGCGCTGTACAATGGCGGACCCTGCACTCTGACCCCAAGGGGTATGCGAAAACGAACAAATTCCTAATACAAGAAATTATATAAGGCGAAATAAAGAACAAAAAAAAAAAAGATACTGCATTGTGGCTGTTTCCAGTGACTCTAGGGGCCTTCTAATGCATATAAATGACAATGGTTGCCATCTTTTGAAAGGAAATGTAACCTTATGCACTAAACAGGAATTTAGTTTCTATGACCATCTCTAGTCGACAAACAGCTATCTGATGAATGGAAATGGTGTCAGTGTCCATGTAATTTACACAAGATACGATGACCATCTCATTGGCACAAATGCTTTTAGCAGCCTCTTCTCACAAGCAAAAAGCCATCTCATGCACAGAAAAGAATTTTAATTCATTCCATGCAAACAAAAGGTAGCCATGCAAAATCTGTAAACAGCCATGTAACACACAGACATGGCACCAGTGGCCAGTCCTTGGATGAAAACATTTTTGTGACATCCATTTACACTGAAATGGAATCCATCTCAGTCTAGCAAACAAATATTCTTAACTGTTAGAATTATCTTCTCAGGCCTGTCTGGTCTTCCTGATATCTGGCACATGTGCTTCTTTGGAGAATACGCTGAATCAATCCACCACTCCATACATTATCCAACCCACTTAATGCAATTCGGACATCCAGAGGCAAGGGCCTGTCCCACAGTACTGTGCACAAGGTGGGAACTAACACAAGGACAGAGCACCAGTCCATTGCAGGGCACGCTTACTCATATAGATGACCAATATATCCCATTTCTTCACTGCTTTCTAGTCCACTCTCTGTGCTCTGTGTACTGCTCTGCACAGTTCTACACTTAACCTTTGATGTCTATTATTCTGTCATGCCAGTATCTCTTTAGACATTATATCTCAAAGTAAATGACAGTTGAGCTATCTTCATCACGTCAGTGAATACCACCCTTCTTTAAAGTCAAGTATAGTTGGAAGCCTTCTTGAATGAACATGGAGTCACATCTCTGTACAATCACTTGCTTATCTGGTATTACTCATTTACATGAACATTATCTTTCTGACTACTGCAATCTTTACAAATATGAGGACTCTGTAGAATGTGTTTTGCTTAATTCCTGTTTGAGGAGATAAAAGAGAACGAGTTTCTGGTGTTAAGCAGGCTCATTTTCATTAGTACTAGAATGACTCAAACATCCATTGGTCTGTGTTCTGGACCTGCTTTATCCAAACCAGTGGTCACAGAGAGCAGGAGCTCATTCAGGCAGCATTAGGTATTACAAAAGACCCAACTCTGGATGGGATGCCAGTCCACTGCAGGCTACATCCACTCAATTAGGGCCAATTATAGTCACCACATGTTTGCCTAAAGTGCAAATCATTGGAAAGTGAGAGGAAATTATACCCAGAAAAAACACATGAGCACGGAAGAAACAAACGCAGCTACACTTCTTGCCACTCTTTCTTAAAGTGAAGAAGATCCAAGGGTTCATAATACAGGACAATATGCCATTTCTTTTAAATTACTTAAATTTAATGAAACTCATGAAGTTTGAAGGGAGGAAGGCCAAATGAACAACCCTGGGGTTTACAGTTTAATGTTTTATCCACTAGACCATACAAAGAGAATGAGCAAACTGTACAGTGTGTCCAGGACTTGGTGTAACCAGGTTCCAGGAAGCAAAATACAAGCTGAAAGCCCTGTCCATTTGGAAAGCTGCAGTACACAACCAACAGCCGCTCCTCAATTAGGCCAAACACTATGCACATGCTCTGAACCTGGGACAGCATAAAGGCAGAAATGCACCCCAAAAAATGTTTGTGCTTGATAGCATCATTTAAGCTGTAGCCAAGGTCTAGTAAAACAGTAATCGCCACAATGTGAAGGATTTAACTGGCAGGGCAGTTGAGCTGTACTCTGCAAAAATCTTGTCAATTTTTAATTACTTCCAAGGAAAAATGTGCATGCTGTCAGCTATTTGAACCACTTTTGTAGTATTACTATTTAATTAAAAGTAAAACAATGCCATAAAAAAAGGGTTAGCGGTAAAGTAAGCACACATTTGCTGTATTGATGTTGCTGCAACAACCCCAAACACATGCGGTGAATTGCTAACCAGCGTATAATTATTCCTAAATCAATATTCTGACAAGTGGGTGCTTCAGTGTCAAATCCCTGGTTGTGAAATTCAAACAAAACAATCCCTAATGAATCCAGGTTTTAGGTCGTGTATCTCGGCTTTGATTGATTAATACATGATACCTCTCAGCAGCTCTGCTGCTTGCAACACACACTTGGTAATGCGCATCGATTCTGCTGGACAACATCGGGAGGGATTTCTGCTCAAAATGTGTAACATGCCGACTGCTGGCATGAGAAGCACTTAAGGGGAACAGAAACTGAAGGAAGAATCATAATGTAGCCCGAGAGGTCTGGATATGGAGATTAGGGTTGACACAATATGATTCAGAAATCACATAGAATCACAGTGGGACATAAACCGATGCATTAAAACTAGATATGGCAGTGAAAGGGTGTAAACGGGGACCATAAGGGTGATGGAACAAATGTCAAATAATTTGTTACCCTAAGAAAATGACTTAGTTATAAGAAGGCCTAAATGTTAGCAATTAAGGCTGAACTTTATTCTGAAAGCACTTTCAGTTTAAAGGTGACATATGAAGTTAAGACTGAAGTGTGCATCTTCATTACAACTGGTGCTAGAACCTGAGGCAGGCTACTGTAGAATAAGGGTGCTTAATGAATAAAGATAAGGTTCAGGGAATTCATAGAATCTCCTCTGCAAGAGGCTTCTGGGCACTCCATGGAGAAGACACTGGACAGTTCAACTTGCTAATTTCAGATGTGAATGTTGACAGTAACTCTGTTATCATCCCCGGACACTTTCTGTTTTAGAACATCTTACTGGCACAACAACTCCCATTGCAGTCTCATGCTGTTTTACTCAAAGCTAATCTTAGCACTCAAGTGACAGGGAGGGCATAACTAATAGAGAGGAGCCGTTTGCTTCTCTTCTGGGGACACAAATAGTACAGTAAATATGTGTGTTCTGCACAGTTAGAATTATAGCACATTTATTACAAGCCGCCCTTAGACTACAGAAAATTAAATAAGCTAGTCAGAAAGGCGTAAACTGACTGCGACAGGAGACTCAAAGCTCATAACATGGCTTGGTTAATAATACAACTGACTCCTCCTGCTTCTGTCTAACCTGATGGCAGACTCAACTGTCTTATTTAATTACATTTCATGTTATTGAAGTGTGAGTGACATGTTCATGGCCAGTGTGGAGCTGGCACATCCTCCAAGTAATCAGAATCGCTTTTCTCAGAGTATGCTGGTTATTCACCATTTCCACAAAACATGCATATTAGGTTTCTTGGTCACCCTAAACTGACTTTTAATAAGCAAGTCTGGATCTGCGTATTAGTGTGCTATGCAATGTGTTTGGATTCCACCAAGGGCTAGTGCCTATGTTCTACCCAATGCTGTCCAGCCAGGACAGGCTTCAGCTCCTAGTTGCCCAGTAGTAAAATAATGTGTTTGGAGGAAATGGACAGGTGGTTTTCAAAGTGTTTTACAGCCAATCCTCCATCACAATCCTGAAAGACAGTGTAGTTGTTTATACTGTGCTCTTCTTTGCACAACACTCTAACAAAGATATTATTAAAGAGTTAAGACGTTTTATTGTCACAGCTGGCAACAATGGATCCTGGATTGAAATTACTTTTTTTTGTACCTACCTACTTAAATATGTGTTGCTAAAGTGATATAATCATTTAATCACTGTAGACTTTGAGAGTTAAATATCTTTGAATCAAAGTAAGTTTCCTTCACTGTTTATGTGAACTTTGCTAAAATTCAAGATGAATTACAGTATGGAAGAAGCAGCTTGAGGCCTTCCTGACATTCAACTCAAATGCTGAATACAAGAATGTTGGATTTCAGGCTTTCGTGCACTTGCTAGTTTTTAACCTACAGTAGAAGAGTAGAATCAAAATCAATTAATAACCAGAGGAATTAAAAGCATACTTAGACCAAGAGTTAAAAATCATATACTCTACTATTGGCCCCTGTATTCATAACCTACTTCAAATTAAAACAAAAAGTATAATGCCAGCTCAAAACCATCTTTGTAGTATAAAATGCAATGATTTTAAGTACAGAATCAGATTTATGCCTTATTACTGAAATCTGTCTTAGTAAATCTGACACTATTCCTTTAGCTGAGGCAGCACTAAATGGTTATACGTTCCTTCATAAATCTAGAGGTATTGGTTGAAGATGTGGCCTTAGGATAATTATGTTTGATGAACTGCTAACGGCTTCTAAAAATCAGGAGAATTTACATCCTTTGAGGCACTCAAATTAGACATTAATACAGATGCCAGGAAAATTGTAATATTAGCCTACAGACCACCTGGGCTGCATTCACTGTTCATGACTGAATTTGGCATATAAAGATATAAATTATGATCATGTTGTATTGATGGAAGATTTTAATATACACACTGACGTAGAAACTAACATTTTTAGCAAAACAGCTGTTAAGCTAAGGAGGATTTTGCCAAAGTGTTAATGGCCCAGCTCATAGTCATAACCACCCATTAGAATTATTACTTAGTTGAGAGTGAAAAATTAAATATTACTCCATTAAATGAAGTTACATCTGATCACTAATAATGTTTCTGCCCTTACCAGTACAAACACAGATTAAAACAAGGACAGTGCAACATCTAAATTGTAACTCAACATTAACATTTAAATATATTTTAAGAAACTCAAAGGCAATTTTGGAGAATACTGTATTGTAGAACAGCTAACATCTAATCATAATGTGACTTTGAAAGAGACTTTTATACAGTGGTTCCCCTTAAAACAAAAGTGATTAAAGTATACAGAAACTCCCTCTGAGATAATGAGAATACTCACACTCTTAAATTAGTGTGTAGAAAATCCAAGCATAAGCTCAGAGCAACAAAGCCGCAAGCCTTCCATGCTGCACAGGCTGACAGTGTTAAAAAGCATAGCAGGCTGCTTGTGCTGATCGACACATTTACAAAACAAAAGATGCTGAAGGTGAGGTGTGAAGAAATTTAAGGTGGCCAGGGATTACGAGTTTTTTTGTAGGCTTTAGGGATTCTAGTGTTAAAAAAAAAAAAAGAAACAGCACTAATTTTCACTCATGTGCAGAGGATAACAAACTGTACAAACAACATTTCTCTGAAGGTGTCCTTAATTAATTACATCAGTGCGTTAAAGTAGTGTGTGGATGAGAACTTCTTGTCTCGGAATAAAAAACAGAAATGCTAGTTACTGGGGGGAATGAAGCAACATGCACCAAAATTTCTGTCACTTTTTGACTCACTTGGAATTGGCATTAGTTTTAACTGATTCATCATGCAACCAGGGGCTTATTTTTGACACTAGCATGTCTTATAAAACGTATATTACAAAAATATCTAAAACTATTTTTTTCCATCTAAAAAAATGCAGGAAATTTGAGATGTTTTCTAAATATGCAGGGTGTTGAAAAAAATCTTTAATATACTTTTTTTCCTAGTAGGACAGACCATTGTGATGCATTATTCACAGAATTTTCAAATTGTTCTTCATGCAGCTTTCAGTTAGTTCAAAAGAATTAGAAGGTCCAAAACTATAACTTCAGTTCTCAAGTTCTTACACTTAAGTTAAGCTTACAACTGATTTCAAAATTCTCCTTTTAACATTAAAGGCCATAATATGTCAAGGACCTGCTTACTTATCTCATCTTATCATTACTTACAAACCAGAGTGCACATTGAGATCCCAAGATGCAGGGCTACTAAAGATACCAAGGAATAATAAAATAACACTGGGAGATGAAGCTTTTAGTTACAGGGCCAAGAAGCTGTGGAATGGTCTGCCTGCTAATACAGAGTAACAAATGTCCATTCAGTCTCAGATTTTTAATTGGGGCTGAAAAATTCACAACTTTAATCTAGCATAACCTGGCTATAGCTGCTTATTAGCTGTGCATACTGCAACTTTCTTTGTTAGTCATTTGTACAGAAATGTAAGTAACACAATATTTATAAACTGTTACTAACTGCCCTGTATTCTGTTTTACGTCCTTGTATTCTGCTGTGGCACTTGGTGCCACTACTCTACTGCTAAGTGGTTTTCCTGCCCAAGGAAAAGACACCTGTGATGCTGGGAGACCTGGATTCGACAGATGGAAAAATTCTGTTGTTATATTAGACATCCCAGCACAGACTATTACAGAATGCCTAGGACGGGATGGACAGCAGATGTTAGAGGTTTCTGAGATTGTGACTGTGTCTGATTTTATCATGTTGTTGACTGGGGTTTTTGTTTTCCACACCTCCGATGTCAACCTGCCTCAGCTCAAGAACAAATTAATGGACAGATATTTTTGGGCTCCATTTAAGGTGACCACTTTCAAAAGGGGTAGCTGTCTTTATGTGCTCATTATACAGTATAATTAGTAAACTTTGCATTTTACTTCAGAACCTACATTTGATCTCAATTAATTGGCACTATACAAAAACGTAACTGAATTGAATGGAAACTGAACAGCTAGACTTTAGATTTTCTGTGAAATGAGCTGCAGAGTATTCATGATCCTTTAAAATAAGAAAATGTATTTATTTTCATGTCAAGTAATAACAAGTAACTGTTTGTTTTATACCTTGTTAGTCACACTTTCCTTAACTTCAAACTTAGTAGGTAATATGAAAACAATGTAAACATTTATTCATCAATTGATTTACATACTGTAAATCTTGGTTATGTAAATGTGTATATATATATATATATATATATATATATATATATATATATATATACATATATACATATATATACACATATAAATATATATACATACATACACACACACACACACACACACATATACATACATACAATATATACAGTATATATACACACACACAGCTACCTTTGAATATATGTATACCATTTATTTTAAAAATGACCAAATTTCATCTTTGAAATAAATAGCAAGCTAGAAGCTGGAGTTCTAGTTTAGTTGAGGCCAAGAATTCCACATGAAATTCAATAAAGCTTATAAGTACATTAAGCTAAAGAGAATTTGGAGATTATGACAACAGTGCACAGAGTGGGTCACTTGCTGCAGACATGGAAGATTAAAGTTGCTTCCCGCTGCAGCCAACAAATGAGAGACCACTGTGTGCTTTAGACAGATTCTATCTGTAGAAACGTGACAACAGCTGCCTCTAATTGTCTCAAAGAAAGGGAAAAGTTCTTTGAGAGACAGGGCGTGCCCGGGAGACACAAAAATATTTATAAATATATTTAAAAATAGAAGGCAGAACAATCTTTCTTAGTACGTTTTTCATTCCTTTATGAAACACTTCAAGTAATGGACTTTTGTGTTATGCCAAGACCATTTTAAATTAATGGTGTACATCTCTTAGTGTTGACACAGTGAGTCTGTACAGTAACTCAAACTTTTCCCAACAATTATCACTGAGGCTTATTTTGGCCTTTGCCCACATTTATTGGGCCAAAAACATCACAAATAATTTTGGTAGGAGATATACACAAGGGCTATAAATAATAACACAAACCCAACAGCCTCTGCTGTATTAGTCCAGCCATTTCAAAAACCACTTAATCCAGTTCAGGGGTGCCACGAACAGCCTTAGTGTTGGTGTGTTTTCTGGCTGCATTCCTTACAAACACCATTTTTAATATTTTTATTTGATAAGGGAACAGTCTGTTTTACTGACAATACTGATGGTTAGTCCTAAAATATCAATACTGGGGGCGACTGCTTAACCTGCCCAAATGGTCACCTACATAACAAACTGTTAGTAAGATATCAGCTTTAAAGTTTGTCATCTGTAACAAATACACTAACATTCTTATTCACCGTTGTTTTTTTTGAAGAAAGAAAAAAACAAAAAATGGTTACAAAAGAAATCAGTTTAAAAGAGAAATGCAAGATCATTCAGGATAAAACTGAATTTTCAGCTCATTTCAGTTAAAGTATAAGCCATTGTGCCATTCGCTCCATTCTTCATTTATGGCTAGTTATCCACCTTTACCATGTGACCCAAGTGACCATTTCAGATTCTTTCTGGTTTCTGTGAGCTCCTTCCCTGTCTCAGCTAGGAGGCTGATGTGTCAAGCTAGAGTGGCTGGACTGAAATCCCGGTGGGGATGGACAAAGGAGCATTATCCGACTGGGACAAGGCCTGGCTTACACCCTCTCATCTCCTTGCTTTCCACTTTTTATTCATAGTTCAGGGGACCCTGAACTGGATCAACTGGGTTCAAATATGGATGGATGAATTTCTTCACCTCTCTCTGGGAATGTTGGTTATAGCCCCTGATGCTTATTCTTACACTTTCTTTGTTGTGATATGGTTGTGGTGATAAGACTTATTTTTAACAAATAACCCAAGCATGTTTGTTACAATAAACAAAAGAATACAATTTATTTATAATGTAAGGATAAAAAGCTGGAAATACAGAGTATATATATATATGTATATACACAAACACACACACATACATATACACACACACACAAACATAAAATATATATATATATATCTCTCTCTATATATATATATATATATATATATATATATATATCTACTGTATATATATACCTCTATATATATATCTCTATATATCATATATATATATAGATATAGATAGATATAGATATAATCTATATCTATCTATATCTATATATATATCTATATCTATCTATATCTATATCTATATCTATATATATATATATATATATATATCTATGTATATATATAATATATATATATACACACACATACTAGCAAAATACCAAGGCTTACAGTGAGAAGTAGTGTGTTAAAGAGTTAAAGAAGTTATGAAACATTTTTAAAATAACGTAACATGATTGTCAATGTAATTTTTGTCACTGTTATGAGTGTTGTTGTCATATATATATATATATATATATATATATATATATATATATACACACACACACACACACACATATATATATATACATATAAACATATCTACACATACACATACCTACATATATATATATATATATATTGTCACGCTACTTAGCAGTAGGAGGTCATGGATTGATTCGACAGCACCTGGGAAACCACTGCGCCAGGGAATGGTGGGGTATTAACTTTCTCCCTCTGCTTCCTCATAGGAAAAAAGACCGTCCTGCACCATAGGCATGGATGACCGCAGTGCGATACTTCCGCCTTCCTCCGCCATCTTGCCCTGGCGTCATCCTTCCCATCCTCCCTTGCGGTCCTTCCCGACATTCCTCCACTTCGGCTCCTCCCCAATAAAATGGCGCGACGCCAGGAGTCGGCGCGCGATATGAACTGTTTAGTTTATGATTTTGACCTGTTTTTTGTTTAACTGTACAATATACGGGGCCGGAAAACCCCAACCCTTGCTACTGTCTCTCTCGGTCCTTTACAACTGGCGTAGTCGGCAGGATAAAGATCCCGGAATGACGGAGGGACAGGACCTGAACACCGTGCTGCAGGGAATGAACGCCCAGCTCCAGGCCCTGCAGCAAGCGCAAGCCGCTACCAACCGGGAGCTGGAGGCCACGAAGGCCAGGTTAGTGGAAGCCCAACGGGCGAGACCAGACCCGCCCAGGCAGCCGCCACCTCCTATGGTACCGATGGGCCCTTCGAGGACGCCGATGCCTACCTGGGCATGTTTGAGAGGACGGCCACCCGGAACGAGTGGCAGCGGTCCGAGTGGGCGTCCATCTTGGCGCCATACCTAAAGGGACCCGCGCTGCGGGCCTATTATGACCTCCCTGAGGAGGAGGCCGCTAATTACGACCTCCTCAAGCCCGAAATATTGGCCCGCTACGGCATTAGCCCGGGCCAGCAGGCGGCCGAATGGCGGAACTGGGTCTTTGACCCGAAAAGCCGCTTCGCGCCCAGGCGCTCGAGTTCTGGGGCAAGATGGGCCGCTGGCTACGGCCAGAGAGCCCCGACGGGCGGAAAGTCGTCGAGCGGGTGGCCTGTGAAGGCCTGGTCAATGCAATGCCCAGTTCCCTCGCCCAGCAGGTCCGGGGGCACGCCTATCAAAATATGTCGGGCCTCCTCGACGTCCTGGAGCGTCAGTTGGCGGTCCTCCGACTTGGGGGGTCAGAAAAGCCTGCTCGCGGGAACCGGCAGGGACGGGCGGCCACCCCCGAGCCCCCTCGACGCGCTGCAGAAGCGCCAGCCAGAGCCAAAGAGAGGCGGGTCCGCCGCTGTTTCAAGTGTGGCGAGACCGCCACCTGCTGCCAAACTGCCCCATCACATCGCCCGGAGCCTATGGACTGCAGCTGGACATCAGCGGAGAGGTATTGTACCCGCCGCATCCCTTGGCGAGTCCGAATCACGGGAGTGGTGTTGCTAAATGGGCACGCCGTGGTGGCTTTGTTTGATTCCGGCAGCAACATTACCATTGTTGCTCGCCGTTTCGTCTTACCGCAACAGTGGTTAAAGCAACATTTGTTGGTTACCTGTGTACATGGGGGGACTAGGTCATATCGTTCGCTCACTGCTATCTTACCTGGAAGGGGAACCAATCCAAATGGCGGTCGCTGTGTTACCTGACCCCCTTCCCAGTGATCCTGGGACAAGACTGGTCTAAAAGAATCAGCGGTAAGCCATTCGCCGCTCCCGGGGCCTCGTTGGATCTTGTCATGAGGGGAAAAGGCAACCCTCCCGCGGCCTCCACGCCGTGCACAAGGGCAGGCCCTATGGGCGCTGGTGTCTCGGGGGACCTTTCCGTGGCTACGGACCTTGACCCGGAAGATTCCGCCGGAGAAGGGACTAGCCAGGGAACTCTCCCCGGGCCCAGGCCCCAAGACCCTCGGCGGCCTGGACCATCAATTTCGGTCCACGCCGCCTCCTTTAAGAGGGAGCAGTGGAATGATGACTCCCTGCGCTTTGCCGGAACGCATTGTTCTGCCTAACAGCTCGACAGCGGACGGATCCACACCGCGGGAACCCTTCTTTGTCCTTGAAAATGATCTGTTGTACCGAGTGGCTACCCATGAGGGCGAGGTGCGGAAGTTGTTGCTAATTCCGCGGACCTTTCGGGGGAGATATGCGAGTTGGCACATGCTCACCTCCTAGGCCCACCTCGGGGCGAAAAACACTGGAGAGGATTAAGCTCGCTTTTACTGGCCTGGGATCAATGAGGAGGTCCGGCGGTTCTGTCAATCCTGTCCGGAGTGCCAGACCCGCCAGATTCCTAGGAGGGACCGTGCTCCTCTAGTCCCTATTCCCCTCGTGGACATCCCCTTTGAAAGGATAGGGGTCGATTTGGTGGGACCCCTGGAGCCCTCAACCCGTGGCCACAAGTATATCCTAGTCATGGTGGACTATGCCACCCGGTACCCAGAGGCGGTTCCCCTGCGCTCCGCTAATACTAAAAGCATCGCACGGGAACTGGTTAACTTGTTTTCACGCTGGCATACCCAAGGAGGTCCTCACGGACCAGGGTACGCCCTTCACTTCGGATACGCTCAAGGAGGTGGCCAAATTACTGCAGATAAAGCACCTGAAAGCGTCAGTCTATCACCCGCAAACTGGCGGGTTGGTCGAGCGATTTAATCAGACGCTTAAGCAGATGCTCCGCAAGGTAGTCAGCGCGACGGCAGGAACTGGGACCAGCTCCTCCCGCCGTGCTTTTGCCTACCGGGAGGTACCCCAGGCCTCTACGGGCTTCTCCCCTTTGAATTACTATACGGGCGACAACCCCGGGAATCCTCGACATCCTAAAAGAAGGCTGGGAGGCCGAGGCTCTTCCCTCCTCTAATATTTTGAGCGTGCGCAACTGCGCGACCGACTCACAAAGATCAGGCCCCTCCTAAAAGAGCACGTGACTCGTGCGCAAGCAGCGCAGGCCGGTGTTACAACCGCAACTCCGTCCTCAGGGAGTTCCGCCGGGGACCGAAGTTATGGTGCTCGCCCCGACCTCCCACTTTCGAAGCTGCTCGCCACTGGCAAGGGCCTTACGAGGTTAAGGAGAGAAAGGACTCGTCGACTATTTGGTAAAACAGCCCAACCGCCGATCGACCGTGAGAGGATCTATCATGTCAACCTGTTAAAGCCCTGGAGATAGAGAGGAGCTTCCCAGCTCCGTAGGTCACTCTCCCTTTCGCAAGCACAACTGCCCTTAACCTCGGTGAAGAGCTGACCCCAAGCAGCGGCAGGAGTTAGCCCAAACACTCCGAGCCATCCCCGAGGTAGTGAGCGAGTCACCCGGCGGACCGCTGATTGAGCACGATATAGTCACGGAGCCCGGGTAATCGTCCGGGAGAGGCCCTACCGACTCCGGAGGCAAAACGCGCAGAGGTCGAACTGGAGGTGAAACGTATGTTGGACATGGACATAATTGAAGAGAGCCATAGTCCCTGGTCCAGCCCTATTGTCCTCGCCTCCAAGCCAGACGGCTCCTGGAGGTTCTGTAATGACTTTAGACGCCTGAATCAGATCTCCAAGTTCGATGCCTACCCCATGCCCCGCATTGACGACCTCCTTGAGCGGCTGGGTACGGCTCGATATCTGACTACCCTTGACATGACAAAGGGTATTGGCAAATTCCTTTAACGGCATCCGCAAAGGAGAAAACGGCCTTTAGCACCCCTAGCGGGCACTGGCAGTACAAGGTCCTCCCATTTGGGCTGCACGGGCCCGGCGACCTTCCAACGCCTGGTAGATAGAGTGCTGACGCCCACCAGTCCTATAGTGCCGCTTACCTGGATGACGTTGTCATCTATTCCGCACCTGGGAGGAGCATCTACTGCAGGTCGCAGCTGTCCTCCGAACACTGGCTAAAGCCGGCCTCCGCATAAACCCCCGGAAGTGTTTTTTTGGATTAAAGGAGGCCAAATATTTAGGCTACCTCGTGGGACAAGGACAGGTGCGCCACAGAGCTCCAAAGTGAAAGACATCTTAGAATGGCCCGTCCGAGTACCAAGAAACAGGTGCAGGCTTTCTTGGGGCTTGCGGGTTACTACCGCCGGTTTGTTCCCGTTTCTCGAAGAGCAGCACCCTTGACTGACCTGACAAAAAGGGCGCCCCTATACGTGGTGTGGACCGACAAAGCAGAACACGCGTTCAGTGACCTAAAGAAGGCCCTAACGCCGGCACCTGTGTTACGGACGCCCGATTTTGGGCTCCCGTTTATTCTCCAGACCGACGCTTCGGACACAGGCCTGGGTGCCGTGCTGAGCCCAAAGCGCCGATGGTGTCGAGCACCCTGTGATGTACCTTAGCCGAAACTGATGGACCGGGAGACCCGCACGCTGCAGTGGAGAGGGAGGCCTTGGCCATTAAGTGGGCAGTGACCCACCTCCGTACTACCTGCTGGGTCGCGAGTTCGCTCTGGTGACTGATCACGCTGCACTTCAGTGGATGTCCCTGCACAAAGAGTCGAATCCGCGGGTCACCAGGTGGTTCCTGGACTTACAGCCGTATAAGTTCACTGTCACTTATCGGCGGGCACCCTTCAGGCCAATGCCGATGCCCTCTCTCGTATTCACGACCTCTCGGTTAGGTCCGCCCGACCTGACGGTCCTGGGCTAAGGGGGGGATCGTGTCGCGCACGCCAGTAGGAGGCCGCGGATTGATTCGACAGCACCTGGGAAACCACTCGCCGCCAGGGAATGGTGGGGTATTAACTTTCTCCCTCTGCTTCCTCATAGGAAAAAGACCGCCCTGCACCATAGGCATGGATGACCGCAGTCGCGATACTTCCGCCCTTCCTCCGCCATCTTGCCCTGACGTCATCCTTCCCATCCTCCCTTGCGTCCTTCCCGACATTCCTCCACTTCCGCTCCTCCCCAATAAAATGGCCGCGACGCCAGGAGTCGGCGTCGCGTTATGAACTGTTTAGTTTGTGATTTTGACCTGTTTTTGTTTAACTGTACAATATACGGGCCGGAAAACCCCAACCCTTGCTACTGTCTCTCTCGGTCCTTTACAATATACACATATATATATATATATACATACATACATACACACACACACACACACACACACACACATATATACACATATATATATATATATATATATATATATATACAGACACATATATACATATATATACAGATCTACATATCTACATACTTGTATCTCGCGAATAAAGTATTCGGCTTTTTTCTTCAGCGCTCTTTGGGAGCTCTTCCTTCTTTTCTATGTACTGCGGTCACAGTCAGTTCATGTGATTACGTGGGAGGCGTGATGATGTCACACGCAGTTCCGCCCTCCACGGCCATCGAGCTAACGTCCATTACAATATATGGAGAAAAATAGGTTCCAGTTATGACCATTGCGCGTAGAATTTCGAAATGAAACCTGCCCAACATTTGTAAGTAAGCTGTAAGGAATGAGCCTGCCAAATTTCAGCCTTCTACCTACACGGGAAGTTGGAGAATTAGTGATGAGTGAGTGAGTGAATGAGTGAGTGAGTGAGTGAGTCAGGGAGGGCTTTGCCTTTTACTAATATATATATATATATACACACATACATACATATCTATACACACACATATTTAGAAAGATATGTATATATAGTAGATACATATTTATAGATGAAGGACAATAACCACAAAATAAATTGCCACAGCTTAGTTGAACGTTTTCTTTCCTACAGAAAAAGCACATAAATTATGAATTCTGATCTTTAGATTCATGTGGTCAAGATGGAGAAGTTCTTTAGCTGGTTATTAGGGTTATACTGCCTGCACTGCAGCTTTGATATAATCCCAGCTACTGTGCACTAGCTTACATCCTTCCCCACCCCCACAGCAGTTTGTGCTTGTGCGAGATGCTGCTCTGTTTCCGTACTAGATTTGGGAAGAAATTTATAACAGCAAGAACTTATCCTTTACAAGGTGTAGGAGGAGAATGTGCATCCTTGGCTGGGACAAGAGGCACACAAATTGGCTGGTGGGGCATTGACATAATTTTGTGCTCAGCATGCAGCAGGTAACACCCAAGGAGAGCATAAGGAGAAAGAATTGTTTGGTTATTGTTTAATTTGTATTGGTATTGATGAATGATTACTGGAGAGAATTGTGAAAAGATGCTGTACAAGAATAAATCTCTTATTTAATTCCAAAAATTTCTAGTGTTTAACTGTGTCTTGGGTTTGGGGTTCACTGACATCTCCCCTTTGGTCACAAAGGTTAATACTTTTCAGTTAAAGTGACAGATCAGTACCATAACACATTAGCAGGCTTTATCATAACTAGTAAGTTATGATTAACAGTTCTTGGGGTCAAAGCAGGTGTATTTATGGTTTGATGTTCCTTTCCTAGTTGACTTTTTTCAGACACATGGAAGAATGTTCAGCATGTTTCTCCTTATTTGTTCAGGAGTTCTCCTTTCTCACCTTGGTTGCATCTTCTGGTGGTGAGTGGTACTGCAGTTTTCTCTTCGAAGTTTTTACACACAGCGTCTTCAGTTGCAACCAGAGGTCCGCTGGGTGAGCTGATGATCAGTCTGTTCCCATCATTAACAAAGTGAACACTTGAATTTTATGCACAGTCTCTGCTCTGACACTTACTATATAGGCAAGGTTTGGATTAATGGCACCCTTGTCCAACTCTTTTAATGTACGGTCTTCCATTTTTAACAATCCAAGAGCAGCTACTTTTTGCAGTAGAAGGGATTGTTTGCTCTAGTGTTTGTTACAACCACACCCTAAGCTACAGGGCCCTAAAGTGTTTTTTAAAGGAAGGAAAAGATGACTTGCCATTGGTTTCTTGGGCGCACATAAACTCATCTTTTTAGTTTACTACTAGAGCAAAGTTTTGCCCATCAAGACTGACAATCATTGAGTTACAGGTTTGGTTATTTACATGATACCTCTGAGAACCATCTCTGGGAAGTCACTTAGCTTGTGACTGACCATTGAATCAGTTAAGACACAGTGGTTCAATTCTGAAGACATGCCATATTAGGAGGCTTGAGGCTCTACAGCTGATATTAAGAATGTCTGGTAGTGGCTTTTTAAGCCAATGGCTTGTGTTTCAGCCTAGCAAAATGGATAATGTCAGTCAGTCCTACAACTAGAAGGCATTCGATTCAAAGTTTATCAGGGTTGGATGACTTTCAGATAGTCAGAGCTGCCATGCAGTGGCTAATTAAGCTGCAGACACATGTACTCCAGGGCATAGATACAGAGAAAAGGTAAAGTATTAGGAGTCTGCCAGTCCGACAATAGGTATAACTGATGACACTTATCTTACTCACGGCCCTGTTTGCGATTGGAGTCAGCAGACTACATGGGTATTTCCTGGCCACTTAGAATGTACATGGAATCTCTTATGGGGAGTTCTGGAAGATGATCCTTTGAAACACCACGACCAATCCTGATGCTGGGAGTAAACATTAGGATATCTCTAGAAGTGGGTAATGACCAGGCCCCAGTTGTTCAAAAGGTTTAATATGGATCCAGATTTTGAAATCCCTTTATTTGTTATCCAGGATCATGTAATGCATCTTACTTTTGTCCCAGTTTTCAAAAGAAAATTGGACTGAATCACTCTGATCCAGGTACAAACTTTTCAAAATTACCGAATCTGGATTACCATGATAGGGCTTCATGTCACACTGAAGGCTACTAAGTATGTAAAAATAAAAACCAGGTAGAATACTCAGCACGGGGTCACTCAAAGTGTATTTGGAGAAAAAAAAACAGCTTAGAAAACAATACACACAAACCCTTTCACATTTTCAATGTGTTTTAAACATTCAGACCTCATCTGACCCACAACAAAATAAAAAAAGCAAATGCATATTATCCAAATATATTGTGATTATTTTGACAATGTGTTTCAAATTTTAAATGTCCAGTAAGTGAAAAATTTAAAAAAAAAAATCTATTTTTGAACACAGTATTTTGAACATATTTTTGATTTTTTTTTTTTACAAGTGCATCTAGGGTCGATTCCAATGGCACTGGCCACAAGGAAGGAAGGAAGAACACAACCGTGGATAAGGTGCTGTTCCTTTACAATCCTACATCACACCACACCAATTGCAGTCAGAGTATCCCTGGAATCATGCACACTCTCGCGATTTCTCCTAATCCAGGTCAACTAGTCTCGCTTTGGGCTGGAGTACTACACAGATGCCCATTTCTGTCCCTTAGGGTGTGTCAAGCATGGCTCTTCAGCACGCCAACCAGTTATCTGAAGGCAACAGCATCTCTGCCATAACCATCACAGCTGTAAGGACAGAAGGCAAGAGCTTGGAGCAGGTCACCATGGGGGAATGCAAAAGCTTTAAAAAGCTGCAGGTCCTTTTCCAGACTTCTCTAATTATTTACAGGCACACACACATAAGACTTTGATCTAAAGATGAATCAGAAGCTGATGACAAGTTTGCTCAGAACTTAAAAGGGCTGCTTTCACATTACTAAATGTGCCTTCTTGCTTTGTCTATTTGCTCTTTTTGCAAAGAGCTGTCACAATATTCTTACCCCTTGTAATCTCATTTCTTTTTAAACTAATGCTATTCATGTTTTACATTTAATGAATAACTTAATATTGGAAATGCTAGTCATTGCTTAGAATACACAAAGTGTCTGGCATTGTAAAGGTACCTACTCACAATCACTGTGTATATTTAATTTGCCAGATGAAATTAAGCTCTAGAGTGAAGCATTTTTTAATAAAAATACCTAACTTGGTCTTTTGTTTTAAAATGAAACTCAGTGGGCATTAGTCCAAGCATGAAAACAAAAGCATTACAATTTATCAAATATTGAAGTGTCAAAGGTTTCAATTTAAGAAAACGTGCCTGCCACATTTCTAAAGCATGCTTATGACAGCAAAAGTCACATTTTATCACAGATTCTTAGTAATACTTTTCTTAAGGTAATGTTTCCTGTTTGTTTGCCTACTCACAGTGGACATCATGAGAGAAGTTTTACATTTTCCACTGGTGCACCGCCAATCACCAGTTTTCCTAAGCCTCACCATAGCTTCAGTCTGCATACTTTCTTCATTTTGACTCTCCAAATTATTTTTAACAACGCCTTTGTTGCATTATGGCTTATTACAAATAATGTTATGCACAAAGGTATACGGAGTGTCTGATACAGCAGCAAGGCTGTCAGACTGACATGAGCTCATCTAATCTGATCTGCCGTTAAAATATGGGGACCGTACATGATTCAACACATGTGCCAGTTCTGGTGGCAGATGCACACTGAAATCCTCTTTTTATGCCATTTTTTCATATTGAACACACATCCTGAACTACATTTTTCTCCACAAATAGAATCCAACATACAGGTTTTGTTCCACAAAATATCAGTTCTTCCGGCAACAGTCACATAGCAATCCTAGATCCCTGTCAGTATCAAGGAAAGAAGACAGGTGGTTTACTTTCACATTTTCAGGTCTGCCATGTCTGTATGCATGCCGCCTACCAGCACCATGCTCTTCACCGGCAGGTTCATGGTTATATTCTGTGTCATCTACTCTATGCCATGCAGGCTGTATGAGAACCACTCAAAGTGTCTAAAAGGCACTGAAATGCCTTCCCATTCATGTTATATGTTTGAATACTGTATATGGTTTATCTAACTTAAAATCATGAACCATGCAACCCACAAGGTGTGATGAATGTAGCAAGTGCCACATTTTGCCTATCACATTCTGTATTGTTATATTTTAGATAGCTTACAGAGAAAGATTTACGCTGAGTGGCCGTGTGGTGTATTTTGATCAAGTGTGCAAATAAGAGCTCCAATGTACTATGGACACCTGACAATAAATAGGAAGCAAACTCATTGTGCTACATTGAATTTTTTATTAAGCAATAGACCTTTGAAAGAGTCAAGACCACCAACGGGGTAATATTAAGTTACCAATGCTAATCGACACACAGCGTTATGCACTTTCTGCGGTGTGTTGTACAGATACTCAAAAAAAAACCTGGAAATGGAAAAGGCAGATAGAGCTAAAGCAAGATGAAACAGAATCAGTTATCGAATGTCATAGTACCGGAGTCGCTCGGACAGAGGATATGGTAATAATAGAAAAACCGAGGAGCACAAGTGAGTAAAAGTGATTAGTAACTTTCAAGGTTTCTTCTCAGTAGACATTTTCTCAATCCCATATGAAGATGAGATTTAAAGTTGTGATTTGTAGCAATTTTAAATCAACTTATTATTTTCAATAATCATTATGGTATTATAAAAAAACAAATGAAATTGTTGATGGTGTTGTCCGATGTTAATATGATATCCAGCAGCAATCACTATATATCCACAATCGCAGCTCTGCTGAAGCACCCAGAGATTTTTAGATTTCTTTTTAAATCTTCTTATCAGGTGCAGTGAAAAAACGGTGAGATGTTGTAAGTTTGCCATATTTTGGCGATTGTTGTCTCGTTGTCTATAGAACAGAGACAGCAACTCACATCCTTTCATTAACATTCAATAGTGCCAAGGACTTTTGAATAGAAAATATAAGCTAGAGGAAACAATGCTCCTGGAGCTGAAAGGTTGCTGAAGAGGGAAATAAACAGTGAAGTAAAAGCACATAGCCAGCCTCCTATTACAATAACTGAATCTCCCAAAATGCTTTGCTTTTTTTTTTTTTTTTAACAATCCTAAAATGACATGGATATGACTTTTTATAAAATGTATGCAAAAATCTAGACACACATCATTACTCTAACTCTCTTGGCTTGAAAGACATTGATTTATTGCAAGGCTTTTGTTTTCATGTTTTGACTTGTGTCCCTTTAAACATATTTAAAACTGCAAAAAATGTAGAAAAATGCCTACTTAGGGCACAACCTCATGCGTCAAAATAATACTGTATATGCCATACATGTGAACCAATAATTTCAACTTGAAAAATACTAAACTTATCATTTAATATTAAAGATGGCTTCAGGTCATACTGTAAGGCCTAAAACTTACTGGCGACAAACATCCAGGCAGTCAGAATCTGAGAGGACCATTTGGCTCAGATCATAAGAGTATACATTAAGCAAATAACACATTCTGAAGTCAAATTATATCTATTTTGTGTCATTATCTGCAATCCCATCAGTACCCTGTAGTAGTCTTCAAAATCTAAAATGAGGGTGGAAATGACATGCTAATATCCTGACGGTGGAAATGAGCAAATAGTTCTCAATCTCACACAGCATACATAAGCACAAAACCCTTCATGCCACTGCAGCAAAATAAAAACAGAGGACAATCAAGAAGAATCTGGCATTTGAAACACAACCAGCAAGCATTTCATGACAATCAGGACAGTTTTGCTTTACATTTCCACACATTTTGGTCCAGTTTTGCCTGTTTGTCCTTTTTCAATGGCTAATGTTTGAGGTGTCCGAGTGCACAGACACAAAATGCAGCACAGGTTCAAGCTGCTTCCATGAATATATGGTACAGGAAAACCTTTTCTCTTAGGTGTCTAATTTGATTTTTAGTCTAGAATGTGGTCTATGGCCGAACTGTAGATAAAAAGAGAAAGCAGTACTACATTAAAGATGAAAGGTGTATCACTAGCAGTATGTGGCACCTCCAATGCTCATCTGCTGCAACTCATCATTGCTTTTTATATATCAATTTATCCTCTTTGTATTGCACATAATCAAGTTCTGCATTGCAAAGACAGAGTCTCATCCAGCAGAAATAAGAACAAGTCAGAAACCAAGCCTGGACAGGAATCTAGTCCCTCACAGGGTACAGTCACACCCACCCACCATTTATTCATGCTGTCATCTGCATGTACTGTAATCAAGAGTGTAACCAGATTGCTAAGAATGGGACGAAGAAGGCCCCCCATTCAAAGAAAAAAAACAGAATCCCACATAACTGGCTTAAATCTGTCTGACAGAAACAGGATTTTGAGTGCACCGTTTTGTGACACTCTAAGAAGAAGTGGTCTCTAATATGTGACAGAGAGTTGTTACTGTGCATTGCAGTGGGGTTGCCCATCTCACCGTGGCCATCCTAGACCATGAAAAGAAACATTTGACAAATAACAGACTACTGTTCAGATGACTGTGCTTGTTTGGTAAGCTAAGATCAGAGTTGTCCCAATATTTCATTCAAAGTGTATTCTAAAGGGGTCAAGGTTTTGAGAACATTTTCAGAGAAGAAATCAGTACATCTGGGGGTCATGTCTTTAATTACAAAACACTAAGCAAAGTAATGAAGAACTAAGATGATGCTGTGGTGTGATGGGCACATGACATAACTATGCAATCTGGGTCCTAGAAGTGACTTTCCAATACACTGACTATTAAAGCCACCAGTAGAATATGAATGGCTACCCCTTATGAAACTTGCTGCAGTTTCTAGGAGGAAGTAAAGTAGCTGAGAGAGTGACAGGGAGAGTGAATAGACATAAAGAACGTGAGGAACGCAGGCGAGCTGCCCTTGGAGCTAACCTATGTCGCTAGGAGGGGACTCCGTGTGTGTATACCTGACTTATTTGAAAACCTGCACTTGTTAGGTTGAAAATCATTCCTGTTGTTTAAACTGAAAACTACGGTTTGTTCTGGATTTTAGATAATGCCAATGAAGGCATGATTACTTCATGTATGAACATCCATTACATGGATACTGAATTCACATGTTTCATAAACTACTTATTTTTTTAAATGAGGGTTGCAGGGCCTGGAACCTATCATGGCCATATCAGGCACAAAGTAGAGACCAGCCATGGACAAGAATGCCAGTCAATCACAGGGCACACTCATCAACGCATAGTAGGGGTACACCAGAGATAATAATTACCTAGCATGCATAATCTGATTGATGAAGTGGAGAAGGAAAATCAGGACACCAGAGGCAGAGAAAAAAAAATTCACAGGGGAAAAGTTTCAAATTTGCACAGATGGTGATCAGGTCAAATGCAGCCGTGAGGCAGCTATGCTAACCATTATGTCACCATGCTGCCCCTAGACATAACTATATAAAAAACACATATGAGTATCCTATAATATATGCTGCATCACATACTGAAAACATTCTAAATAAATGATTCACATAAAATACTAAATAATTTACTTATTTAATCTGTCACTCTGACATTTAAGCTTCACCTCTTCTTCCTGCATTGACACAAACCACAGGCCTACTGAGCAGATGAGGAGACGCATTCCTCATTCAAATTACGGAGGATTGGAGGAGTGGAGCAATCGACGGGCTTCAGTGAGCAGACATGCAGCGACTCAGGCATTAGGGCCTGTCATCTGCCAAGCCAATACAAATTGTTTGTTGCAAATTACTAAAACTGCCTGTTCTTTATTTGAGATGTACACATTAGATGCATGTTTTCCCTGTATTTTAATGTGTGCCAGTTAGATGATTAAATGTAGGGATTTATTATTGAAATAGAATTTGTGCAGTCCATTTCATTGTAAGTAATAATGTTTTTTGTGTCGTTTCGTAGCGTTTGTCATGTTGCTTTATTTTATTTCAGAGGACAGTAATGAAAATGATCTTTCAAGCATCACTGTGTTGTTGACCTTCAATGAGTTTTAAGATCTGCAGTGGCTGATTTGCCATGTCAAATAAAGTTAGATTCAAATTTTGGTACATTGGTTTTAATAATACAGTACCTAATGTAAAATAAATCATTTGGTCTACTGTTAGTGCTTAATCAAATTGTGGCACAGATGACAGAACATGAAAAAAAAAGTAAAGTTAACTAGCTATTTGAACCCTGATTATAAAACAATCTTTATGCTTGATTACTTCTTCTCCAACATGCATTCTTCATAGCGTTATAAAAGTATAATAAAAATAGCTGGTTAATTTGCTCAAATAAAACTCTGATTAAAAACATTTTAATAAAGAAAAAAAGCTTGAGAGTTACGAAACAAAACAAAAAATAAATAAATAAATTAAACAACTTTGTCTTTCTTCAGAAGCACTGTCCCAATCAGTAAGAAGACCAACACCAAATGGCAAATCATGTTTACAGATTATTACCATATAGTCCTGCATGTGACTAGAAGTCCTCCCAAAGAAAAAGAGAACTAAGAAATCAAATATGCTCTTATGAGATCCTGAAGATTAGGGCTCACTCCTGGAAGTTATGTATAAAAAAAAAAAAAAAAACTATACAATTTTAATTCATAGATATGGAGACAGAAAGCCTATCCTAGCAGCACAGGGCACAAGGCAGGAAGCGGGCCCTGAATGTGGCGAAATCCACTGAAAGACCCTTCTACAGTGTGCACACCTCCCCAGTCACTCACTCACTCAAAGGACAGTGCGCAGACAGAGTGCAGTAAAACACTGGAAGGATTCATTCAGCTTGGAATGCGGAAGGAGGCTATGCATCTTCTCACAATTAACTATCCTCTTTAATAAAACCCATGTGCGTCCATGTGTCCGTGTGTGTGTGTCTCTTGGTGAAAAGCGCATGTGCGGGCCGCACATTGCATCGCACCGTGCACCGCCCATGCACGCGGCACTGTGGACGCGCACGCACGCACACACACACTGGAAGCCGGGCACACAATGAATGGCCTAGCTGCTGCCACGCATGATAAGTAAATAAAGCATACACAATGGAAGCTGGGCACACTTTGAATGGCCTTGCCACGGCCGCGCATGATAAGAAATAAAGGACAACATTGCTGGGGAGGGTGCTGATTGGGTAGTCGCGGCCACGCACATAAAATCCGTTGCTGCGGAGACGCCACACATAAAATAATCAGCTGCACGCCACCACAGATTAAAATACTTGCTGAGGAACTAAACAGTACTTGCTGGGGAGACGCCACGGGCACGATTATCACCTACATGCTACACATTACATCAGTTGCTGGGGACACTCTGCTGATTGTCCAATGTTGTGACAGAAAATTAAAGTCATATTACGGACAACAAAGCCAGTATTACTGTCAGAGAAAATTGCAGGCATTTTACGGAAATACAAACTGCGAGAGAAAATTAAAGACACACAATACAGTGACGCATATTACAGACACATACAAGCCAGTATTACTGTAAGAGAAAATATTACGGACGTATCTACTAACAACATGCCACCCAAAAAAAAGGACACGTCAAGTAGGACAAAAGACACAGACAATCAAATCCTATATAAGCAACATCTCCTGGAAGAACGGTCAGCTCAACAAGTAAACATCAACAAAAGAAACGCAGAAAGACAAAGAAAAATACGAGCAAATAGATTGATTGAAGAAAAAGAAAATGACTGTCAGAAAAATGCTAAAAGAGAAAGACTCAGAAGAGCAAACCTTAGAAAAAGTTGGCATTTACTTGCCAGAACCAGTTTTCAGCCACGGTCAGTTATATATCGCATTATCAAGTTTTCCAAATGTTGTTGTCAACGTAACTTCCAATAATCCACAATATTCTACTTATCATTCTGTTTTTAAAATTGACCTCTATATTATGCAAAATTAAAAAAAAAAAAATTCTATAAGCCACAGATCCCACAGAATTTATTGAGTATTTCCTATTAAAGCTGCACATACTTCTCTTTATGCAGCTATGTGTGTAAATCTGTTCTTGTGCTCTTTTAGTAGTTTTGCATGCAATACACAGTTCACTATGATCAGACAGTTAAATACCCAGGAGCTTACTAATTTGGTACTTTATATAAATATTTTTGTTGGCATTTATTGATTGTGCTGCTTGAATTAGTATTACTGGTACTTTAAACTTAACTTGACAACAGGTACTAAAAAATGTCCTGCTGAATTGCATTTTTAGAAGTATAGTATTCTCTTTAATAGTGCATTATGTGGCACAAAAACTTCAAAATGCCTCCAGTGCAAACCTGCTTTGCGCATTCTGCTGCTAGAATTGTGCTAGCATTTACTCTAGGGCTGTAACAAAAATGGCATTTTGTGCATCTTGCTGTCTAAAATGTACTGCTTAATTACAGTGGAGTTGCAGGTTTACTATTCTGACTATAAATAATATATAAAATATTGGAAGACATGACAAGTGCTGTTGCTTTACAGCTGCTGAGATTACTCCTCAGTATAAAGTATCCGTCTGAGTGGATTTCACATGTCTGTTCCTTGCTCATAAGGGTTTCTGGTAGACATGTTGATTTCCATTTCCCTTCCAAAAACAAGAATGTTGTATGACAGTCGTTTTCAAAATAGCTGGGTGTGAAGGAGTGTGTGTGGATGTGTGCACAAGTGTCCACTGTGGTGGACTGGTGTTCCATCCAAGTGCTGTTAGGACAGGCTCTGGCACTGTGTGAACCTCTAATGGTAAAAGATAAATGGAGATAAAATGTAGCAAATAGTAATGAGCTAAACAAAGTCTTACATTAAAAACTGTAAAAATATTTGGCAGGATTCTGTTAAGTTTAAAGTTAAGGTAGGTCTGAGCCCATATCAGGACTGCTCTTCAGAGTCGCACATCTCCTTTTCTTTGACTAAAACTGCCATGCAGCACTTGCCTGCCTCAATGTCTCCCATTTGCAGTTTGCAGACAGGTTTCCTGGACAGCATTTACTTTACTTTTTTGATTCCTTCTCTATGTGCTCCCTTCCTTTAATAATGTTGGGCAGTAGAGAAGTTGGAATGGAGAATGAGCATGTTACAGCATGAATGATGGACACTTTAGAGTATGGGAAAGGAAAACCACAAGAACAATCTTATGAGTTCAATAAAAAACATGGCTTTCTATTGGCAGCTATCAATTCAATATGTTTCCATATGCACAGAATGTCAAGTACTTTATGGCAAAATGAAATATGGAAAAAGGGTATCACTGTATGTATGAGCCACTGATTAAAGCCAAACAAAAATTGGTAATGTGATGAATTAAGACATAATGAAGAATTACATGGCATTGAGATGGAAGTACACATCATCTCTACATGTTTGCTCAGGGGAAAACCATGAGGCGTAAGAATCAGCAATTTTCAATTAGATATTTTTGGGAATTCAGAATATTCACCTTTATATCTTACATTATTGAAAGTTGCTATCCAATTAAACTAATTATTATTTATCTTTCATCTATTACAAACAGTACAGTAGAGGTCAAGAAACACAGGTAATCCACTCTATATTATTTCTGTTTTTTAAAAGAAAACTCAAGTGGAGTGGACTGGAGGGAGGAGTTACAAGACCTACAACTGGAATTTTGCAATCAACTAAAATTACTACCTCAAACAAAACTAAAGTGATACAGTACCTGTTTACACCCTTTACGACCAAGAAGCAGTCAAAGAAAGCCCACGGTATGGACAAGGTCATCTGGGACTTTCACAGAAACAGAGACCTTTGTCACCCCTTCTTAAGGTAAAAGATACTTCATAGAAATGTACAACTCACATCCCCGACATACTGCGTGGACACTCACTCAGTATAGGACAAAAAATGGACAGAGAGAACAATTTGTCACCTTAGAGTAAGAATTGGCTAAGCAGGCTCAACATATGCGGTTGGTTTCCTAAATCTTCTGCCCTGGAGGGATTGCAGACCTTTACACCAGTTTGGCTATTAAGTTTGATATGTTGCCAGCTCAAAATCTAGCCCACAGACATAACAGCAGTATTAACACATAATTTGTTAGAATTTAAAGAAGCATTTATTTTCTACTTGTAAAAGCTCACAGCTGACTTACAATCAATTAACAAATCATACATCTCCTTAGGAAGAAGAGCACTTTAAACTGTTTCTGCACTGGCCAACATGGCAGCCCACAGTCTCCCAGCTCTAGTGTTTTGGGTTCAGATTACAGCCTGATTAACGGTCTGTGTGACGTTTGCACATTCACCCTGCATCTGCATAGATTCTTCTTTAGGTACAGTACGGTGATTGGTTTTCTACCAAATCCCAAAGACATGCACATTACATTAGTTGGACCACCGTGTGTCATTGACTAGCACCCCATTTGGGGTTGAATCCTGCCTTGTGCTAATGTCTTATGAGAGGTTGTGGCTTCTTGAAATCCTAAAATTGGAATAAACCATCAAATATATTAATATAAAATAATACATCGGCATACAAATGCTTACAAAGGTAACAAAAGTCAGCCAATAGTTTTCCCCCTCCTATTGATTTTTAATGCCTTTGTATCTTAAACAACACAACCAAACCATTTATGCTTGGAGGTAACCTGCTGCCTGTTAAACCTGGTCAGTTTTGAGCTTGGGGTCTCTAAACCCAACAAAAGGGTCAGCAAAATGCACTTTCATTGGAATGCAGGGGGAATCTGGCTCCTCCTGCAATGCCACAATTAGTCATCTTCTATCTCATCAAAATAATTTTTATGGCTAGTAGCTGGTGTACCACCCCATAATATTACAGCACAAGCCTCAGAGATGCTGCTTCTTACAGCGGACTGTCTGATGCAATCTTTAGCTCCACACCCTCAAGCCAGTCTTTGGGATTACACGTGGACACCATGATATCGGTGAGAGAAAAGCAACAGCATTCACTGCACGAGTACCATAGATAAGTTAATATAAAAGTAGAGACACTGACTTACCATTTCATCTTTTCTTTACCCTCCTCACCCTGAAACAGCACTGAAGGTAGCACTGGAAGCTCAAGTTAGTCATTGTGTACCTGCTATAGTCCCATGGAAGACACTTTGCTTTGTTTATCAGGTTTTTTTTTTTTTTAATTCCATAAGGAATTCATTTTCACCTTGAGTGGTGCAAAAAGATTGTTTGTTTCACACATCTCTAACCCTACCAGACTACTGTTATTTGAGAAGCTAAGGGACCACCACTGCCTTAAGAGACAACTAGCAGACTGCCTGTGGCCTTGTCACTTAGTCCATTCATCTGTTATTAAAATCGCTTAATCCGGTTCAAAGACATTGAGACTGAAACTACCAAGCCAGCCCTAGATGGGATTCCAGTCACTTCTCATTCAATATACTGTATGGTAAATCATACATACTGTAGCTCTCAAATCATCTTTTTTTTTTTTAATTATGGAATGAACACGCAGTGCACAAAGGAGTTGGTCCTCCAAGGCTAGACAAAGCAGCTATTAAAAAAAAAACACCCTGTTTGCATTTCACTCATTTATTAATTCAATTCAACATATTTTTGTATTGAGCTCTCTACTTAGTGCAGACTCGGACGGCTGTAAGAAGCTTACAGTCATAATGCAAACTATGTGTCTGTAGTGTACATTGTGTACATACAGTTTGTAAAAATAAAAATTAGGTTAAATGATTTATTAATCCAGTCAACAGACTAGTGCCATGTTAAGGTTCATACTCTGAATAAGTGAGTTCATCAAAATCTATTCACTCCTTAATACAGGATTAGAAATCAAGCTTTAATATTGTGCCTTCCACATTGAGCACATTTCCGAAGTGCTTTACAATCCCAGCTAAAAAAAAAAAAGGAATTTTCTTCTAATCAAATTTCAAAAGAAATTTCAAAGACTTCGTACTTACATATTTTTGATTGCACTTCAACAGAAACTTTCCTCAGTAACAGCCATAAAAATGTGAATGAATGACTTCACCATCTAATGGTAAAGTGCTTTACACTCAAAAAAGTAAATGTAGAAAAACACGCAGATTTAACGTGAGATGCTTGATAGGGGAATACAAAACTGTGCTATATTTAGATTGGACAGCCAATCAGTTTTTCAGACCCTTGTTGTGCAGGAAGGCATTCAGCATTTATAAACTAAACACTTGTACCCCAGCTGGGCAGAATAAGGTATTGACCTCCACAATTGTTTTTCAAAACTCTGTACTGCTGTCATCTGCTGTCTGGCTATCTTTTTCATTGATGTAATTTGCTTTTGTATATTATATGAGGTTAAGTCAAAAGGGATCAGCAATAATGTCTTACCTCTTTCATACTGTTGACTGTAGCGGTAGTTACACATCCATTTGTGAGCTTTGTTTGTCTGGATTGCAGTTACTGTACACAGGTAAAATCTTGGTTAGATTAATGGTTGGTGTGTTATACTGTTAACATGGATTCTCCACTTTTTGTTGCATCAGAAAAGAGCAGCGTATGCTTATTTTGTTGTTGGCTGAAGGTGTGAAAGGAGCACAGATCCATCATCAGCTTTCAACACAGTATAGAAGCAATGTTTTGACTTGGCAAAGTGTCTATGAATAGACTGAAAAGATCACGAATGGCCACATGAGCATCACAGATGAAGAACGAACAGCTCACTCTTCCAGGTCTGCTACTGATGATAATATTATATAATATTATCAACAGTAATGAATATGTGTTTGTGGCGTGGCTCTGGGAAGGAGGCATGTGTTGAAAAATGAGGCTTTACTAAACACTGCAGTCTTTCAGCATGTATGTTTGCACTTATATCGTGGGTAATGGTGACTTGACCTCAAATTTTACCTCAGTTTAAAGAATGCACCATTGTTATTCTTTAACTTTTTCTGAAGTCGGGCATCTATGCATCATTTTAATATTACTTTAATTATGATCAGATTTCATTTACATGTTGGATTCCATTCTTCTTAAATGTAGGCTACTTACATTAATACTCATGGGACCTGGAGGTAACTTAAACGGACCTCTTCTTGTTGTTGGTAACCCAAAATATTGGTTACCTTCTCACTATTTCATTCCATTTATCTACAAAGCACCTGGAGTATCAGGACCGTTGTACTTATACACTACACAAATAAACAGTTCCTATTAGAGACAGGTATTATTTAAATGCATATTATTCTATTTCTGTTATTTTTTTTTTTTATATACAGTATGTGATCAAAGTCCTGATAAAGACCTTTTGCTTATAATATGTAAGATGACTTAAAGAAAGCTTTTAACCATCATCTCCTAATATTGAAGGTGGCAACTTACCTGAAGCTCCAAAGGACCTTTCCTTACCGTCTCCTTTGATGACTCATGACTGCTACTCTTTTGGTTGGTTTATATAACATGCCTGTTATCTTCTCCCATCCTCATCATTTCAGGATCATTCAAGTCATACGCTCTCTTTTACTTTCTAGGACAGTTTGTTTTTGTGTTATTACTGTAGATTAATTCAGCTAGTTTATGCACATTTGACTTTGATTTTGCTGTATTACTGTCCTCTTATGTTCATACTTTTTTGTGAGATTTCTTTTTTTATTATTACTCTCTACTTTGACTTGATGTTTTCATCAGTATAAGATGGTATTTGTTTACTTATTCATATGTTCTGTAATTCAGTGCTTTGCATTCCGTATTCTACCTCATACACAGTATGAGCCATTTTTTCCAGTCTCTAAGATGTTGTGTTATCTATTTAGTACTTTCTGGATCTATGATTCCTACTTACGGTTTCCTATATGAAAATGTCAGACAAATGGGTTATTTTTGAGGGTTGTTGTGAAGATCAAGACGTAATAAAGAGCTTTTCAAGATGGGGCAGAGTCTTTGTAGATATTGACATTTGTGCTTGTATATTTACAGACGTCTGAGACCATGTTTGACCATTTGGAATATTTCTCTATGTTTTGTTTTCATGAAATCAGCATTTGCCAGTATTTGCGGTTATTTTTGTTGCATTATTTATGAGGTCATTTGCACTAAGAGCTGAGCTCATTTCCAGATATGTTGTCCTGTTATTGCAATGCCACTGTATGTGTGGCAGTTCCTAGCACTGTAGCTGCCATCTTATTTAAGAGCAAGGTGATTGATTTCCCATTTGAACATTTAATCTGTTTTAATAAACACTTGTTTTTTTCCAAATATTAATGAATCAATATCTTTAGAACTTCAGGGTACCCATTTCATCTTCCTCCCAACTTTGAAATAAGAATATTCATGTGATCAATCAACCAGCCTTTCATTTGGTGGTTTAAAATAAGGGGACTTTTTTTTTTTTTTAAATGAACAGACTTGCTTATTGCTTATTTAGACAAAATAACTTAAACATATGCAGAGGCATGAAAGAATAGTGGATCAAAAACAACTAAAAGAATAGCAATGCTAGGCCCTCTAATTTGTGGTCTGACCTACCTATAGTCTATTTGTGATGAACAAACATCCAGGCCAGTTATAACAATAATAATAATTCATTTTATTTATAAGGCACTTTACATTTGTAGTAAACCTCAAAGTGCTACATAAAAAAATTTAAGCAAAGACATAACAAGATAAAAGACAGTTATCTGTTGCAGTGGAGCATAACCATTGCTGAGAGGACAGGTCTTATATTTAATGAAGCCAACATAAAATAAAGAGAGGCAGGATCAAAGAAAACAGACTTGCTGGCCTTCAGGAAGACACAGGTAGACTTCTGATTAACAGGTTAGCATTCTGGTGCTGAAACTAAACTCAACTTACCTTTTTCCTAAAAAAAAAAAAAACAGAAAGCGAACTCAAACAGAACATAAGCGGAATAAAAAAAATGGACACACAACCCCCTAAACATTTATAAACCTGCACAGAACTGATACAGCCATTTTATCTTTGGAGAAAAAGGATTATTTCCAGTCACATTCCTGTTTTTCCCCCAAACTGTTCATCCCCACAGGCTCTCCATTCAGCAGCCATAGGCACCTGATGAAAGTGTGCTGTCTTTGAGGTGCTAATCCAGCCTTACTTCCTAGTTGCTGCAATACAGCTGAGGAAGGGAAGACCATGAGCCAAGGTTAGTGAATTCCATTTATCTTAGCCCCATGACCCTGAATTGGATAGGTGGATATGAAAAATGAATGAAAACACACAAACAGCACAGTGGAGGAGGGCAACCATCTATTAAATATGAACATTAATTGAGTCTCTGGTGAAAGTGAAAGTCCAGTTTTCAAATGTACTGTTTGGTAGTTCAGGGAGGAGAGGAGTGCTGGACCACTTTTGTTGTAAGAGACTCTCTGCAACCAGGTTTCTTTACACCAACCAGAGGGCTAACCACAGGTCAGGAACAATGTAGAAATTTTACTAATCAACTATACAGCAGCAGCAGTGAGACTAGCAGTAAAGTCACTTAACAATTCACCAATTTGGCTAAAATGGCAGCAAGCTGCAATTTTGGAAAAACTACTAACTTCACGAAAAACAAACTTATTGTTTAAGGGTTTTTTTAGAATTCAATTATTTTTCATTGTGCATAGTGCCTTACCCACTAAACATCACCACAAAGCAATTTGCAGGCAATTCAAATGCTGCTACAGTAAAACATTTAGTTAAGCGTGCCCATTCTTACATAGTGTAGGCTGTGACATCATGTTTAAAAATCAGAACAACTTAACATGAATATTCACATAGTGCTCTACACATGACGTCGTCATTCAATTGGCATGAACACAATGGCAAAGGACACTTACGAGGGTCTTCAAGTAAAATTTGATGAGTGACTTTTACTGTCAAGGACACCATCACCTGAACACACTTTGATGTTCAGCATTAAAATGGATGTTACCCATCTCAGAGCACAGATGGTAAACAGAAAGGCACACCTTGGCAGTTGTCAACGTGGCTCTACAGAAGCACTGCCAAGGATGCTGTCTGCTGCGGATTAACGATCAGCATTTCCGACAGGGTTGATTGGCATCCAATAATTCTCATGCTGCTCCACTCGCTTCCCAGCAGGCCACATATTCTCACTCTTAGTCTCCTTCTATCATTTCATCATGTTTCAAATCTTATGTTTAATGTTTAAATATAACTCCTGGTTCGGAAAGTCATGAACATAATTTTAGCCTGTGTTATCTGTCAACATGATGACATGTAAGAGTATCAAATAATGAGGTTTGAGTGATTACATTTAGCCAGCAGATTACATTACTAATCCTAGCAGTAAGTAAAAACAGAGGCACAGGAAACGTGGTAGGGAAAAAAGTAGGCTCCTTTTTGTTACTTCTTTTAACAACTGAACTTTCAAGGGACTTTGTAAAATTCGGCATGAAGTTTCCTTGCCATTTCTAGCACAGCAAAACAGACAGACTAAATGGCTACATTCCAAAATTGAAGGATATGCAACTCTGGAATATTTTTTCTTTGATAGATAATTCAAGGGTCTCTTGTGTACAAGCTGAAAAATCTGGGAAAGCACGTCCCAGGTCTGCCCACACAATCTTCTCTTTCTTTCCACTAGTTTTGCACAGAAATCCTACTGATCAGAAAAATCAGGTGTAGTGTCATTGCCTTCAGGGAGGAGCTCGAAACAAGCCACTCAATGTTAGTTTCATGGTACTCTTCTACAATATTCAATGACCCCAGATTATCCAAGCAATATGTAGCTGACATGTCTAACAGCATATACAGTCACATGAAAAAGAAAGTATGTAGTTTTACATATCAGGACATAGCTTAAAGTCATCTAATCTTCACAAAACTCTAAAATTAGACACTTTTTTTTTTTTTTTTTTTTAAAAAACAACAGGTTTTAATTTCTTATTATGTAATCAACAAAACACATATCTAAAAAGCACACACTCAATCCTTGCATTTCATTTAAGTAATCCCAGCCTGGTGCAGCTGACCAAGATTGCTTTGTTAGTTGATCATCAGGACATGCTACCACCTCTGCTTGAAAGGAGAGCCTTTAGCAGTTCATGCTGGAGCATTCAGGTTTATATTAACTTCATGCCAAGGACAAAAGACCTCTCAGAGAAGCACAACAGCATTTTGCATTTCAGATGCTTAAGGCAAAGTAGCTGCAGAAAACAGGAAAACAAAACTTAAAATTAATGAGAAATTCTAGGGCCTTGGACCATTAAAGAAATAAAACGGACAATGCCAACTGGTCACCTTGGGCAATTATGTTATACTTATAGTGAAAATCATTTTTTAAGCATTTTATGTGTATAGGCAAGTTTTCCACACTTGTTCAGGGGGATAGCAGACATTAAGCAAGCAGTGAACTTGAAACTTTGGGCTTTACAATCCAATTACTTGACCATTAGATTAGTGTATCCATCACAGGCAATGAGGTTTAATCATAACATCTATGGTATGCGCATTCAATAGGCCTTGCAACCCATACTTAACATGCTTACAGGTTATTCTTCTTTCATATACAATATAGATTATTTCCACTTATTATGTTGCATCACTTGCTTTTCCTTTTCATTGTTCATTCTTGTTTTTGGTTTTGACTATTTCATCAGTCTGTACCTCTTGAGTTCTGCTAGGAGTTCTTGGTTTCCACAAATTTCTAGTAAAAGAGGGACAAAAGTTCCTAGTTTGACATGATTGGTTTACTGTACCGAAAAATTATCTTAAAGTTCTAAAAGGTGTAACACCACCATGGCATTTGAGAACCCCAAAATAACTGAAGTGCAGACATGTGAGAACACTACAACTGCTGACCTGTTTGAACTGAAGCCTTCCGTAACCTTTCAAACTTTTGCACACTCCAACAGCACCTAGAGAAGGCAATGGCTGGAGTACTGGAAAGGTCTCACCTAACACAGAAACAGATGGAGAGAGTGTGAGAGAGATGGTAATTGAGTGGGTGCGTGCAAGTTTCCGACACACTGGAGCTACACTCATTCTCCTGTATTTCAGTTTCACCACAGCCTGATGTGGATTAAATGCTGAATGATTCTTTAATGCTTGCTAAGTATAAAACATTACTTGTGCTATGATTGTTTCATTATTGCAGCTGTTATTTTGCTATGGTAGTGGCCCTGAGTCAGTACTGAAGGCTGAATTACCTTTCCAAAGTGCATTTTCCAACATTGAGACAGATCCTTTTGTAGTGCTAATGCTGCCTGCTGTCATCCTTGTGTATGTATGGCAAACATGGTGGACACAAATTTCCTGATTCTAGCATTGCACGGTTACCATAACAAAATCAACTACTAGTTCAACAATCGTAGACACAAGTAATCAATATCCATAAAGATGACTTTTGAAAGAAAGGTACAATATAAAGCAACTAGGTGTATTACTGGTTTAAGATAGATGTGAAATCTAATTAATGAACGTACACCTCAGTGTTAATGCTTGCAGTGCACCATGCAATGTGCTGTACTGTATATCTCTTCTGTAATATATCTTTTGGAATAAGATCTGTAAAAGAAATGTTAATGTTTGTGATGCACCATCTTTTGGAAGCTGCATTTGAATCTCATGTCTCAACAAAGACTAAGTACCACTGTTAATCAGTAGAAGTTGGCTGCTTGATCTTGAAGGAAAACTAACATTTAAAAAAAATAATTTTTCTGCTTTGAAAAATCTTAAATTTAGTTACAAAACTGCTCCCAGAATGCAGCAAGGCAGCAAAATGCTAAAGAGCCTTCTGTGTTCCTTTTTTAATGTGTTGTTTTGACCTTTTCTCTAATAAACACAGATCTATCTCATGGGAACACTCTCATTTAATGAGTAATTAAAACAGAACTAAACGGTGTTAGCTCATTGTCACAATTTGTGCATCACTGTGTGCCACACTTACGGGTACAGCAATCAAGACTTGAACCCCACAAAGGCTAGGAGTTTTTATCAAACCACTGCTTTTCTTGTGAGATCTCAATTGTGCTTTACTGTACAGCCACAGTTATCATGCAGATTATTTGATCACGGACAATGTAAAAGATGCAGAGTTGCTAATTTGAAATGGCAAAAAAAAAAAAAAAGAATTGGGAAATGCAAAATGCATCAAAAAGAACGCAAATGTTAAGGTAACCTAGAGGGGTTTACCTAGTACAGGAACCAAGCAAAAGACAAATTAGTTAATCAGATCTTACTTTGACAGCAGTTCCATGGTCTGTCTCTATATTATTGAAAATGAGCTCACCAAGTACTGTCTCTTGTTTTAGAAAGCTGATTTGGATTATTTTATTTTATAAAGACAATAAAGACAACAATAAAGCTGGCAATACCGTACAAGTTTTCTAGGCCCAAGAACATGACTGCTGAAGCATAGCTATAAAACAAAAAAGTCACCGTGGAGCCTGTAGTTCTTTAATACTCATATGCGTGCCAAGTCGTAGGTTCAAATGGTTCCTAGTTCCGGCACTGCATGTCTGCAGTTTACATGTTCTCCCTGTGGTCACATGGATTTCCTCTTGTGTGTGAGCGTGTTTGATTAAAACACAGCCTCGTCGCTGTGTCAGTGAGGAGGACAAACCTCTGTTAAGAGCCAGTGTGCCTTGTCCAGGCTAATACTAAATGCTGCTGGGAGAAGTTCTATTCTCTCATGACTATGAATTGGTTTAAGCAGATGTGAGAATGTTATGCTTTCATTGTATATGATGGCCTTATGCCTGATACTGCCTAGTTGGGCACCAGTTCTTCTGGACTCTGAAATCTGAACCTGAGAAGTGTGTAAGACTATGGATTGATATTTCAATTGGTGAAAATTCGGGTTTCTTTGAACAGTATGTCATACCATTTTTGACCTTGGTCTTCTTGTCTTTTTTTATAAGCATGAAGTTGGTGTTAAAGAGGAATTCTATTGTTTTGATGGCTAATTGTTTGGTCTGGCAGATTTACACTTTTTAAACAGTTAGGTGGCAGTTGAAATGAGTCATTATGTCCTGTTTTGGGAACTTTACAGTTAAATTAGGAATTACAGACAGTTGCCAAATACAGCAGTTTGTGGAAGACGACCATTCAATACATGCAACAGCCTATGTGTTCCAGCCATCTCATTTTTACATCATTGTGATGGCAGCCTCCAATGGATGAGCAAGCTGAAAGCTGAGTCTGCACACGATGGACAAGAGACATTTATCACTATGCTCCACATTTTTTACTGCTTCTGCCTAGTAATGATGATGATGAATGAAAATGAAAGGTGACAGGCAAACGCTCATCTTATCCCAGCCACCTGCAGGGCACATTCACGCTATCACTATTTTCTACATGTGAATATGAATTATTACATTATATAGCATCACTTGTACAGATGGACCTGGAATTTAGGACTTGTTGAGCTACCTAAAATGTTCATGAGAAACTTCAAATAGGCAATAAACATTTTGTAACTTGCCTACAATATCCTCACAGAACACAGACGAATGTCTATTCCAGCTCAGGCCAAGTCAATGAAACACAAAGCATTAATTCTATCACTTATGGCACACCACCGTTTTTAATGGTAAAGTTTAAGTGAAGCACCAGATGCACATAAATCAGAAATTAGACAGTCTTAATACATAATCTAAACAGGCCGCAGTGCACCCAACATTTCATTACTTAATATTCTGTTATTAAAATAAAAATAACAACAGAGCTTCAACATAAAGGAGGATTTGGTGTTGCAATGATTAACACTTTCTGTCTTATCCCACTTCTGAACCAGAGTTCAGATTTTTGCTTGGTTGCTGGATGCATTAATTCACATTCTGTCCATGTCTGCGTGGCTTTTACTCCAGTTTCCCCTTTACATCCCAAATGCATGTCTTTGGGACCTCAAAAACACGACTGCTGAAGTCTCCATCTGAGTTTTTAATCATTTATCACTCATATGTATACAGAGTCTTGGGTTGAGATCTCAGACTGAGTACAGTATTTCTCTTTTCCTGAAGGTAATACAAAGATGTGCATATGATTCAGTGTGGGTATGTGCTCCACAATGCATCCCTGAAACTGGACAAAATGGATGAACATAGGATTTCAGAACACTTCTGTACACCACAAAACTGTTTACTGCTATTTTGTACTGTAAGAGTGCACAGCTTCATGGGATCTTAGGGTTATTACTGTCAGTTCTTACTTGCATGTATGTGCTAAACAACATGGATCACATTACGATGTTTCGGCACCATGAGCAGGTTTACAGAAGTTATTCAAGACAAATAGCCCAGAAGCATAAACCCTGGGGGGAAAAAACTTCCAAAAAAACTAAGCACCATGCAGTCGTGATTCTGCTTGATGAAGAAAATCTGTGTGGTGTAAATACAAAGAAATGAAGAATAAAAAACACACACATACTGCATATATACGGTATATGTAAATTTGTACCAACTGATCTGGACCCCTACTGTATAGTAGAAACAAGATGAGATGGGACACTTGAACTTTTCACAGAGTAACTGCTGTTAAATCATCTTTGATTTAACTGAGGTCACAGGCCTACACCCTCTGTGCTTGGCATGGCTTTGTGAGCATAAATAATGCACACTGCCAGTGTATAATTCAGTGAACAGAACTTATGGAATAGAGTAATTGATGCTTATGACTATGTCTAGCACTAGCCTACCACAGCTCTCTGACGGGTGGAGTGGATTCAGATGATAAATGGAAGGGTGAATACATCACGGTCATTTTTTTTTCATAAAATCTTTGACGTACCCCCCCACTCCTTCTTTTGGTTGCTAAAATTCTGCTTTTATTTTTTGTATTTTGTGGCCTCCTGCTAAATTGTAGGAGAAAATTTACTTGTCTCATAAAGCTGAAGCTTAATAGGTTTTTATAACAGTCAAGTTAAGACTGATTGTCCTTCCAGTTACTGGAGGATCTTAAAGGCCTTCCTCTGACATTGGCACATATGCTTCTTATTGACCTCTTCTATAATATCTGTAATATTGGTGGGGGTGCCAGTGAGATATTACATATGGTCAGTCAGTTGGAACTGCTATGAAATATATTTTGGGCCGATTTTAGAATTGAGATGGCATTGAACCATGGCTGTTCGATGCTCAGCTCTCAAATCTGCAGACAGGCAAATGTTTAAAAGGTAAAAGTAGAATTCTAAATATATTTAAAGTATACTGTATTTAAAAATAATAAAACACATAGGATGAAGAAATACACATTACTTTCACATAACCTGAACCACTTGTGTGAATCTCCTACTTGATCCACGTGCTAAACTCTTGACCAACAGTCACCCAGTTCCTAGCAGAGTAAGCCACTTAAGAGATTATCTAAAGAACTCAGGTTTTTGGTGCAGTAGATGGTAGGGGTCTCTTGCAAAAATTACATCAAGTTTGCAACTGAAAACTGCTAATGGCAGATAGACAAACAGACAGATGGATGTAATAGGTAGAGCATTTGGACTCAAATGCTGGAGTACCTTCTGCATGGAAAATGCACATTATTGCAGGTTCTTGTGGGGATTCTAGTTTCCCCTCACAACCCAAAAGTGAATCAATTTGGTGGATCAGCAAATATAAACTCACAATGAATGGAAATCCTTCTCCAAGATGGGTTTCTGCAGGCAGTGAGGCATACTGGATAAAACTCATTATTTTAAACCTCAAGTCTTCCTCAATCACTGCCTCCGACTAATTTTGCGACCATCAGCGATACATTTAACTAATGTGCAGACTGTTTCATAGCTTGGCATTTATCATGCACCTTGTCATGGGGTTCACTACTGATAGGGCCAACATAAAATCTCTTATATATATTTCTCTTCTGGTTTGTCCTGCTTCCTCTTCAAAACTGGTCCCCCACGCAGCCCACACTGCATTTCTCAATTCCTATTCCTCCTCTTCCAAACCCTTCCCCATGTTGCCTGTGGCCTCCCATACACCCCTACGCCACTTTCCTTGATTCCTAGTCCTCCTTCGGACTACCACGTTCCCTGCTCCTCCCTCGTGACCCCATTGGTGTCACATCACCGCCCTATATCTAGCCTGACTGCACGCCCTTTCACTTCGGCCATGTGTGCGCCGGGGAATCTTTTCCGTAGCCTGCTACAGGAAGGTACTCTCTTGACCATTGGCATTGGTTTTGCTCCTTGCTATTGCTTTCGCTCCTTGCTATTTTCGTTATACTGCGACAGTTGTTTCCTAAGCCTTTGTTATAAAATGAACGACAGTATCTTCTCTGTCGAAGGGTTTTTGAACAACGTCATCTCTATTCCGGGATCCAGCCATTGCCTATTCCTAGCAGTGATTTATTTCTTGACACAAATGATTGACGAAGGCAATGCACTTTAACTACAACATTGGGAAGTAGATTTTGTTACATCACATTGGGACAGATTTGGAGATGTTCTTCCTGTTGCTCTTTACAACGTAAGTCGAGTTATCACAACAAGTCATGAGTACTATCAATACATGGCAACATCTGGAGTTTATGGTGGTGAAACTGAAATTCTAGCTTTTTCCGAGATTCTCCATGCTACCATTGACATTTACTTCAAACACCACCCCAGCATCCCGTCTTGCATTACATTTTAAAGATTTGCGTTAATCTACAACAACCAGTCTTCAGCCACGGTCAGTTGTACGTGGCTTTTTCTAGGGTTAGATCTTTCGATTTATTATCGGTCGTCTCCAGCAAAACACCTATTCACAACTGTGTCTTTCAAGAAGCATTTCTTTCTTCTTGATTTCTGAATTCCTTTCTCACCGTTTTCCGTTTTTATTCCGTTGTCGGCTAGTATACATTAAAACAGATGCGTGCAGTAGAAAAGTTTTCAATTCGGAACATAATTGTTCATAGGATGCAAAGATGTTGTCTATGTACAGATCTCTAAGCAATTTAATCGCAAATGTTTTTAATGTGTGTATTTGTGAGGGTTGAAAAAGGTGGTTCTCATGCAGAGAACAATTACATTCCAAATTTAACTTTCCAGCAACACATTTCTTTCACTACCTTCAAATTAGAAACTCTGTCAAACAGAACCTGCCCAACTTCCTTTATCTCGCACTTTCCTCCATGCTGGAAAAAATATTGCTTATTTTGGAGGACTCAGACTGATTTTCTGCAATATATAAAATTATTTTTTAGTCCCTCCCTTTCAAAGATTCAAGAGGACAATGGGAAAACGATCTATCACTCAACATATCAGAAAAGGAGTTGAAGGTAGCAATGCACAGAATTCACTTAAGCTCCAAGTGCGCAAAGCATACAATTACTCAACTTAAAATTATATATCGAGCACATCTGTCTTGCTTAAAACTGTCCAAAATGCTTCCAGGCCAAGATCCAATCTGTGAACTCTGCAATCAAGTCACAGCCTCACTGGGTCACATGTTTTGGGCCTGCACCAAATTAACATCATTCTGAACCAAAATCTTTAATTACCTTTCAGACAACCTTGGTATCACAATCCCTCCTAACCCATTAACAGCTGTGTTTGGTGTTCTTCCAGATGGGCTTAAAGTGGAGAAGGAAAAAACAAACGGATTGCCTTTACTACACTATTGGCACACAGACTTATTTTGCTAAACTGGAAGAATCCTATCTCTTCTTTTTTAAGTCAGTGGGTAACTGATGTGTTATACTATTTGAAATTGGAAAAAAATGTATTCTCAGTTAGAGGATCTGTGCAGAACTTTTTCAAAACCTGGCAGGATTTAATCAATAATATTTTAGAATAAGCTCTTAAAGCACTGGGGAAAAAGATTCTCTTCTCATTTTCCTTTATTTTTTATCCACCTACTCCGTTGGCCATGATCTCTTTCCCAGGGTGTTGGGTTGATTTGTTTTCAATCCTATTTTTTGTAAAAACTGATCTATCTGTTTTAAATGATTACAATAAAATCAATAAAACAATAAAATAATAATAAAAAAAGAGAAAAAAGCTTTGAATTCATGTGAATCTATACTACAAAAAGAGTTCCGACAATGAATGGATGTGAAACATTTTAGCAGGTTTTGTGAATTTACTATAGATACATTTTGAACTTTTAGTTTGTTTCACTTATATACTTTGTACACAAATGCAAGGAGCAGTAAAAATGAAAAGAAGAGCTGGACTGCTGAAATTAGCCTGCAAGTGGTAGAAGGGCAGAGCATTTGAGATACGAGGTATGAAGGAGCTGCATACTGAGGCACAACTTGTAAATGTCTTCTGTCAAATGCATTTATTTTCATCTTTATCTGCCACTACTCCTCTTTTATGAGGCTGTATATACTTGTTTACCAACTTATCTTAAGCTGGCTCCCCTATAGTGCTGACAGTATTAAAAAAGACAAATCCAAGTCTTCATCAGAAACACCAATTTAAGGCCACTTATTGAGTTGGTGATGAGATGGTCAGGTAACCCACATCACCACCGCTAAACCTCCCAACCAAAAGCATGGTTAATAAATAAAGCTGATAGCCAGCCAGATGTGCCCGCACGCACAAACATAAATAAAAGGGAGCTGGATATTTCTAGAGATGGCAGGGTAACTAACTTTTTTTTGCACTCCGTGCAGGAATCCCATTTGATATGACTTTGATTTGGGCTGTCATTTATCTTAAAAATCTGCCTGCTCAGTTTTCCCTAAGGAATAATCTGTATGATAATAGGTCTCGTTATGGACTGAAGAAGTCATTTTGTTTACAGATTGATTGTAGGCATTATATATTCTCTCCATGTTTAACAATTAAGGCTAAAGAAATTACAAAAACACAATAGGATTGTCAATACATAGCTGCAAAGAAAAAAATGCTCCAGTCAAATAGCCAAAGAGTTAGAAACTTGGTGTCACTTAACTGTGCTCAGCTCAGAGTGTACAGTAAACATCAGCCTGTTATCCTACCTCACCAGACACGTGAAGTGCTAGTAAACACTCTTGACTGATCAGAGCAGGTTTCTGAGGGGTAGCAGTGATGCTGGATCAGGTTAGTAGATAAACAAAGTTAAGAAATCCAGCAGAAAATAATCACATCAATGAGCCAGCCAAGCTGGTGCTGTTCCATGGAGGACTTCCCCTCAACCATTACTCAAGTTTCTGCAAACAGTAAGACAAACAAATTTAGAAAGCAGTCAGCTTTACAGTAGAGAGGTATGCTTCTACATGGGTTAGACAGCGTGTGCAGCAGTAGGGCACTACAGTCCTATAGGAAAAGTGCAGAAAAGAAATAAGACTACTTAAACATTGTTGCTAACTTAGGTTTTTGACATATATCTATCTATTTTTTGTTTGATTATTCAAATGAATTTTGTAAATAATCCAAACCTGATATGAGTATACACATATCTACTGGTATCCTAAATTTGAACTGCATTCACAAAATTAATAAAGAGAAATTTGTTACATTGATGGTATCTATGCATACCATGAACAGCATGGTAGCTTTAGGACCACTATTGCCGTCAGTGCAGGACAACTGCTAACTGTTCAGTTTGTGACATCAATGAAGAGAAAGGGAAAATGAAATCTCACGACTGTTGCATTGAGTGCAGTTACCACTACTGTACCAATTATACAAAAGGTACAAGAAACATGCCAGGACTGGAGGGAGCAAGATGTGGCTGACTTAAATGCAAAACAATTTAACTGTTTCAGAATATCAAAAGCAGTGCACAATTACTATGTCTTTATTTTATGTCCACACAACTCTCAGAAAAAAATACTCGGTAAAGGTACTCCATTTCCATCTAAAAGCACATAGCAATTGGGCTATATTGGCTAGCAATGTCAATTCAAGTATTCAAGAGCAGCAGTGTGAATGTAGCCGAAGGCTCTCTTTCTTAACAGAGAAAACAAATCAATTGTTGATGTGGTGAGCAGAGGTTGATATACACACATTTCTTAAATTCTTAAAAATGTTTTAAGGGCAAAGTTATGGTCCAAACCAGAATCTTTTCAACACTGAGTGTTAGCTCCTTGCGTGGTCTTTTGTTAGCAAGTAAGGTAAAATCAAGTACCAGGGGGTGTGCACGTTCATCTTTTATATCATCTTTTTAAAAGCAAACCTAGCAAACCTTGCAGAATCAAAGCTACTAGGAGCTCCAAAATGGAGGCAGCCTTAGAAGCAAGTATACTTGTGGTGGCAGGATGACTTCATCATAATAAAAATGTAAAATAAAAATAAATTAAAAAAGTGTCAAAACTAAAGTAAATGTCAGCACATTCCTGACATGTGTGGCAATCTTGTCTACCCTGAATGCACCAACAGCATCTGGACCAGGGGTCCCAAACTCCAATCCTGGAGGGCTGCAATGGCTGCAGGTTTTCATTCTAACCCTTTTCTTAATTAGTGATCTGCTTTTGCTGCTAATTAACTTCTTTTGAATTCTTTCTAATTGACTTGCTCTTGAAGACTCAGACCCCTTAATTGTTTCTTTTTCCTTAAATAGCAGCCAAACAATAATGAGATACAAAATGAGCCAAAACATGACAAGCAAACTGTGTCCATCAAACAATATCTGAAAATAAACAAAGATAAAGGATTTAGGAATGTTGATCAGCTCAGGTTCCCAAACATCTTAACAGTGCCCTTAGAAAAGAGAAAAATCAACAATTCTCAGAAATGTCTGCTATTGTACAATGAGAGCAACAACAAGCCATGGAATTAAAGAACGGGTTTAATAACAACAAGAATCAGAAACTAATTAAGCAACTGGTTGGAGTTTGAGGACCTGACTTAGGTGGCCTTCTGTTGGCTCACTCACTTCACATTTCATTTCTGTTTGGGTGCCATTTAAGGAAAGAAATGAAGCAATTCAGAGGAACAATGAAAAAATTCAGGGGAACAAATCTTAAAAAACAAACCAATTAAAAAATTCAAAAGAAGTTAATTAGCCACAAAAACAAGTCACTAATTAAGAAAAGGGTTAGAATGAAAACCTGCAGTCACTGGGGCCCTCTAGGAACGGAGTTGGGGACCCGTGGTCTGAACATTGAAAGCTAGGAACAAGATGGACAAATGGACTACACAACAAGCAGTATAACACATTGGCTTTGAACAAACTTGTTAGCTAGAAAGCACTTCTGCAGTGTGGCCTCTGAGATTTGTTCCAAACACTTTCTTTACAGATGTGAAACACTGCCATTATTCACATTTCCCATTTAATTAGGCTTTCTGTGGCATGGCTGGTGATCTCAGAAATTAGAAATGATGTTGGTTATACTCACCTAGAAATTTTAAAACAATGTGTTACGTCTTTTATTGCACAGGAGTCCGTTCAGTCTCTCGGCCCCCCAGCTGCCCATTTAATCTGTCCTAGAAGCACTGAGAAACATGGCAGCTTTGGAAGCAACTGCTGTCTACCACCCACACACCTTAACACTGAGCAAACCCAGACAATGCATATTTTCTAGGCCTCTAATTATGAGGTGCAAACAAAACCAACCAAAACCAAACGCACCTTTGTGTGTGTGTGTGTGTGTGTCTGTATAAAACATACAATAAAAAAGGCACAAAAAAAGAATTGTAACTCACTTGGAAGGGCATAGACTTTCTGTTAAATGTTATGGTATACTGTACATGGATCAGACATTGCCAGAGTGGGCTCTGCCCCCGTCCGATTACTGGATTATGTGAGCTCAAAAATGTATAATAAAGGGGAAAGAATTTTTGCATACTGCCACACTGTAGACTCTTTCTTGAGATATGAATCCTAATGGCTACAATGGTGGACTTTGTAGTGCAGCGTCTATGTGTGGGACCTCAAGCAAATCATTTAACCTCAAATCATGAAATCTATAGTAATGGCAAACATGAATTGTGAATATCTGCTAGAAAAGGACAGGTGACACCTAGAATGTCAATGAGTTTGCCACTCTGCACATTTTACTTACATTTGTTTGTCACCACATGATTTTTCTCAGCATGCATTTTTTCTGGGCTGTTTAGTTGTGTTACCCTACTTAACAAAGACCAGGCTGTGGCACACAAGATCTATGCTTTATGGTACATTCTAATTTAGGGTAGGTTTTCAGATTTCTAATTGTAAAAGCTGTGACTCCACATCCAAGAGGATATGAACATAAACAAACCAGAATGGCATAATTGATCTATGGTGAATAAACAACGGAGAAGAGAAAAATAAAAGCTTCACTTGACAATACTCCTATAAGAAAGAAACCTCTGGACAGTTAATAATAACGGGCAAAGTCACAGATTTGATGACCTCAGCCAACTGGCCGTCCACCTCTTCTGGGAACTCTGTACTTTATGTGTATGGTATAGCTGGTCCGCAGCTAGAAAATTACTGGCCAGTTTTAAATAAATAATAAGGTGCAGGCTACAATCGAGTACATTTCATGGTTGATTCAGGTACTGCCTGGCAGCGCCGCATACACATACAGAGGTGAGCAGAACAGTCAGGCACCTCGATGATGCCGTGGAGGGCACAGTTCATCACACATAAACTCAACTTGGCAGCAGAGGATAAATGAGCCTTCACAGGACAGAAAGAAAGGGGAGAAAGAAAAATGAAAAAAGAAACAGCATCATCAAATTAGGTAATGGAATGTAATGGAGATGGATTGCTAGTCAAATTATGGGGGTGCACAAACATACTCAAAACTTACTTATCCAGGGATATTATAGAGCTGCTAATAAAAATGTCAATGGGATGTGGTAGAAAATCAGAATTATTATTATGAGTATTAAAATACTCAGAGACAAACCCACATAGACATGAGGAGAGTTTGCAGACTCCACAGAAACAGTAATGGCACACGGGACTCAAATTCAAGACATGGGGTCTGAGGCAGCAGCGCTAACCTCTGTATTGAGTGTGCTGCAGTAGAGAAACAAAAAATAAAAATAAACTACTGTAAGACAAGCAGGGACATCTTTTTTAAAATAGCTAAAGCCAATTACAGAATGAAATGAGCAGAAACTTCCAGGAAACATGTCATTTTCTTCTCTCTGCCTCTCTTCAGCACTCTGATAGTTTTTTATTAGTAGCTGAAGTTAACAGAAGACAAGCCACAGGACTTTAGGCATATATAACTAAGTAACAGAGAACTACATTTAAGATCCATTTGCTGTATCATTAAAACTTATTTTTTGTTCCAATTATTTCCCCAAGGTCATCATTTTATAAAAGAGTGGTTTTCTTGGTGGTTTGTACATTGTGCATTTGGTGCGTGCTGTACGGTATGTTATTCTACACACTGTGAACAACCGAAATGCTTGTTACTCTGTGGAGATGTGGCTGCATCTGTGCTTCCAGGAAAGCAGTAAAACTGAAGACAGCGGAATACAGTAGGTCCAAAATCATATTTCATATTTTAATCTAGTGTGCCCTGTCAGGCTGGGATGCTGTCCACAGTTATTTACATCCATGTACTTGATGCACTAGTACAGGTACCAGCCTCCATGACCCGTTTTGTTAAACTAAGATTAGCTTGAATGAACAAATAAAATAAGAGTGGCATTTCAGCCCCTCACACACCCATACACACTCACCTTTACATTACATTACACAAAAATACTCTGGACATGAAAAACTTGGCACATAAATAAATTATTATTTTTATTTAAAGTATTATTATTATGTTTATTATTACATTTTGTGCTAAGGGAGGAAAGTAGGGAACTTGAATTAAATGAGGGATAAAACTGAAACTCCACATAATGTAGAAGGCAGGTCAGAAGTATATTGACACAACTTGCAGATGATTCTGCACTAATGGGGTGTATCAATCAAGGGGATAAGACAGAGTATGGGGGTGAAGTTTGTTTTTTGGTGGAAAGAGAATTGCCTGCATCTTAATATCAGCAAAACCCAGAGAACTGGTTATTGACTCTCACCACACCAAAGAGCCTCAATCTCCAGTCAGTATTCAAGGAGTGGATGTAGAGGTGGTCCATTCCTACAAGTTCTTGGGAGGTCCACAATAATGTCTGGCTGGACTGGTCTTGGAACACAGAGGAACAAGAGGGCGAGTCAAAATTATGTTAACATTTGAATGGCGGAAACAATTTATTCACAAAACATACTTCATATGTGCAAGATGATTTACAGGAATGTCTCAACCTGCTCGCCATCATGTTCAACACGTGTACCATATGTGGCACAAAAATTGTATATATGTATATTCATAGCAGTACCTTTAATCTTAATATAATTTTGACTCATCCTGTATTTAAGAAAGTGCAGATCAGGCCCTTTCTCCTTTCGAGACTGCATTCCATTAATTTGGGAAGTGTCATCCTTCATATCTTCTATAACTCTGTGATGGCCTATGTGATTTTTCTACTTTGTGGTGTGCTGGGCTGGTAACATCACTTCAAGTGAGGCTCACCAATTCAACAAGCTAATTAAAAGGGAAAACTCGGTTTTGAGGCACACTCTGGAACACCTAGAGGTCGTAGTGAAGGAGGGGATTAAAACAAAGCTGACTGTCATTATGAACAATGCTGCACACTCTCTCTCTGACACACTAAGTACCATCAGCCAATGATTTGTTCACCAAATGTATGTCAAGAAACATTACTGGGGCTTCTGTATACCAACAGCAATATGCCTGTATAATGCCTCAATGTGACTGTGACAGCCGAGTCAGAACTTTTCTTTCTTTATAGTCATTCTGGTGTATGTTCAGACCAAAGTGTGTGTGTAAATGTATTTACATATTTATTTATCTACCTATTTATGTATTTATTTTTTAAAGGCATTCTGTAAAAAGCCTAATTTTCCCCTGGGGACAAATAAAATTCTATCTATCTAAATACATTACCTACACAGGATGTGAAGAATCTTATTGATAAAATATTTATATACTTTATGCATAATAATTTATTTATGTAAAACTGGCAATACTATGAAGGTTCAGACTGCCAGAGACCCTGCTTCTGTATTCACTTAAAAACACAGGCAAGCTGATAAAACAAAAACAAATAAGTATATATAGCTATAATATGGACAGCCCATCACCTTCGATGGCAGTGCTTCTCAAGTTCAGTCCTGGAGACCCAATGTGATCACAGGTTTTCATGTCAACAAACATTTAATTTAATTGAACTCCTTTTTTTAATTAAATTTTAATGTATAAATTAAATTTTAAATTAAGCAGTAACTTTCACTGGAACGTAGCGAGCATTTACGTACAGTACATTACATTTGGGCGATAATAGTGTTTTAAGATTTTGATGATCTTTACAATCCCCCTCTGCCAGGTACTCTGGTTATTTAAGCCGTTGACAGTGAGTCCCCCAACGGCAATGCCACTGAAGTAGCTGCTGCTTTTTCTGTCACCTGCTCTGGTGTCTACTCTGCTTATTGTTATAAGGCTGCCATTATGAGAGAAAACTCCAAAAAAATTAAAGTAATATGAAAATGACAGAGGTTGAAGCATTTAAAGTTACAGCAAAAACACATTTCTACAAATATTAAAAAATTTCTAATAAATGTAGATTTCACACTATTGCATTTTTCTAAATGCAGAATAAGATGAATAAAATAAGGTGATTATTTAGAGACAAAATCACACATTGACCGTGGATCCCTTGGTCTAATGAGGCTGTGAAGCAACTGACTCATCCCAATTTATATTTCTATTCAGAGAGTGTATATTTACACACAGCACTATATGATGACTACAGAATAATTATTTCAACATGCTTCTGTGATATGCAAGCATAGGCAACCTTTATATATTTTCATATATAGCACACACTGTACATTTGTCGTTGCTAAATATGAACCTTGATGCATTTACAAGGAAAGCCTAAGATTACAAAGGATGGAGCCTAAAGTAAAATGAAACAATGAAATATTTATTAATTCCTGAAGGTCTGCTGGCAGGAGATAGTGTGGTACCATGGGTCTACTACAAGTATATAGTTACACACCCAGGGAAATTTATTTTCCTTTTAATAACACTCCAGATATTTTTAGAACAACATCAGGCCTGCACTATAATCAGTTCAGCCTTCCCAAAACCCACTCCTCGAAATTCTCAAGCAGTCCACCACTTCAGCAGCACAGCATAATTACAGGACATGCATAGAATGAGTGTACATTGCATAATAGCTTAAGAAAAATGAGTATATACTGTATATATATATATATATATATGTATATATATATGTATATGTATATATATATATATATATATATATATATGTATGTGTGTGTTTGCATACATAGTTATACTGCACACTTAATATGCCTCCGGTTTAAGATCTTCTTTCTCTTAGGTTATCATTTCTAAAGATGCTCTATGAACAATACCAAGCTTTCCCAACAGGACAGAACCCTGAAATTTTGTTGTTTTTTTTTTGTTAAGTGTTTCACTGCTTTGGTATGTAGGTCTCGTTTCTCTGCTGTTTTATACAGTGCTGCCTTCTGATACTTTTTATAATTGAATTCCTTTCCAGTTTTATTTTTTATACTCATTTTTTATTTTTATTTAGTTATGGATAAATGATTTACAAATAGAATGTAATTTTTGGCAATTAATAGACCACTATACAATCCTAGACATGATGGGCATGACACAAAATGCTATTAACCTGGATGAAGGGCCACCATCTACAGCTAAACATTGCAAAAACGGAGTTTCTTGTGATCCCGGCCAGCCAGTCAGTTCAACGTTCCTTCTCCGTACAGTTTGGCTCACTGCTGCTAATGCCTGCCAGGTCAGTACGCAATCTTGAGGTGGTAAATGAGGAGCAGCTATCTTTTCCTAACCACATTTCTACTGTTTCTTGTTCATGCAGGTTCACACTGCACAACATCTGCAGGATCAGACCTTATCTGACAGAATATGCAGCACAACTTCTGGTCCAGGCTTCGGTCTTGTCACGTCTGAAGTATCGCGTCTCACTTCTGGCAGGAGTACCTGCACTTTATCCATACTTTTATCACCGTTCAACTTGATTATTGTAATTCCCTACTCTTTGGTGCTTCAGGCAATGTGCTAAACAGATAGCAACATGTCATTAGCCACAACTGTAGCGCATACTAAACCTTGGGAACATTTAACTCCTTCACTTATTTCCTTGCACTGGCTGCCTGTTATATATCAGATATCTTATAAGATTCCTTGGTTAACATATAAAGTTCTTAACGGAAGTGGTCCTATCTATAATTTGATCATGCTAAAATGCTACACCCCTTGTGATAATATAAGGTGATTCAATGCAGAACTTTTTTGCTGTCTAACACGTTAAATGCACGTTGCTCAGTGATTGAGCTTTTTAGTTCTGCAGTTCCCCGTTTATGGAACTTCTGCCTCTTTCTATTAGATAGACTTCTTCAACTGCTGCTGTTAAAGCTAATTTAAAGACACATCTATATAAGAAACTTGTATATGATATTACATTTTATTGTAATTTTGACTGCTTTATTATTTCAATTTTATACACACACACATCCACAATATAATGTATATACAGTATATTATTATTTCAATGTATAATCCCAGACCATTAATGTTACATTTAGCTGCCACCTTTATAAAAGGTGACCTGCAAGATCAGCATGAATTAAAATTGTTTACTTTTTATTTTTAATAAAGTAAAAGCAGATTAAGTGTCTTTGTCAGGGACAAACAGTGAGCTGTAGAAGGGAATTGCACTGGCCATCTTGTGGTTTAAAGTCTAGCACCTTATTTTCTAGACTAGACTGCCTACTACAAATGCTATCACAGAGACAGACAGATAAGACAACAAAAAAATCAGTGAAAGACAGATGAATGGATGTGGAGGGTGCTGCTTGACAAATATTTAAATCACTATATGATTTTTTTTGTTTTTCCTAAATTGGACACATTTAATTTTACAGATTATATTGTAGGTACTCAGTCTAAAAATGTGGTTTTTGCCACATTCTGTAATTAAATAACTAGATGCTAGTAGGCTGCTCCACTAATATTATTGCATCCCAGTAGGCATTAGCTAAACAAATACAGTATGTGTACCATTTAAACTAATACAAACTCCAAGGAGTATCTATCACATAACTGGAGAAAGACTATTGACTGCTGGGCTATGGTGTGGTTTCTTTGGATCTCATGTTTAGTCAGGGCCTCATCTCAGCATGAACCTAAAGCCCCTTTAATTCCAGATCTGTTTTCTTCATCTAAATTGGCTTTTCATTTAAATAACTGGCCTGTGACAACTAACTGGTCTCAAGGAACCTGCCTTTCTTGCATGCGCTTCTTTATTATTTGTACATTTAAGGTTAAGGAAATCATGAGGCTAAAAAATAGAGACAAAGAGGTGAATTCATTTAATTGTGTAAGGCCAAAGCAGTGTGTCAATAGACAAAAAGGACAAACAAACAGATGAACATCATCCTGGCACTTTTTGCTTTATGATAAAGAAAGTGTGTATTATCTGTGCTCTTAGCGGATAGCTGTCAGCCGAATGGTGCACACGCTGCTGATTAATATTTTCAATCCCAGGGAGACTGAGCATTTTTAGCAGGTGTCAGAAATTGCAAACTGGCAGGAGAGCAGCATAAACAACTTCCACCTCCACTCCACTAAACATAACCCATCTCTCACCCTCTCTGTTTGTTGCTCCTGACTGGCAGTGCCCACAAGGACTGTCCCCCAAATGCACTGGGACAACAGCTACCAGCTGATTATACAAGAACCATGCTCACAGCTTTTCTAACTGAGCTCTTGTTAATCTGAGCACAAGGGGTTTCATCTCCACATCCTCATCTATGAAAATGACTTCATGCTTTTCTGTTGTCCTCCTCCATTCTAGTTAAAATAATGCAATTTTTGTGCTTGAACAAAAGTCCAAGTTTTAATTTCCAAAAGCCTCTCTAATTACATATATGGGGTTCACAAGACAAAGACCGCTGAAGCCAGGAAAACAAACTGTAAGTGCAGAGAAAGTCTACTATCACTTCGAGGCACTCATTACCTAATGAAGTACAGTGGAGACAGGCTTTCTTCCATGTTTGCGTGCAGTACAGCAGTCTTTACAAGAGGACAAGGTGACCAGCAAGGACACAAACCCATAAACCAAACACACACAGATTTTTCCATATTAATTAATTTGAAGCTTTATTCAACTATGTAAGGGAGGGGAAGCAAGGGTGTCCCAGGGGTCAACTCTGCTAACCCACAGATCCAGCATTATGGACTTAAACCATAGTGTCTCTGTGGAATTTACATGGTTTACCTTTGCTTTTACTCCCACTTCCCAAAAATCATGCATGTTAGGTTAATTAACAATTCCCAGGACCCCCCATATGGAACTGAGTGTAAGTGGACCCTGTAATGGTCTAGCAATCTGTCCAAGGCTAGGTCCTGCCATCAACTCAGTGAATCCAACCCTGGATCCAGTCCTGCACAGCTATGAATTGGATTAAGTTGAACAAAGAATGTTATGTAATGCATAAGGATTGCGCAGTGACATATTGGTGTGGGCTACATCGCATCTACAGGATACCTGGGATCAATTCACCAACCCTGCTACTATGCGTAGACTGAACAATCACACCAAACATCTTTAGTTTCTTCTCATACATTAAAGAAGAGCACGTCAGCCTAGAATAGCTTGACGTATAAGCCCACCCATCAAAAACCCGGAACCCCAAGTTGACTCCTGCTGTGTGTCTGCTGCCAGGCTAGGCTTGGTCTTTCTGAATCAATGTTAGAAAAGGCAGGTATTCAAAAATTTAAGGATGAACAGAAGCTCAGGCCCATTCTTTTTATTGTCATTTCATCATTTTCCACTTTGCAAACTGCAGTAAGAAGCATTCACAATCTTAGCAAAGGTTGACTAAAATCATATAGTATTTCTTTAAGGTATTTAAGACCTCTCCAGTCTTGGTCTTGGTAGCTTTTTCATGATTCCCACAAGCCTTACCTTTGAATAAATGCTTCTTGAATTTCTTCCTGAATGCTTTCTCCCTCTATTTCTCTAAAGTTGATGAGAATTTGATTCAGAATTTAAACATTCTGCTGGACCAACTTTAACAATGCCTTTGATAAAGCTGAAAATCTGGACTCTCTCCTCATATTAAAGACATTTTGTTTTTATAGTCTGCTCAGTAAACCAGTTGATCTTGTATATGGATGAAATTCTTCTCATGGTATCAGTTTTTGAAAACAGTGTTTTAACAGTAAGCTTGCAAACACATTTAAATGTAAAACACAGCCTATCATATATCTTATGTGAATGTATTTTTTATTAGCTTGTATGTTTATGTGCCTGCCCCTTTAAAAACATCGTCCAAAGTGACATGCACTTCAGTTAGATTGGTGAGTCAATGGTGGCTCTGTGTCCCCAGATTTGACAATGTAGGTTTGCTCATAGCCAGAAATCTGGACCAGGGAAAGAGGAGGACAGGAAAAAGCCGAGTCTGGTCCTGTGTTTGCCTGATAGTAGTGCGAGTAAGGAAGAGGCTACACTTTTATTGATTCATTTGATTTTTTCTTATTCATTTTTTCTTTTTATTTTTTTTGCATTTATTGAGTCATTTTAATGTTTTTCAATTTGTTTTTGTAACATAATTCATGTTTCCTTAATTCATCCTAATGCAAAATCAAATTTTCACTGCAGTATGTAAAATTTGTATTGTAGTCTTAATTTTAAGACTTTTTAGTTTAATATACATGTCACCAAACAGGACTGAGCATGGTCTTCCTTCATTTGACAGAATTCTTATGGCTCTTAATTGTGAACTTATTTTACTATTTGCGTGTTTTAAAACCTGAACTACACCCCACCAATTTTTTTCCATTAAAATGTGAAAACCTTTATAGAAACCACTCATTCTGAGTAAGTTTTACTAGTGTGTGATTATTAGAAAGAAGTTGGCTTTAAAATATAATTTGAAAATAATTACTCAGACGTAATTCATACACTCACTCATACGTAGATAATAAACTGCATGAGTAGGTATAAAAAAATGAATGAATTAATAGAAAAATAATTAAAAACAAGCAAAATCATGAGAAATAACCAATGCTATTATGCAAATACAAGCATATCTTATTACATAAGCATACCATAATGCTGTTCCACCATAAGGACAGAGAAACACTGTAGGAGAATTAAATACATCCTTTATATCTTCTACAACTCTGTAATGCCCAAAGAAACCTTTATTATTTAATTATTCACTACTTAATGTTGTAGTGTGCTGGGTGGCAACATCATTTCAAGACAGCCCCACCAAATCAACAAACTAACTTAAAGGGCAAACTCAGTCAGAGCGCACACTCTGTACCCCCTGAGGTCATAGCGAAGAATAAAAAAAAAAAAAAATGATGCCATTACGAATAATGCTGCACATTTTCTCTACGACACACTAACACTGAGTGACTTTCAGCCAACGAATGATTCAGCAGAAGTGTGTCAAGAAACACTACAAGGGCTCCTTTATACCAACAGCAATACACCTGCATAATGCCTCACTGGGACTGTGAGTGCCAAGTCAGAAATTTTCTCTCTTTAGAATTTTCTTGCATTATACTCATTCTGTAGCATACCAAAGTGTGTGTGTGTATTTATTTATTTACTTACTTACTGACCTATTTATGTATGTATGTATGTATTTATTTATTTAAAGAGCTTCTGTAAAAAGCCAAATATCCACTGGGGACAAATAAAGTTCTGTCTATCGATCTACCTATTTAAATAAATATCTCACTAAATACAGTGTCTCATGATAACTGTTAATTTTTAAGTTAGCCATAGAGTAGATTTCTTTTGTTTGGAGGAATGCACATCACTGAAAAAACAGAAAGGAAAACTGAAGGATAAAATGAGGTTTTCCAAAGTAAAGGTATCCAATGGAATGTGTAAAATCTGCATGAAGTTATTTGATTGGACAGTAGGCCCTGGGCAGCAAACTGGTCAAGAGTGCCTGAATTCTAGAGGCAAAGAGGACCTCATCTGGCAGTGCAGGACTAGGTCCCCTGTGACTCTGCCTAGGATAAAACATTTGCAAATTGAATGGCTGGATGGTTTTCAGAGATTTGCAGCAAAAGAGTGAAAGCAGATCCAGGTGGACACAGTGAAGAGCAGTAGTCAGAAATCATGCCTTAAGACATGACTTTAAGTTTGACCCACAAATACAGCTATAGCTTCTGGATTATATTCCATTCGGTGTATTAAATCAGGGCAGAGCTCTGCCATTTCCAAACTCTAATGTCTAGCTAGCTAGATGGCTTATATTTGTTTAACCTGTGAAGTCAAGAACGAACTTTACTATGCATTTTAGGGTATTTCTTTAATAAACATACACAGGCAGGTATTAGGCAAGCTGTAAAATATTTGGTAGATCAAGTCTCAACTATTTTGTGAGGCATATTCCTATTTTGTAAAAGACATTTTCTCTCTAACATTTTAATAAAATCTATACTACTCCGCTTTTCTGACAACATAGTGAGACTAAAAACAAGCTTTCTAATTAAAAAGGGAGTCCACATAAAGGTTAGATTTGGTTCAGCAGCAAATCCAATAGTCAGACAGACAACTGAAGTCCCTGCGTTACATTACAAAGCAAAGCCCTGTAGTACTAGGGTGTCGTGTTAGCCATATTGGATGTAGTTAGAAGCTAAGCAAAATGACACCTTTTATTGGCTAACTAAAAAGATTACAATATGCAAGCTCTCAGGACCCTTCTTCAGGCAAGCTCAAGTGACGTCGTCCCCGAGATTCCTTCCCCCACTTTATCATGCCCAATATATGCCTAAACGAGATTGGCCTCTACAGGGATTAACCAAAACCACTACTGTGTGAAATGGTTTCTGGGGATTAGCAGCAAGCCCCTGGTGAATGAGACTCTGCGTACGAGAATCAGACTGTTCAGCTGCCACTGCACGAGCAGGACTGCATTTCCTTTGCTGTCATAATGACTGCCTGGCTGGCAATTTATAAAGCATACATTAGCCTCTAATTGTCTATGTAGTTCCGGAAACCAAGCAATCCATTATATAGAAAATATGGTTTATGATTTTACTTGTAAATAAGATGTCTGCATTGCAAATGAAGATAAATGTGAGGTAACATTCATTTTCATTTTCTGTCATAAATCACTGTTAAAACAATTTCAGAGACATGGCTTGGCATTCTGAACTGGGAAGCTAAGGAAAGCAAAACACAACTGTGGGATTTGCAACACTTCTTCATTAGTACCCTTTTCACACCAAAATTGCTCAACCAATTATTTCACTTTGGGCAAAAGAATCCCCACTTAAAAGGTGAAAACAAAAATGCCCTTCCACTTTAACCTGTAAAACAAGTGCATTAAATGTAGAGATCGCGTTGCTCCTCAGGGACCCTGCAGAGCTCCTTCCACTGTATACATCACTAGTCAGTGATCATTTTACGTTTGATTTAGGAGGCTCTCTCTCTTTTTTATTTAACAGAATGTTAATGAAGATTGCTCCTCATTCTGCTTGCAGGATAAACTACTTATGTGAACCAATGAGCTGCCAGTCATTGGGTATGTAAGATCAGTGCTTTGATCCATGGACCAAGCCTCAGCAAACACACTAATTACCAATCTCTGTTATTAACTGAAAATGCTGTATACGAATAATACAGATGAAATTCAAACAATATATTCTTTGTTTTTCTAAAGTACTTGGAGCCTTGAACAGCTTTTATTTTAATGCTTTAATGTTTTGCTTTTGTCATGTTTTGTTAATTTTTTCTCATATACTTAACCTACTATACACATTTACAGATATAAAATACAGGTACGTATAATGTAAAAATATTCATTTCATAAGAACACTACTGCATTATGGCAGCTTTAGACTAAATCAGGCACAGAAAAATGACTTTAGTCACAGTAAGGACAAGGGAAAGCTCACTTAAATTAACAAACAAGCATGTGATGCGATTCCAGGATTAAAACAAAAAAATGGGAAGAGTGGGAATGCTCCACACAGATGGCAGCTGGACATGCGCTTCAAACCCTTGACGTTGGATCTGTGAGAGAGCAGAGCCACCATGCCAAGAAAATGCCACTGAGCATTGTTTTCTTAATGTACAAGAGGAGACAGCAACATATTACATCACTCAGACCTTTTCAAGAGAAGGCAAACTAAGAAACCAAAAAAAAAAAAATTCAGTAAAGGGAGCTTTGGGGGATTCTGTGGAATTATATGGGCAACAATAAAACACCAGTTCATTGGTTGAACAACCCAAAAGCACTGCACATTTAAAGTGTGAATAAGGCAAAGACTCCTTAATGTTGATTTATTTTGTTTTATAATTGTGTCTTTCATTTTTCTATTCTTTAATATGTAAAGCACTTTGAGCTACTGTTTGTATGAAAATGTGCTATATAAATAAATGTTGTTGTTGTTGTTCTTAAAGACCAAAATCACCAAGCTAAGACGAGGCAAATTCTTTAGGGGCAATGCTAAAGTTGAGGAGCCCAGCGAAAATACAAGGAGATATGGTTGGTCTGTTCTTTATCTAACATCAATTCTAAAGTGATGCACGGTGGTTGTGGTCTTTATAGAAGGGAGTGGACAACTGTCAATCTTGGGGGGAAAAAAAAAGTAGAGATTTGACAACAAGGTCAGTCATGTCCGCCTGAAAAATAAATGAAAGATCTACTGGGAGCACAGATTCACAATCCAAAGCAAATCACCACAGCTACAGTAGTGTGGGTCAAGAACGACAAGGTGAAAAAGTGCTTCAAAGCTACAAAACTCTCCAAGGCCAGTGGGCAGGTCACAATCGCTGTGTAATTTCCTAAATCTAATTCTTTTAACATGGATATTCCTCCCAAATCTCAAAGATGTTCATGCTAGGTGGATGGGAGTGTGTATGATAAGAGGGTATATGGGTATGTGCTCCGAGACGGATAGATGGCTCAAAGTGGCCTCAATACTCCTGATATCCTGTAATTGAATAAGTGGGTTGGTTCAAAAACATTAATGGATAAGGAAGCATAATTGTGGACATACAGTACGGTGTATTTACCTATAAATCTAAATATACCTGTACAAGTTTAAAGGAAATTATTATGTAACATTTCTAATGTTGTAAAATCTTAAAACTTTCTAAAGTATGTTTTAAACTACACTAAACACTTAAAATTCTGCTTGTTTAATAGTAGTAGTAAATAAATATTTAAAGAGTTTAAAAAATGAGTAATTAAAAAAAACATGCTAACTGAGGAAGCAGATGTGCAAGATGGATGGATGGACTGATGGATAATATTATATTTTATCATACTGTATAACAACTCATGACTTGTTCTTATTATAACAATTCAAACAATTGCATTGTTAGTCCATTCTGTGTTATCTAGTTAGCAAAACCCTAAACTATCTCATTATCTAATTCAGTCTTTCCTTAGACAAATGAGGTTAGCTGGTTTCAAGACTATCACTATTACTCCAAAAATGCTACTTTCCGTTTCTGCTTTTACAGCACTTCTCCTTATTTTCTGCCATCATCCTGTGCTGCCATTAAGTCCAAGGACCTGCATTGATTCTTAACTAACATGTTCATAGGGATTTTCACCAAGTACTACAGTCACATCCAAAAAATGTACTGTCAAGTTCGTAGGTGAAACTGGCCAAAGTGTTAGCTAGTGTGGGTATATTCTGGACGATGTCCTCTAATAGACTGGAGGCCCTCCAATTGAAGGGCTCTGTCAGAATAGGCTCTGGCTCCCAAGGAACATTGGGTATATACAATTGATGGCTGGACCGATACCCAACTCGGTTGCAATCCTCATAATGGCTTTCATAGTACTTGCCCTCGAACTTAAGGGTTGTGCCAACTCCAATTTTTTAAATGCACGCTTATAGCTGTTCAAATTTCCATTCCCCTAATTTCTAGCAGCATTACCTATAAACTCACAAGGTGTGATAGTCTGTCTTCTGCTGCATAAAACACTATACTCATAAATCAGGATGTCAGGAAAGTGCCTTTTCTCTGAGAGTTAGCCAGAAAAATTCCACTTCTTGTCAAACTGCAGCTGGAGTCAAATTAAGATATCAGTTGGCTCATCTTCACTAACTATTTTCATTAATGAGCTCTGAGAAACACAGCAAAACATCTTAGAGATCCCTTTAATTGCAATTGTAACAATCATTAAATGAGCCTAAGCTGTATGACAGCTTCATGTAAAACATTACATTTAGAGTGGGTTTTAATCTCATTTTCGCATTTTTAAAACTATTCTTTGCTATAGTTGCCAGGTTGTGCTTTACAATATACAGTAGCTAAATAAATAATTCCATGAGTTTGCACCAGTTGAAATAAAAGCCGAACACCAGCAAGGACTGAGGTTCAGGGGAGCAGGTCACCCTGTACAGGCTTAAATGTGTTCAAAGAAAAGGATGAATGGCTGCTTGATCCAGCCTCCTGTGCAAGTACGCACTGATTGGTCTTGAACTCTTGCACAGAAAATATCTTCCACTGTTAATGAATAGACACTTTACACAGAAGAGCTTTTTAGAGTCCAGATGTTTTCGAGTGGCCAGATGGCCCCATAAGACAGTTTGCCTTGTCCAATCTTTGCATCAGTTTATTTTAATTACTTGAGCTGGGAGTATAACATACATTTTTTATATTAAAAAGAAAAATCTCTCCAATCAATTTATATTTAACACAGAGTCTTTCATGGTAAGCACTATTTCAAACTTTTTAAGACTTTATTCAGGGCAGATATGTATGATGAGGAGGTAGTTAACGCTGCTGACTCAAAAGTTGTGTTATTGGTAACAATTTGCTACTCATTATCCCCAAGATGGCAGCTGCAGCATTACTCAAACTCAGGACCATTGCATTCTGAAGCAGCCTTCCCTCCCAGTGTACCAAGAGAGGGCTCTGTGAGCATAGAGTAGCCGAGAAGGCTGTACTGTATTTCAGGGCCCGATTCCCACTGCTGCTATTTTATGAAGTACAAGTAAGTTGAGAGGGCATAGCCCTGACAGCATTCCTGAGCAGACACATATGGTGCTGTAACTTAGATTCACTCAGTAACAACTTATAACAACTTACAATCTCGGAAATTTGTATTTTACTTTAATGTAGTAAACTATACAGGAGGAGCTGAATTTCTCCAAGGTGTCAGCCCCCATTTATCAATGGAATGTAATATTTTAAGGGTGTAATGGCCCACCATTAACATCTGTGTTTCTAATTCCTCAGGTCACTTTTTTAATACAAATTTAGAAATACACTATATGGAATAGAAATTTAGAAATACACTATATGGTTAAATGTCTTTGTATACTGCATCATCAACTGTGCCCTCAACTGAGACTGAGGAATCTAACCCTGGCAAACAACCCCAGACATTTTCCCTCCTCCAACGAACTTGTCAGTAGGCACTACGCAGTCCCGCAGGTAGTGTTCCCCTGGCATTCTCCTCACCCAGAATCGTCTGTCAGAGTGCCAGGTAGTAAAGTAGATTCATCACACGTTTCCACTGCTCCACAGTCCAATGCCATTGTGTGTCACACCACTCCAGGCGATGCTTGGTATTGCACATGACTTTAGGCTTGTGTAAAGAAGACTGGTCATGAAAAGCCATTGAATGTGGCTTTATTAGGCAGTTTGGAACTCTGTTGTGAGAGATGCAAAAAAGAAAATGCAATTTTTACTTATTATGCGCTTCAGCACTCGGCAGTTCTGATCCTTGAGTTTGTGTGGTCTAACACTTTGCGGCTGAGATGTAGTTGTTCCAAGATACTTCCAGTTCACAATAATAGCACTTAACAGTTGACTGGAGCAGAATTTTCACATGCTGACTTGTGGCAAGAGTGTGACATCCTACGACAGTGTCATGTTTAAAGTCACTGAACTCTTCGGTTTGACCCAGTCTACTACCAGTGTTTATCAATGGAGTTTGTATGACTATATCCTGGATTGTATGCACCTGTTAATAATAGGCGAGGTTAGAAACAGCTGAACTCAATTTGGAGGGATATCCACATTCTTTTGGTCAATAGTGTTATTAAAAAAAGTTCTGTACTAAAGGATTGAGGGTTTTTTACTCACATAATGTTGTTGTTACATAACACTGTCAAACCGAGGGCTAGAAACTATCCTTGTCACAAAGAGAGCAAGGCAAGAATCAGCCCTGGCCAAGGTACACGCCATTTGCAGGTACCACGCACACACACTGACTGCCCAGTTTAAACTTGATAGTTAATCCAACACTTGAAGCTTAGGACATATAGAAGGAAAAAAACAAGCAGGGAGAAAATGCAAGTTTAGGAAGGATTCAAACCTTAGAGGCTGCCTCCACATGCCAGGCCATAAAGTATCTAAAAAACTTTGCTAGAAAATACAATAAAATTAATGGCAGGATAATAACAGGAAGAATGAGCTAAATGTTTCATTCAATGATACTAAATGTATGATTAACAGCAAAAATTGGTTGACATGAAAGCATGTAGCCACACAACACTCCTCGATCTGAAGGCAAAACAAAGATCAGGAGATTGGAACTCCATCAGCAAGAAGCCATAGCAGTAATCTCTTATATATATTTCTCTTCTGGTTTGTCCTGCTTCCACTGCAAAACTGGTCCCGCCCACACGCAGCCGTCACGGCATTTCTCGATTCCTATTCGTCCACTTCCAAACCCTTCCTCAAGCTGCCAGCGAGCCCTCCTCTTCAAAACCGGTCCCGCCCCTACGCAGCCAACGTGGCATTTCTTGACAAGCTACTGAAGTAAGCTTACAAAATAAAGCAAACTCTGCATTTGGTGAAAATTTTATTCTCCAGCTAGATTCCGTGCTCAGAACCATCAACCCCTTTGCTAAATCATACAAACACATGCATGAAATCGATTTGCATCTATCCCATAAGCAACTTCTGTAAACAGATTTCCACGCTCAATATGAATTCCAATCCAATGGTTTACCCGCTTTTATTCCCTTACGGAGACATTGGCTGGCAGAAAAGATTTACAACATGTTCCCGATAAAAGAACCACCAAGTGAATAAGGTTTACTCAATAGCAATTTTACACGTACAGTACAGATTATCAATGAGGAATACATTTAGTATTTTGCACTCCAGCAGCAAACTATTCCAACAGTACGTCGTAGATGCTTATGTTATCTCAGATTACATCAACAAGATCTGCGCGTGGAACAATACAAAGGACTATCAGATGATAGATGTTATTGATTATATTTACGTCGTCAAATTTCAGAAGTGTGGCCTTCCTTATGCCTACATGCGGTTTACTCTTCACAATAATTCTAATAACCAGTCTTCAACCACGGTCAGTTGTACGTGGCTTTTTCTAGGGTTAGATCTTTCGACTCATTCACTCCACCAAAACAATTCACATTCACAATTCCTATTCACAACTGTGTCTTTCATGGAGTATTTATTTTTTCTTTATTTCTGAATTCCTTTCTCACCATTTTCTGTTCCTATTCTTACACCGTATGCTACAGCAGGCGTTGGCTAATATCAAATATTTTCTGTCTGGCTACATTTAATTACTATATATGCCTCCTCAACAGGATTTCTCTACTTAGACACACATGATATGCTGGCCCTTCCTAAATGGAGGCTGGCATTTGGTGCCAAATAACCAAAGATACAGCACATTAATCAGATATCAACACTGCCTTTATGTTGTCCAAGCCCTAAACCTTCAATGCCCTTGTTAGTTCAAGTATGGTAGAAAACTAAAGCCACTAAGGGCAGCATGCACAGAGAACACCATACTGTACATCTCAAAAGGTCTAAAGGCAACAGCACAAAGAGCAAAACCTTAGATAAGGGGGCAGACATCCCGATTTCTGGTGGTACTCACACATGGAATTGGGTGACATCCATATGCACTCACACACGTCAAACAATACAATATACACAACACAAAAAGAAAGAGACCAGCACCCTGGGCTTGCCAGTTCTGAGTCCACCCAACCATGATAGTACAGACCTATCACAATGCACGTTACCAAAGACTTCAGTGACCCTGTTAAAAGGAAAAGCAATACTTTTTGATTTCAATTTTTTTATTCCTTCACACCTACCTGACCAAAATATACCAGCTGATAGCACACATCACAAGCTTCTAAGCAGCTTAAAAAGAACCCAAATTGAAGATTTGTTCTTACTCGCTGCTTTTAAAGCAAGAGGGGCTTATCATGGACCAGTGCTTTGAATCTTTAGCCTTTCCATTACCGGTCAACTACTTAAAATATGTTTGAATGTATTAGATTAAAGTTAAGAAATATCATCGCCTGGATGGAAAAGTCGGTCTTTGTAGTATTAATGGAAATGTCTCAATTCATAAATGTATGTCGAAATACAAAGGCAGTGCAGGATGCATAGATTTATGCATTTTTTAAAGTACAATAAAATTCTTCTAATGCAGATAACATTTTGCAGGTTTAAAGTTTCCCTTGTTTGAACTGCCTGAGATTTTTGGGTCAGTGTTTTGGTCAAAATATGTCAGCAAACAGAGAATGTTACACGATATATTTAACCTAGGGGATGACGTAGATCAAAACCTCCATCTTTTCTTTCTTTCTCTAACATGCTTATCTAGTTCAGTAGTTCATGGAGCTGATGCCTAATCTAGCGGCCCATGGTGCAAAGCAGAAACCATGGTCAGTGACTCCATCACAATATATGCATGTACACAGGCATGATCACCGGGCCAATCTGGAGTTATCAAATAATCTAAACCCCATATCTTCAGAACGTGGGAGAAGAACCAGAGTAAAGCCCACACAGACATAAGGAGAATGCGTCACGGATTAAGGGTAAAGCCTGTACTTCAGGCATACACATACACAAGTAGTCTGAACAACAATGGAATCAACATATCTCAAATGTATATCCATCAATCCATCCTCTGAACCACTAAATTCACATCATGGTAGTGGGAAAGTGTAATAGAGCTTCAAAATGAAATCCCTCTGTAATCATAACTGGACATGATCTTCATTTTTACCTTTTAGGAGCAGGCAGAAAATGGCAGTGACAGAGGAGGTTATGTCAGGTGATTTAACAAATAATGCAGGAACACTCAGGCTTTACAACAGTACAAATGTCTTCTCACAGGACAGGGCAATCAGTAATTATCGCCTGACAAGATTGCATGCTTTTCATGATTAATGACATTCCGAGGTTTCTAGCTACATTACATAACATCTTCACAGACATATATTTGCACATCATGAGGACAGAGAGATGACTTCATCAGAGACTAAATCAAAGGACTTGAACTTGTGACCTTATGCTTTACAGTCCCAATCCAAGACACATTGGAGGGCAAAGCAGTAAGATGAGAGCCTGATGGAGACTGAAATAAACAGACCTCTCTTTAATTAAGTGAGGTTTTTATCTCAAAAGTAAATTCATAATGAAATCTTTTCAGTTCCTCTGTCTAAACTATGAATAAACTCTTCATGACTGTAAGTCCCTCTGCTGTAATGCCATATGAGATTGCCATATCTGGAGTCTGAGCTCCATGTGACAGACAGAATGAGAGACAGACAGACCTGAGCTCAGATGCTGCCTGCCAACCTCAGTCTCAGTTAAACACACATAGCAGTAGACATACTGTAAGAAATTCAAAATTAAATAACTGGTCGCTATTTATCTGAAAAACTTGTAGAAAACATCTGCAGACAGAATAAAAGAAATTCAAATAAATTCAGTTGTCTTCAGAAAGACAGGAAGCCTAATCTACACTGGTTCCTGTCTTGTGAACATCACTTAAAACTTGACCTTTAAACCCCCATAACCAAAGATACTAGTAAACTAGAAATGGAAGGAAAGCTAGATGTACCAAGCCATTATCGATGAAAGATGTAATGTGACCATTCAGGTTTGGAAGTCCCATTAACTTGAAAAGAATACTTTTCTACTATTCTTTATTTAACAATAACACTCATTCCAAGTCCAACAGAGTGATCTGAGTGATGAGAGTGTCGACCTTCATCATGAGACATCAAGTACAATGAAGGTCAGAATTTTTGGTTAAAGGTGTTCTTAATTTTGCAGTGTGTATTACAAAGCTATATTGGATTTCAAACAGAGAGCTGAAAACTTGTCTGCTTTGTTTTAAACTACCTGCTGATTTACAAAGATGGTAAAAAAGTAATAATAATAATAATTCGAGAAAGATTTTGGGAACATGGTGCATTTCTTTTTTTACTCAGTATCAACACTCTGTACTACACATCATTCCTTGGTTCCTCTTAGAATATTAATTGGTAGAATACTGTCAGGCTTTCTGACACAGTTTACAGTTTTTGAGAATGGTGACATATTGATAGCTGGGGGTTACCCTGACATTTCTAAATTAAAACATTGCTTAATCATTATCATCATCATCATCTTATTTGGCTAAAGACATTATCCAAGGAAACTTACAAAATCTAAGATACAATTGGTTACATCTCTATTTGTTTATCCAGTTGGAGCACAGGCAGGTGACTTGCTCATAGTAACACAGTGTCAGTAGTAGGATCTGAACACACAACATTAGGGTTTGAAATACTATGCCTTAACCACTACACCACTATTAGTTACAATACATTAACATTGAAATGACTCTGGCCAGATTCAATATTGCTTGAGTACAATAGGTTACCACATAATGAATATTGGTTTGGGTTCAGACAGTTTAACAATCAGTTAATAATTGCAACATCCCACTATGTCATGGGATGAATAACCAAAGTCACGGTCTTCTTTTTTCAGCTCCTCCCAAAAGGGGTCACCACAGTGGCTCATCTGCTTCCATATCTTCCTGTCCTCTGCATCTTGGTCTATTACACCCACCACTTCCTCTTGCTTGGCAGCTCCATCCTTAACTTTCTTCTCTCAATATAACCAGCATCTCTCTTCTGCACATGTCCAAACCAACGCAATCTCGCCTTTCTGACTTTGTCACCCAAAACGTCCAACCTGAGCTGACCTCCTAATGCGCTTGCTCCTAATCGTGTCCATCTCTTTTACACCCAATGCAAATCTTAACATCTTTAACTCTGCCATCTCCAGCTCTGTCTCCTACCCACATAACATAGTTGGTCTCTCTACTGTCTCGCAGACCTTCCCTTTCACTCTTGCTGGTACCCGTCTGTCACAAATCACTCCCGACACTATTCTCCACCCTGCCTGCACTCTGTTCTTCCACACACTCCATTATTCTGAACCGATGATCCCAGGTATTCAAACACATCCACCTTCACCTACTCCCTGCATCCTCACCATTTCTCTGACCTCTCTCTGTCATTCTCACATATGCATTCTGTATTGTTCCTCTCTAGAGCATATCTCCACTTCTCCAGGGTCTCCTCTACCTGCTCCCTACCCTTGTTACAGATGATAGTGTCATGCACAAAAATCATAGTCCACAGGGACTCCTGTCTAATCTCCGTCTCTGTAGTTACTAAAGTTCTTCACATCGCCCTTAATCTTAAAAATCCGTACCAGTACACTTCTCCACTCCTCAGGCATCCTCTCACTTTCCAAGATTGCATTAAACAATCTGGTTTAAAACTCGACTGTCATCTCTCCTAAATACCTCCATACGTCCACAGGTATGCCATCTGGACCAACAGGCTTCCCTTTCTTGATCCTCTTCATAGCTGTCCTTATTTCCTTCTTGCTAATCCATTGCACTTCCTGGTTCACTATCTCCACATCATCCAGTCTTCTGTCTCTCTCTCTCTCATTCTGTTCATTCATCAACCTCTCAATGTACTCTTTCCAGCTGCTCAACACACACTCCTCACTTGTGAGTATGTTTCCATCATTATCCTTTATCACTCTAATGCTACTCATCTTTCCCAGCTTGGTCCCACTCTCTAGCCAATTGGTACAGGTCCTTTTCTCCCTCCTCAGTGTCCAACCTCTAATACTTGTCTTACTTCCTCCCTGAACTCCACCTTACAGTCTCCCTTTTTCAACCTCCACCTTTTGATCCACGATTCTGCCCTCACTTTCCTCCTCTTCTTTATCTCGAATATCAATCTACACACCACAATCCTATTCTGCCAAATTACACCTTCTCCTTTCACCACTTTGTACTCTTCAAATTTCAGACTTACTCTACTGCAAATAATATAATCCACCTGTGTGCATCTTTCTCCGCTATTATACATCACCCTGTGTTTCACCCTCTTTTTAAATTATGTAGTCACCATAGCCATCTTCATCCTTTTCTCAAAATCCACTACCAACTGACCATCTTCACTCTCCTTGATGCAATATGTACCCATCACCTCCTCATCCCCTCTGTTCCCTTAAAGTACCAGTAAAAAACTTACATGGACAAAGAGATAAGGTGTGGATTTGAACTCTGCACTTCGGACCTGTGAAGTAGTACTGATGATACATTATAAATAATACAGTCTATATAAATTTTCACAATATACCCTAGCTGGCATTCCCTATAGTGCTACACTGCAGTAGGTGACATCAGTTTGCATGTCATTTGGGGTGTACTTGCGATCAGTTCTGAAAGAATAAGCTCACTGTGACCCTTCAGTTGGTAAAAGCAGCTTCTGAAAATGGATGGATGTTATTATTTGAGGCCAAGAGTTTAATGCACAAGTTTGTACTACTAAATGAGCACTGTTACTCTGCAATCAAGACATTTCTCCCATACTAAGCCTACCTCCACCCAGGACTTCAGTTAATTATCTGCAAGCTGTGATCCTTTCTATCCATTCTACATGCTCATGTTTGTGAGAGTATCACCTGACCTTTACACTACAAAATCAGATTTTGCAAGCCCAACCATTTTCTTTGGTGTCTCGATGTTAAACATACAGCTTGTTGACATGCTGATGAGACACAAAGGTGAGTTCACTCAAAATCACCAAACCAAATGTGTTAATTTGTTCAGTAAATATCAAATTATATAACTTTATTATGAATGTGCATTGCATTACACCAACCAATTCATTACTACACTGGACTGACTTCCTCAACACTATTTGCTCAACACGTTAGGCTAATGCACAACAGAATGTAATGCTTACCTTGGATCCTGATTTTATCCACTATTTCAAATAGCTGTTAAAAAGGTCAATAACCTGTTAGGATATACTGTAAACACTATTAACTATGAATTACATTATGTTAACATTCTAGGGATCTGACAGAGTCCACATATGGAGTTTGATGAACAGTTCTGATCATCACACTACTAAAATGACATAACTTTTAGAACAGGTTTGAGCAACCAAGTACAGTCTTGATAAAGGTTGGGCCAAAATCTGACAGGTTCAGGAATGAAGCCTTTCCAGTCTTAAGCAGAATTGGCTACCAGGAGACCTAATTGAAGACCTCAAAATGACGAAAGCCACTGATAAAGTTAATCTGGCAGAATTCTGTCAATTAAACAGTGAATTATGTACTCAAGGACACCCGTGGAAATGAAGGAAAGCACATTTAAAGATAAAAGCCAGGCACCACTTTTTTTTAACCCTGGAACAAATTATAAAGTGTAGTTCAAGAAGAAATCTTGACAACCTTTACAAAGTGTCTGGATGAGATACTGGGATAGGTTAGTTATTTTGTCAAAAATTATCATCTTATTAGGTTTATATGGCTGGGAAAAACAAAAAAAAAAATCAGTTCATCAACAAAGCTAATTATTGTTTTAATTAAGTGTGTTTTTCAGCACATTTTAACAACTCACCCTGCCACTTCCTGGCTTTTATCTGGTTCATTAAAGCCCAGCTACTGCCCACTTCTAATTGAGGGGTAATGGCTACCCTTCAGGGAAAGCTTTTAAAAGATCCATCTGGCGGTATGTAGCCATGTCCTGTGTCTCAAATTTAAAATTTATTGATTGGGGGTTAGGATAATGAAGAAGATCCTCAACACACAACATTTAGCCTGAATATCCATTTACTTTAAGGCACGTCATGTAAATTGCCTACTAAACTTAGATCCCTGCGGAATTTTTTTTTTTAATTGAAACCGTAAAATTGAGCTGAAGATTAGTAAGCCTAAGTATTTTCTCTCTCTTGCGCTCTCTCTCTTTCCCTGTCAGCACGCTAGTGAGAAAACGCTCCACTGGTAATCACGCCCACAAGCGGCAAGTACCCCCTGGGGATCTGCACAGTTCAGTCAGTGTTCCAACCACCCCTCGGAGTGGGAGTCTGGAGAATCATTTCCTATTCTCACTTCTCCGTCTTTAAGAGAGGCTAGAAGACCATCTCCCACAGCTGCGTCTTTGTCAGCTCACTCTGTGACTAACTGTTCTTGCTCCGCTTTTGCACCACTGGGTGCACAGAAAGATAATGAGACATTTTAGGATCTGCTAAAGTTGAACTTTTTTGGGCTATACTATAAATGCTACAAGGCTGGAAATTCAAGTGGGCATTCACTTATGTTACTTATGTTTAAAGGTTACTGCTAAGCAGATCTTAAAGGTTACTGCTAAGCAGATCTTGTTGTCCTTTTACACCCTATTTACAATTATTTTTATTCAGAAAATTAATGTCTATTTGGCAAAATATAGCCATAAAATGCTTATCACTGCTGCTGCAATGATTTATCACCTTAAACCAACAGAAAGACTTTTATTATTATTTTTAAATTATTTGGATGAGCTTTTAATAATACCAGACTTTTTCCAATAATCTATCTTCGATCACCTTGGTATCATTGGCTGGAATTAAAAAAATTTGGTCCCCAATTAAAAATTTATTGTGGTGCAGCCTTTCAGTAGATCTCATTATTCAAAAACTTTTGACAATTATTTTTTTTTTTTACCAATATCACTCACTGACTTGACTTCCAGTTCTAACCAGAGTGGTATTTCAGTATTAATCTCATTTTATGTACTGCCATCCATCAATAGTCAGCAAGGCAACAAGATGTGATTTCTACCTCAGCAAATTCAAAGGAAGGAAAAGGGAAAAAAAGGAAAAACACAGTGCATGGCTTTGGTTCAATAAGGGCATCACTTCTAATATTCTTTCAGCTTCAGTAGACACAAACTGTAGGCCAGTGACCTTTCATTCAAAAAATCATTAACAAGTTTCTACCTCTCAGGGATGCCAAAGAAGGAAAACAGAGTGGTCTCCTAAAGTTGAAGTACTGTATCACTTTGACCAGCACCAGTCTGGTTAGGATAAAAAAAATGAGAATAAGACTTCAGTACAGGATTCTGCATTAATGCTGGGAACTCGGGACTTTGTTTTATTGGAAAATAACACTCAATGAGAAGAATCCTAGGCACATACATGTCATCAGTTTAAATGGTGCACTTGGGTAGGTGAATTTCTTTGGAGTAAGCAAAGCAGACTGCTAGCTGTGGGACGTTCATTAAAAATGTAAAAAATGTGAGCAAAAATGTCACTGTATTCTCATTTTGGAGGCTTCAGTAAAGGTGACTGAATGACAAATAAAATGATATTAATACATCTGCAGCCCCACTGTTCAGCAGACTGGCCCAGTCACTGTCTATATGAAAAGAGACAAAAGAATTAGTCTATTGTTTTGTGGTTGGCCAGATGATGGGCCGGCACACCAAGTAAATGGGGACAAGACCCATCTAAGTATTTCCAGGGCTGCAGCTGGAGTTTTGTTAATTCTTTTGCATATTTTGTACTTTGATTGCTCTGTGCTCTGATCGGTCAGTTGTACCTTTTCTATATTTTGAGCTCTTTCTTGATGGTGGGTTGTAAGGAGACATCCTTTTTATAATACCATCTGACCGATTACAACTCACAGTTCCATACTACTTTCACAGCCTGTACAAATCCCAGCCCATGTTGTCTGTTGGCTCCAAGGTAGCTTTAAACTCCCATTCCATAATCACTTTCTGTATTAAAGATTGTACTATTTTTGTTGTAAGGATCCCATGCTCAAGTGCCTTCTAGTGGCTCCTAGTTTCTCTCTCCCTGGCCCTTTAGTTACCATTAGAGGGCTGGGACTTCAAAGCAGCTGTCCAGCTGCCTGTTCTGCTGAATGGAAAGCATAGTGCCCTGTAGCGCCCAGGAGGTGTAGGCCCCTCTCTTTCTACTGCTGTTTTAGGCTCACATTGCATGCTTCTGCTTTCTACCTGTCCGTTTGCGTTTGTGCTCCTGGCTCTGTGGGACATTCAGCACACATACAGAGCTTGCCATTTTCTATCACTTTGTTTATTCTACAGGGCATACCCAGTACCTCTTCTGACCAACAGTGTGGCATTCTGCCATTTCCCTTGTCCCTGCTAACGTCTTTACTACAAAATATTTTATTGATTAAGATATGTTAAATAAAATGTCACTTAGTATTATGGCAAAGGTAAATATTTCACTGTCTTTCCAACAATCATACCAATTAGTCACAACTATGTGATGTATATATAAGTCAATTATGCTCAAAATCAATCTCCCCTTGGGATTAATAAAGTTCAAATTAAAATTAGATGGGATCTTTGAGCCCAGCCTGCAGAAAGTTGTCTATTTAACAGATGTTTGTGAATCTGACTCAAAAATTAAAACTTATTAAAACATTAAACTGTTTTGCACAATATTTTACAAAGTAATGTCTTGCATGTTTAAAGAGAGATTAAATTTCAAAGGCAGAATTGATTAAGGCCATATGATCGCATGTTGGTCTCTGCCTTGAAGTAAGTGCCACGTGATGCTCCAGGCCCCACAACTTTAAACTAAATAAATTAATTGATTAAAATAAGAGCCAAAATTAATATTCTCTCATTCTTCTGTGATGTTCAATGAGTTTGATATTAAGGCTGGACTATTGGAAAGCACAACAGCCGAGAATATAGTTCCTATACATAATTTCAGGACCATCAACAACAAGAGAGAAATTCAAAGTAGAATCATTACAGAAAAAGGAGCTGAGATAGTATGAAAATGTAGATAGAACGTCCTCAGCAACTCCCGTGGGCGATACGGTAGGCACAGCTCACCAGACAAATCCAGGACACTTGCTGAAATGGTAGACTCTGGGAGTGGATGTCTGTTGCTAAAAACAGGAGGGCCTTGTCTGTTCACCTTGACATGAGGATAAGTAAATGGAAAGTCGAATGAAATTAAATGTATTCTAATAAAGGTATTTTTAGTCATAATATACTGTAATGTGCAAAATGTTAGACTTTATTTTAAGGACCTTTACTGAATACATTTTAAAACTAAAAAAAAATAACATTTAAGCAAATAGAAAATAATGGCTGTAAAATAAAGGCAGTTACTTAAGTTAAAGAACATTTTAGTAGTAGTGACCATCACCAAATCATAATGTATCCATTCGTTAAAGGAATCCAGGCAGAGATTTGGTGGCATGGTGGTGTAGTGGGTACAGCTTCTACATTTGATTCCTGTGCCTGAATGTTGTCCTTATGGAGTTTCCACATTCTCCCTATGTCTGTGCGGGTATTCTACGGTAGTTTGCTTTGCACATCCCCTGTGATGTGCACAATTGGTGAGCGGGCAGTTCTTAGTGGGCCCTTTATTTGACTTCCCTGGCTGTCATACAAATATTTTGACCTTGAACTTACTGCAGTCTCATGGGAGTTCAGTTGTATATGGAGACTGTCAAATTTCTCTCACAGTTAAATAGCAAGTACCTACAGAGCTGCCTCATGACAACCCTTCATGTACCCACTCCAAAAATAATGAGAATAACCCCAAATCTGCCCAGAGCAGACATTTCTCAAGTGTGAATGAAACAGAAGTGATGCCTTGCAAGACAAAATTAACTATTTTTCACATGGTCCAATTTCATCAATAAAGAGCAAAAACCAGGATAAAGATTATGAGGGTGCCCAGTGGGTCATAAGCCTTGCTCAGTCATGAAAGTAAAGGTGGCAAATGTGCCAGCTGTACTGGAAAGTGCCAGATTTGTCCATTCATTTTTACATACATTTAAAACAACTTATAAGTTTGGGAACCATACTAAGAAATAAGTTATAATTTTTGATTATTAGTAGCGTATGCCTACTGTCATTTACAATTCAGTAAACCCAGGCACTGAGGCCTTCAGAGGAGTGTTCTGCTTGGATGAATCTGTTTGTATTTAGTTCAAAAGACACAGTATGACCACATCCCTAAACACACTTCAAGAACAGCTAAAAAGGTACTTGCTAGAAAATCACTTATGGTGTCAAGAGCACAACAAGGCATGACGCATGCGTCCTTTATATGAAGTACAACTTGCTTTAAGATTCAAGCCAATTCTACACTTACAACACATGTTTAATTCATGATTTTGGTCATCTTTTTGGGCCACAAGTGTGAAAGAAAATAAATACAATAAAATAAATTGCCTCATATTTGGGCTAAGAATTGTGGGGGCATTTTTATTTTGAAAAGAAGTCTTGGTGTGAGGTTAGTAAGGGACAGCCAAGTGAATGGGGTGGCAATGTACATCAACCATAACGGAAAAGGAAAGAATCAAAGAATAGCCTGGTGTGTGCTGATCGAGGGCAACAGCATTTGGTTCTCTCAGTTTGGGAAGAGCTAGCTCCCTGTCTTGCACAGCTCATTCTAGCTTGACTTATAATTAAAGATATGCTTCATTTGACCTGCTAAGCAAGTAGCCATTTCTGTTTTTAAAAATGTACATTTGCTAATTTTCATTTATTTGAAAGAAGCTTAATTTTCGGTTATGTAGACTCTTGCATATGGATGTCTCTGAGGCACAAATGTGAATATAATTTAACAGGAAGTCTAATTTATTTAAGAGTTGTTTTGTAATTAAAATGCCCATCCTGTAATCTCTCCCGCTGACAGATTTTAATGAAAAGACAAAGTTTATCTGCACCAATGAATAAATCAAGCCAAAGCAAATGTAGCTGTGCCTACTGTCAGTATAACATCTCAGCTATGTGCTATGAAAGGCTTTATCTACTTTTTATTCTGATTTCAATTTGATGACTTACAAAAAAAAAAAACTGAGTAGATAAGAAAAACAATTAAATCCAATTAACAAGGATAGCTCTTGCAAATTCAGCTGCTAAATTGAACATACTGCATTTCAATGAGGGTTCACCTGATAAAGTCCTCTAAATGTAAATGTGAAGCAAAAGCTGTGATGTTGACCCATGCCACATCAGAATACTTCCGACTTCACAGGTATTTGGAGTTTGGAGGAATGAATTTTCATTCAGTCAAGCAGAAAAGACCTGCAGTATCCCAAAGATCTACCAAGGTGAAATTCAAAAGAAAGTCAAAGAACATGTATTTGATGATTCTTGTGTGATTTTTGGATTACCTGACAGAAAACTAGGACCAAGAACCCTGGAATTTTATATGTTACTGGCAATATATGAAAGGCGGGCATTGTATAGAATGTCTAGGCAATATATACATCATAATATGTACTAGAAAGAAGACACAAAGATAAATGAAAACCAGCTAGAACAGGAGAATAGCCCAGCATGGCCATGTTGTGCTCGCACATTTGATAATACGTCCAAAAGGGATGAGGTAATGATTTTAGAAATGTATGAAGGGAAACAAGAAAAAATACTTTTTAAAACATTTTTCATAAAAAAAAAAACCTAAAAAAAATCTATACAGAGTTTGGAAGTGCTATTGAGTTGTTTTTTGTTTGTTTTTAATGTAAGAAACCTTGCCCTTAAAATTTTTTCTTCTACATAGTCGCAGGGAATTTATTAAATTTACCATAAAAAGTTTGACTAAGTTTAATAAAAACACATTTTCATTATTAATATAAGCATTACACTTTCACAGCATAGAACTTCAGAACTTACCCCGTGAAATCCATATATTTGTGTTAAAGAACAAAGTCTTTTGTTTTATAAAATTGAAAAAAAGCTCTGTAAATATATAGAAAGCCCAAACATTTTGCATCTTAAGTTTAATTTCATGGACTTGCTAATGTGCAGAAAGTTTCAGTGATTCTACAGGCTAACACTGTTATAATCACTCATCTCTCTCCATATAAAATCCAATTACTGTCTATCGGTATGTCTATTTACTTTTCAAAAGAGAACTACTTAATGGATTTAGATCTGTTTTTTTTTTTTCTAGAATTGGCGTGAACATTCTGGTTGATTTTGCAACATCTCTCAACACCCTAAGTATCATAGTTCACCTGCGGTGCTGATTTATTTGCGTGAATTTGAGAGAGATGCAGCGGGCCGAGGGGAGTGGGGGCGGTGTCCTCCTCACTCACGTGTCAGTCTCAGGGAGTTCCTTACATGCGCTTAGATGTATGTTTTTATTCTAAAATAGTAAGACTAAGAGCAGTTTACTACTCAAAAAGGAGAGGTGCAGGATCGAACTTGCGACCTTTTGATTCCGAGTCGGCAGCCGATTCTATTGCGCCATGGAGGCAGTCATAATAAACAAGTGTCAACGTCGCATGTTAAGGCGGCTTTTTGTTTCTGCAGTTATATTTTTGAATAAAAGCGCAATTGTTGTGTTAGATTTGTACCTTTCTTTGAAAATATTTCTTTGATATTTGGACTTCAGGCTTCATACATTATATAGTTTATGCTTACATTTTGTCATCTACTAGTAGAATATAAAAAATGTTTCTGTTTTAACAATGTGTTTACACAGATTACTGTAGAAACGGAATAGACAGGAAATGCGTGTGTTCCAAATAACAATCTATTATTTTCACTCTAAAACTCCACTTCACTGCCAGATAATCAATCAAGGCATGAGCTGGGAGAAGTTTGTGCACGTTCTAAGTCAGTGGGGGGATGGAATAGCCGGCTACTTGCACCTTTTCTTTTATCAGCACATTTAGAGGACAAAAGACACTGGCGGAGAGGTGAGAACGGTTTTAAGAAGCGATTTAAGGTGGGACGGATTTACGAGTTTTTTCGTAGGCTCTGGTAATTCTAGTGTTACTGTTAATAATATGATAAATAGCATTGATATCAAGACTAAAGAAATAATACTGACACTTCTTACAGTGATTTGTAATTGTTTATTCATGTTAAAAAGGCTTATGGTATCTTTGATAATGTGTAGCCTGATGTCCATTCAATTCATTGTTACCACCACTGGCTCCCAACACCTCTGACCTCAAAGGATGGATGGTTGGGTTTATAAACAATGTAAATACTGTAATTCCATTAATTATTTTGCCTGGGAAAGACAAATTTATTACTAGTCCTGTGGCTCTTTACAGTTTTAACGCGGGTGTTTATAATTTCTTTGATTCCTTTTCTCTGCCTGTTCCTTCATAGTCTGGGTCATGGTGGCTTAGAGTTTAACCAAGAACCATAAGTGGGTGAAATTATTTCAGTCCATCCAAAAAAAAGGATTTTAAGAAAACAATCTACTTGTAAGATCAGCTTGTTCATATCAATAAAGTGACAAAAGTTGAAGACAGTATTATTTTTTTTTTTACTATGGAGGATTGTCTCATTTCACCAAATGTTCCTTTATTTCCCTGTACAGTGAGCTGGGACTAAATTATCTTTACTATTTTTATTGGCATCTCATCCTCTGTAATGTTCAAATAAAACACATTCAGTAGAAGAAAAAAAAAAGGAAAGACAGCAAACATATCTGTAATGTTCAATTTATTGTAGATTATTTAATGCAATATTACTTTCTTTGCTTGTCTTTCTCCCCTCAAGGGCAGAAATGGTCAGAAAAAAATGACTTCTCTGTAGCTAAAGTGTTTTTTCATTTCTACCAAGTCCAGGAGAGTAATGAAGAGAGTTATATTTGAAATGGCATGAACCAAGAAATTGATTTCAACAACTTTAGTGCTTAGCATGGGAGCAGTAACAGACAGCAGTTACTGAACGATCACTAAAGCTTATGATTGATGGAGACATACTCACGCAAGGTAGTCTGGTCACGAAAGACTGCTGTCGAGAACGGCTTGGTGCACACAAGGTACAAGAAGATAGTATTCTCATCTCGCTCTTTGGTCCTCTCATCCAGTACACGGATATTCATGTATCAGTGCGTAATATAATAAATATTCTTATTAGGAAAACTGTGTGTCAAGAGAAAAGAGTGGAACGCAAATGGGAATTACACACACTACTTAAACCATTATATATACACACAGCTTCTGTAGGGTTGTTATGAACTTGTAATTATACAAGATATCCCAGAATCTTGATTTTTTGCTCAAGATATTTTCAGCTCTAATGTACTGAACCAGTCAAAATGGTTAAATGGTGCAAACACTTTCTTGCTAACAGAGTCTGTATTATGCACACATCACTTATATAATGACATAATTAAAGACCTAGATTCTTAAAGAAATACTCCATTCAAAAAATATAACATTTGTTTGTTACTTACTATGCACTGTTTGTAGTAATGGCCAAGAGAAATATTCAATCTCGTACTTTCATGAGGAGTGGAGATAACAAAACTCCTAATATATCAGGCTTTAAATGGCGGCCTGATTAACTTCAAATATTATCAAAATGTCCACAAAAGAAAAAAAAGACTTGTGTCGCATATCTGGTTATATGCTCACAGTTCCCCAAACACAAGTATTTGAAGTTAAATGTACTGTATATGCTACAGGAGGACAGGGCTGGAAAAGGGGCGATTTCACATCTAGATGGGATGCCAGAGAGGAATTACAGACAAATTGGCCAGCGTAACAACCAAATAACTGTGTCCCGCCAGTATCAAATAATGGAGGAAGAATTGTGTAGTAATTATTTATTTTGGATGATTTCTGGAGAGGTGATTGTGAAATACATTGTTGGAATAAATATTATTTTAACTCAAAAGTGTACTTGGTATTACTGTGTCTTGGGTTTGGGCTTGCGTGGTGCCCCTGGTGGTTACAATGCCTTGTGTGACATCAACATTTCAGGGCATGACCTGAGTGACATGTACAATTAGAGATTAAAAGTTAATGAAAAATGAGTGATAATGTTACCAGGTGGAAAGTATGCCTCGTATTTGCACATATCAGTGATACTTCAACAAGCAGAAAGTCAATCCGCTGGTGCAGTTTCAAAAACTCACAAGTACTGCAGTCGTCGCTTCTCATTATCAACATAAATATGATGGCCAATGAATAAGGGTGAGGCAAGTCTTCAACGCAAAAACTGTTTGAATGCACTTCTATGTCATGAAAATTGCATCTACAATGTGTGTATTTAGAGCATACAACTGAACACATGACACAAGTAATTTGATATTGTTTGTAGTTATTCATCTTGGCTTCATATTGAAACCCAAAGCAATCAGAATTTTCCTGTCTCTGTTTTCCATGAATCTCGGAGATTAAATGATATAAAAAAAATAGTTTTCAGGTAATGTGTTCCTTTAAATTTTATCTTAAAAATAACATGGAATTAGCATCCTATTTCTGAGCAAAATTTAATGCATTCTCACACATCAACTAATCAGTCAATAGTATTAAGCACCATATTAATACAGATACACAGAGCATGGGCCAAATCTGGAAGCACTAGTGTGACAAATGACAACCTCTGGTGAAGCTAAATTTAATGAGGCTTCTTAATGAAGATTAAATAACACAACTGTGATGGTAATAAGTCAGCATGTTTCACAAGGATTGCCTTGGTGGATTATGCTGTATTTTTAAAGAGTGTGATGAAAAAGCAACATAAATTGGGGTGCACTGTTGCTCTGGTTCTCCTATTACAGAGTGATTTCCTTTCTGGGTGAACGGATAATCCCATTTAGAGTTATGCACAAATGCACTGATGTGATAGAGGAGCTGGAAGAAGGCACATGTCCAAAGAGTTCAAGACCAGGTCAGTGAAGTGGCTCCACAATGACCCCCCTGAGACGGTGCTATTTAGCAAAGGAGATCAAATATAAATGTTGAAAAAAGCAACACTAATCCACAAGTCTTGCTTACATAATAAAACATTTTTAAAAATCCAGCATTTCTTAGAATTCATAAGTGAATGCTTTCAGTAGGAAGCTGCTACCCTAAGGTCAAGGAAATATCATTTACCCATTATATTAAACATAGATGATAATAGAAATATGAACATCTCTCCTTACACAACATTTTTAGGCATTTCTTTTCTTCTGTATCAGCAGCACTGCTTGTACAGGTAGATCAACACGAGTCTCTTAATCAGGAAAAAGTGCCGGGGAGACAGGGGTTGAGGTTCTAAAAGGCACGTGTCTGCAGGTAAAATGTGATAGGGCTGCGTGTTTTCTAATGGAATACAAAACACTTGATGAATTCAAGCTGCCAAACATGCGCACATCTAAGGGTACATCAACATGCACTCAATTGCTATAAAGTATCCAAAAAATCTGGCACCACAATAGGACAGGGAAAAAGTAACACTCCACAGTTACAATGGCAGAGTGAAGTGTTTATATTACTCCTACAGTGATACTGTACATTTCAATTGGACTTCAAAGCCACACTGGTGTTTGTGGAAGAAGGAGGGAGAGCAAATATCAGGTCTATTCTTAGGCACCCTCTACGCTATCTGTCAGATTTGCCAGGTCTCCAGTTTTCAAAAGAAATCTGACTAATTTTAGATTCAACATGGGTGAGAGTGAGGATTCTGGAGACTTTGGCTATTTCATCAACGGTATTTGTTATATAATGGATTAATATACATTGCACCATGTGGAATTCAGCCCAACAAAGCAAGCCAGTCCTGTCAACTTATTTCTTCCAAAAAAACATCAAGTCGAGTTTTGAAAGCCCCTAACGTCTTACTGTCTACCACACTACTTGGTAGTTTATTCCAAGTGTCTATCATTTTTTGTGTAAAGAAAAACTTCCTAATGTTTGTTCGAAATTTACCCTTAACAAGTTTCCAACTGTGTCCCCGTGTTCTTCATTAACTCATTTTAAAATACAAGTCTCAATCCACTGTACTAATACCCTTCATAATTTTAAACACTTCAATCATGTCATCTCTTAATCATTTTACTTAAACTGAAAAGGCTCAGCTCTTTTATCCTTTCTTCATAATTCATCCCCTATACCCCTTTAATCAGCCCTGTCACTCTCCTCTGGACCTTTTCTGGTGCTGTGGCCAATTAAATGAAATTGATATGAAATCATCTGTAAGAGGTAAACTAATTTTTGGTTAAATTTGGGGGAAAAAAGATGAGGCTAATATCAGAGGCAACTACTACAACCCCCCACCCCCATATCTACGAATGTTTGTATTCTGTTTTCCGTGTTTGGCCATTATAATACAAATCAAATAGCTCATTCCTAATATTCACATTTCCAGTGTTATTATTTGCTCACAATAATAATAAAATAAGCAACAACTATAACCATTTACTTCATTTTGGGTCAGTTTATATTTTGGACTATGAGATTTGTAAACATAATTTTTGATTTCTGAACTCCAGTGCTGAAATTCAAGACCTGGCAAGGTAAAGCAAACCATGGGTCTTCTACATTTGATTAAGCTTTTGTGTTTAAATGCAGCTCATGATTTCCCCAAAACCCATCCCCTCTCCAATTTGAGGGACACCATCAGTTCTGATGTTACTTTGTTTCAGGCTGAATCACATTTTCAGACTGGAGTAGTGAATGCAGTTCTTCAAGTTTGCTTGTTTTCTTTGGTTATCGAGTTGAGGATGTAGGATGCTTCAGCCTCATGTGCTACAATATTCAGTTTGCTGAACTCTTGTAGGAAAGTTTGCCATTACAGATTTTGCACACAACAGTAACAATATTGCTAGCCATGACTTTTCTTTTTTAATGCCATATATTCTTCCCAAATTCCAGTGATGCAATTTGTATAAAAGAATGCCTGAAGATTGATTTAAGTATTCAAACAGTGAATATTCAGATTCCATGTATTCTAATTCCTTTCACATCCCTAGTCATAACTGCTGTTTATATCTACAAAATTACTTTAAAATAAATTTCAGCTCTATCATACCTCCTCCTCATGTCTTTTCTGCATAAGACAGAATTAATCTTTGTTCATATTTCACACTCCACAGCCCTCAGTTTATAATAGCTCTTGTTCTTTGTAATTCAATAATTTTTTTGAAAGCAAAAATTTCACACACTACTCCCAACTTGGTCGTTCGTGTACTCTTGAAATCTCAGGCACGTTTCTTCCACTACACCGTGTTCTACAGTATAAAACACAGCACCTTGATTGCTGTTTAAAACACATTGATATATTGCCTACTCATGCACAGTGATCAGTCAGCTCAGACAAAGTCAGCTTCTTAAAATGTGCTTTCTAGTTCCAAACCACTTGTATATTTGCATCTGCAATAGTTACTTCTTTTGTGTAAAGCATTACCATTTATTTAAAATAAAAACCCTTTGCTAATTGAATTTAATCCTGGTAAAACTTTACATATATTGCTGACTCAAAGGTATCTGCTAACCCAACTCATTTACCAACATCTGCAAATGTAATCAATGTTTATGCAAATAATTTATAGAAGTTAAAAAGAGCAGTGACCCCAATTTTGACACTGCAGCCAGAGAGAACACTAATCAATAATTAATAATTTGCTGGGTCTCTGAGCCTAATTGTTCATATAAAATTGCAAAGAGTGACACAGGAGATACATTTCCAGAAATGCAGGACGTTTTAGGCATACTGACATTTATTTGCAATGAGAGAGAGGGAGAATAAAATGTCAGTTTAGATTTAGAATGCAATTTCTAGAAAATGCATTCTTACCTAATTGAAAACTAAGGAATGTGCAATATTACCAGAATGCTGCTACACCTTAGAGATAATTAAAAGAGATGGCAGACAAAGATGTAACCGGCTCACCATTTTATCCCCTGGTGTACCACCGACCAGGAACTGAAATTTTTTTTAGCATAATTTATAAATTATTTTAGCACAGTCTTAAATTGGCAAGTACTGAACTTGTATTAAGTAAATTAAAGGTGATAGCTTTATTTGCTTTTTTTCTTTATCAGTTTTAACAAGGGGTTACTGACCTTTATGTACACCAAACATTTCGTTTATTAATTATTTTTTAATGTACAAACAATAGTGTGGCTTGATATGCAATACAAATTAGAAAACATACAATTTCCATATTTTTAAATTTACAAAAAAAAACACTTTTTTTCAATTTCAAGAAAGTTTTCGTTGGTTTTGGGGGACTTCAGCGAGGGGTTTATACAATAAATAATGTCACAAACATCTTGGCTAACCGGATTTATCTTAAAATGTGCACATATTAAAACCACCATGAGGATGTCATTGCCATGCAACTTGCGAACAACAAAACAATTCAGGATATTTTCATTTACACTGATTATTTAAAACTGCTTTTATAAGAGAACACCTTTCAAATCAGGTTGATCACAAAATCACTTTGCCAGGTTTGTGACATTTGCTGTTGTGTCAGTGCATCAGTGCATGGAGGAGACAACAGCTAGGGGTACCACTCACTGAAATGGAATATTTAATGGACGTGTCAGATCAACTCAAATTTCAAATGTTACAAATTACTTGATTCTTTTAACTTTCAAAGTATTTTCCTTCCATGTTAAAATATTCAGACTACCTCTGCGGAAATAAAATTACTATTATTAAATTCAACGTGTTGATTTAAGATTAGTATAATTTCTGAACTCCTGTAAAACAGCTTTTGTTCTGTTATATTCAAGCCACCTCGCACAACTGATTAGACTTTGCAATTACGTATCCAGAATTTGCCATTGAATTGGACCGCAATTATTAGTTAAAACTAGAGGCTGCATCCCAATTGCTCCCATACCATTCAGCTATGTGTTGTTAGTGCATTCATTACGTTTTTGACATTTTACCTGTTATAGTAATAAATCTTAATTTGACTTCAAAAGCACAACGAACAACAAACATAAATTTAGTGTTTGCTAATTTGATTTTTGGAAGTCTTGCTAACTGTGCATCTTTGGGATTATTTCGCTTCCATTAATGAAATGCCAGCACATGTTAAACTGACCTGGATAACATGGCCGTATAGTGGATGGGAGGCTGGAAGCACAACTGTTGCCATGTTCATTTGAATAAGAGAATGAGTGCAAAGCCTGTGCTAATTTATCAAGGCTACGAATGGTGCTCTGTTAAAAGGTGACAGATCCGGCCATCATTCTAATGAGCCACCACTACAAAGTCAAACAACTGCAACTAACAGCTGACTGACCACTTCATCTCATTCTCAAAGAAAACACAAATTGTGTACTTTTCATTTCTGAAACCATTCCATAAATGGATAAAAGTGTCAATATTGAAAGTTTTTTTTTTTTTTGCCTTGAGAATGCAGCAGGATGTTTAAGCTTAGTGAGGTGTTACTGCAACTTCTTTCTCTGCTTTTGCTCATGTTTGCCACACAATTTTTTTTTTAATGTACCCTTCATGTACCATCCTGTAATGCTTTGCATACCACAGGTTGAGAACCACGACTCTAGAAGATTGCCTCCTGCTATGTTGCATTGAAGAGGAAAACCTGAATGTCAGAGACTTTGTTGGAGCAGAGTGCCGTCCATTAGCTTCTCTCAGGTTTTAATATTTGGGAGCGTAAGCCAGGAATAGAATATAAATAAAGTGCTGCTACTCTGTCAATAGATTTGGGGATTTTTTTTTTTTTTAAATGGGTCCCCACTTTCAACAGAAACAAACATTATGAGACTCTCTTGGCTAAACACTAATTTTACTAATTCAGGGAAAAGTTTTAGTCTCCTGATCTATTCAAAGTTATTTCAGAGTCAAGCGGATAACCTCTTCTCAAATCCAATTGTCTTGTTATTGTCTATATATATATATATATATATATATATATATATATATATAACTAAACTGGAACCAGTCCAGTGTAAACCTACTCTGACCGTCCACTGACAAACTTATTTTACAGAAAGGCAACCATCTGCTCACTGTCTAGAATCAAAAGGGACACAAATTATTACTGTTTTCAAAAAAACAAGTTAATTGCATCTTTTGGCACCAACAATAGGAACATTGGTTATTTTACAGTTTTGAATATTTGCTTTGTTTATCTTGACCGGTTAAGAACAAATGTTAAAGGTTCGTAATTACAGCGATAATCACTTAGAGGACTCTCAGACAAAATGTATCTCGTCCTTCTGACTTCTCATTGAGCTACTAGCAGGTTACTAAACTTTACAGCCATGCACATCACCCCTTTCCATACCACTGAAGGCAATTAGAATAAAGCTATCAGTTATGCCTGGCAGAGTCAACTTCACCACCCCAATTAGGCCTAATGTTCAACACGTAGCCAAGGTTGTGGGTAGGTTGCACCTAGAGAACCTTTTGCTGTACAGATCACAAACCATCTTGCACAGCTACTCACGGCAGTTTAGATTTCCTGTGCAAACTGGACTTGTCTGCTCAGCTTAAACAAATTATGTGAAAGATGTTGTACACTTCAGTACTACATAAGAAGGTTTAATTGTTTTTAATGTGTATTTTTAACACTTTCAAAAGTTAATTGGAACAATACGCAATGTTAATTAGTATTTTTGATTTCTTATTATGTTAAGGGTCTTCAATGCAGTTAGTCTGCTAGCCCCTTATTTTGGGCCTTGAAAGAACGAGTATAAGTATCAGAATGGCATATACTGGCTTTATATCAGTGTCAGTGAAGTACACCATATTACATTTTTAGAACCTAACAAGATTATCAGAGTTGTAGCCAAAATCGCTTCAGTTTAGCAATGTCAGGAATTATCCAGGCTGATTTTACCAAGCAGCTACCATTTTCAGAAACATCAGAAATTTTAAATTCAGGGACAACCACATATCCAGCAATTACAGTATAATACTACAGTACAGTATGACTGGCACATTATTTTTTAAATAAAGGTACCTCATTTTGCTTTAGAAATGAAATATAAGCAGGTAAAATAAAGTCCTATGACAAAAGGTAAAAATGAATGATACAGGTAACATCACAACCTCACAGTCAGTACATTTATAATGCAAATGTTTGAAGCTAAATTTTAATCCTCCCACCACTTCCCCCAAATTCAGGCTGTCTGTCAGCACCTACCAGATTACTCATAAAAAACTCATTATGCTTGCTGAACTACATTTTTTAACACACTGTTGTGTATATGCATTCTCTTAATTGTGACAATCCTTCACACACCCACAAGGGAAAAAACTTCAGTGCAAGTGCAAGGATATGCATATTTTTGTGTGTATGTGATCAGGTCCCACAGTCAATTACATGGCTCCCACTTTGTGATGCCGCAATGCACAAACAGGTTTGAGAATGTTATCTCATGATTGACTGCAATCTATTCAGTCATTGCATCCATTTCCAGAAATACATATACAGATGTACTGCATGTGTACCTTGAAAAACTAAATCTTGCATGGCATATTGGAATAGTTTCTCCTTATTAAGCCTTTACAAGTAAATATTCCTTGCCTGGGCCACAGCACTGGCATCTTTTCGGACAGCCTTCTGCTGTGTACCTTGTTACTGAGCTTGGCTCAAGTTTCTTAAAACCATGAACAGGAATATGATGGAATGGGAAAGTGAAGAATGGATTAACAGTCTGCCTTTATGGCATTTTAGTGTGCTGAATAAGGAAGCGGGTAGGAAACAATTAATAAAAGTTGCTTCAGACATGGAGGGGTGGGGAGCTGAGAGGGTGTGGGATAGTGAAATGCCACCACAGCAATCTCCTGCTACCGGATATTACAGTTAGAGCAAAGTGTAATTACAGGTTGTCAGTCTGCAAGGTCCCAACATGATTTGGTCCAAGACTGGCAAAGATGAGCTTTCTAGTAAACAGTTATTATATATTTAAAAAATATACATATGGATTTAGCAGCAGTCAAAACCGTTTCTGGCAACATGTCCCCCGCAAAAAAAAAAAAAAAGTTTGATTGCCTTAAATAAAGCTGTAAAATGGACTGTCAGGACTGAAGCAGTCTGCTCCAAGAGTATGTTTATTTAAAAAATCTTTTAATTGAACTGTCAATCACATACAGAATACTGCTTAGATTTTCTTAATACTCAATGAGATGTAAGGCAATCCATAAAGAACAGAAGGTGCCAGGAGGAGGAGAGACAACTTATTTAATTATTTATCTTTATTTACTTCCAATCCCAGTTTTCCATCATGAAAATAAAAACTAGACATGCAGGAGGCCTGACTAAAATGGATGAGCTACTAGGCAGTGCACAGCTAGCATTAAACAAGACATTTTTCTGCTAAGATGTTAAGAAAATAACTGGGTGGGGATAAATTCTAAAAGAGATATTTTCTACTTATTCTGGAAGCTACAAGAGCCACATTGGACCTGTAACTTGCTTAAACAAACACTGGGCAGCAGTGAGGCGAAAATCAGTGCCTGCAACAGTCTATACGATTCCATATTAAGACAGACAATGAAGCCAACAGTATGAAATATTTCCTATGTGTATTTTTTCTATAATAATGAATCATATTAAAGAACTAAAAATACAAAGTGGAGAGGTGACTTCTTTGAATATTACCAAATGATCTTTTCTAACCTGGAATCAACTTACAGAGGTGTAGGGAGTGATCGTTAGCAGCTTTACATTTACTGGTGTTACTTAAAGGTTACCCTTAGGTCATGGTAGCCTTCCTGATGTGCAGTCTTATTCCACAATCAGTTAGAAAGACTGCCCAATGTTTGCACATCAAAAATAAATCTTGTTTTCAACATGGCTATTTCACCATTTGAAATGGCACATTCACATTCCTGCCATGTCTTCAACTTGTTCTTTGTTTCCAGCACTGTCCGAGTGAGACAACTGCTTACGGAAAATTATATCAGCGTTTCACTTTGATTATAAGTACTGCTCTGAAATTAATCTGAAATAAAAAAAAACAGTGTAAGAGCTGGGTATGACTCCTCCTCATGTTCTTCATTCTTTCTATTCTCGAGCAGCATTCCTATCAGCAGATGATTGGGTGACTGTACAGCACATAATATATATAGCCACGACAAAAGCCTCCCTTCATTCTATTGTGGTGTTTAAATCAACACCTTTTACGCACCAAAACATCTTCCGATTTTCTTTAACAGGGCAGGCAATTAGGTTTAACAAATAAGACACCTCGCTTATTATACGCACATTATATGTCCAACTCGCTGTGTGACCCAAAGCAGGTCATTTAAAACACCAGATTTCCCAAATGCAAACAACTATACTGCACCCTGATCTTTAAAGTCACCTTAGATTAATGTTTTATCCAAAAAATGCTTGTTCCTGCCTACTGGCTTCAAACACCATTTTGTTCAACTAACTTTATTGCTTTCAATTAAAGTAGATCCAGCAGGAGGTGCTACTGCTTCATACCTTCAAAAACCTGCATTTCACTTTAGGCTCTTGTCATGGTTCATCTGTAAAACAAACAAAGAAAAAAATCTGCAAAACACTTGTAACGTATCCTGACCTTGTGACTTGCCTTCAGCGAAATGTGCCAGCTAAACAGAACTATATAATACTATACTTCGACCCGATTCAGTTTTGGGCTATGCCTTCCCTAAATTAGTCTAGAATTTAAAAAAGTAACAAATTGTAGTGCATCCCTCATGCCTCAATTAAAAACCTAAGGATAAATAAATAGTCCACTAAATTTTTGATCTAAACACAACACTCTCAAAGCTACTGAAGCCATTCATTTTTCTATCAGCATTCTCTACAAGTCAGCTTGGTGCCACATCCAGAGTTGGTTCCTAACTGACACACACAACCAAACTCACATTAGGCCTATTTGGAATTTTTAATCAACCTAACAAACACAACTTTGAGAAACCCCCAGCTTTAAATCACAAGGGTCAATGTCAGCTACTGAGTGAGAGTGTGAATTTGAGTAAGTCATGTAACCTGTTTGTGCAGATAGATAGATAGATAGATAGATAGATAGATAGATAGATATAGACTCTGATGAATTACTACATAGGCAAATGTGAAAGGCACTATATAAGATGGATAGACAGACATTAAATGAAGACATAGACAGATACTTTATTGATCAAGAGTGGAAACTGCACAACATATTGTGAACAAAGCAGTGACTACCTTGTCCCTGGAGGGGTGAACAACATTGTGGCACATGATCCACCCCAGACAGACTTAGCAGCTCAGCTTGCACAACTTCTAACAGAGCCCTGCTGTTCTCATCCGCACATGAGGCAGAAACTGACAGAAAATCTGGTAAAAGGAACTGTTATGAAGAAATATGTAGATAGCAGCAGTTGTTTTTTGAAGGAGCTCAAACTGTATAAATCCAAATTTGGAAAAGCAGCGAAGAATGAAGCACATGTTTCATTTATATTAATGGTGTCACACCTCCATACAGTTGTGAAAATAAAATACAGCGCCATGAAAAAGTATTATGGTCTCTTCATAATTGTCATCACAAGTTTAGATTTTGAAATAAGATTTATACCTCAGTGACCTGTAATATTTAATGGAAAATGTCAAAAAAAGGTGACGAGACTCCAATTCTTGCAGCAATCAGTCAGTGTTAGAGCTGTCAGGTCACATCCAGCACTATGCCCGCACTAATGTTCGCTCAGCCCTTGAAAACATACCATATATATTGCATTACCCAGGAAAAAGGCACATAGAGACTGGCACTTGCACCAAATGTTCAGCCTGTGACATCAATTTTCCTTCATGCAGATGTCTTCACCTTAATATACTAGCAGAGGCCAGTGGGGGAGTGGCAGACGGCAAACCCACAGGAATGGCAGACTGGGTATAAATAGAACACTTTTACAGTAAGCTCTACCTATAAAAAGCTTACAGGAATGATTTGGCCAGAAGATTGGAATAAAATAACTTGCAGACCAACCTTGACTTAAACAAAAGCCACCACCGAATGTGGCCATTGATTTAAACATGCTGTAATTTTACTGTAGGCCGAGTTTAATGGAGCGATTATGACTAATGACAGTAATCATTAGACAGCACACTCTGTCCTTGGTAACAATTTCCAAGGATGCCATGTGACTGCAGCAACATTTCAATAAAACATTTAAAAAAAAAAAAAAAAATCCCTTTTGGAAAGTACAAACAGCACCTTCAGCGACAGGCCGGGTGGCTACATAACTGCATGTTGCACACATCCATGAAGCCATGGTGACAGATACGCTTTTTCTTTCTCCCATTTGGATGCCTAAGCAGTAATTTACATTTCAAAGAGGTGCAGCAGAAACATGGGAGTCTGATGGGAGGCCTGGAGTTAATAAAACATGAGAGAAATCCACACCAGCACCGTACCTCTGCCACTTACTTTTGGCGTGCTGAATTTCACGGCTGCTGACAGGTGCATCATCCTCAGCCATCAAGACTCCAGATCCCTGCATTTTCTAAAAGCTGACATTGATGGCTTCCACCTTCCTTCTATTATCTGTGGGGTTTATATTCTAATTCTAATCTAGAACACCTTGTCTTTTTTGCTTTTGATATAAACAATCTTGCTTAAAAAGTATATTGGACAGTATCGTTGAACAACTTGAAAAAATAACGTAAGGTAAAAACTGACAAATCAGCACAAATGTTTTATTCAGTGTTACACGGTACCTTTCATCATAAGTGCTCACTTGAAGCTTTTTGCAAGGCAAATAACATTACAGTTTTGTTGCCAGGAAATAAATGGATGAATAGATGTGAAGTACTACACTTGGGTGCCTCACACCTCCAGGGGTCAAAGTTTGATTTCCAGCCTTGCATACGGTTTCCATATTCAATGTTTCTCTGGGTATTTCGGTTTCCTTTCAGTCCAAAAGTTGAATATGTTAGGTGTACCAAATGTGATAATTCCACCAAGTTTGTGGGGAGAAATCATCCAAGGAAGCTGGGGGTGTGCCTTTGTGTGATTGCGAGTAAATCAGACTGTTTCCACAACATTCCACAAGTTAATGACCCAGAGGAAGAGCGGCACATCAAAATGGGTCTGCTACAAGCTTGCCTGCCGACACAAGGGCCTCAACATCACCTTTGCACCGTCACCAGATTGGAGCCTCATGTATAAAACCATATGTATGCCATACCACATTTTTTTAAATAAATCAAATAACTTGAAATCATTTGCTCACACGCACACTTTTAATCTCTTCCCATCACCTTCGGTCAGTAACCATATATTCTGTAAAAATACCTTTTTTTGAATATTCATGATCCAATCATCATATAAACCTGGCCATGTTCTTCAGCAACCTCTTTAATACAAGCCAGGTAAGAACAGAGGAAGAAAAAAAAGGAAGAAAACGAAAAGGGAATGTGAGGCATTACTGACTGAATAGGTGAATTACAAAAAAAATAGTGGGAGCAGCTTAATGGAGGGAACAATAATAATGTGACATCAAACAGTTCCCAGTTACCAGTACAAAACAAGAACTGACGCAGGCTAAATGCACAGAACTGTGAGATAAGAAAATTAAAATAATTTTGCCACATGTCAATTTTGCAATACCAGTTTCTTTATATTTAACGAATATCATCCAAATGTCTTTGAAATGCCATTGTGTTGATGTCCTGAAGCCATTCATGTTTCTGCTCTATGTTGTGCAGTACTGCACAAGCTACCACAAATGCAGTAAAGTTAGTGGGGCTATACAGCAGTGTGCCACCAGACGAGGGTAAGCACCGTTATCTACGTTATCATGAACCAATGGTCCATTCCAACACCAATCATGTGTGGGGTGCCTTTCATTCGATGTCCTCTCTTGTAGTGTACCCACTATCACGTGAAATAAAGATTATATAAGTTGCTTGTGATCTACTAAACTTAATTGTGGTCTTATCAATTCTTGCTTACCAAGAAGCCAACCATCACACACAGCAAGACCCTGAAGTGTGCATCCCACTCTACTATTTGACAGAATAAAATATTTGAGGGATGAATCTAGCAACTTCACAACAACGCTACATTTGAGCATCACATATTAGTTGTATATTAACTGAGGGAAAGTGCTTTCTGTTTACTAAAGCAAATTCATTCTGTGATGGTGTCTTTATAGCAACATGTGTGTAGTAGATTCCACCAAACATCTGGAAAATCAGCAATCAACAAGAATAGCCTTTTGATCTTCACTTGTTCACCCTGATGATAAGAACACTGCATGTATCTGGGTAGCATGTTAAATATACCACCCAATAAAGTTGTCAGGGTGACTGTAAGACTCTTAAGCAGTCAAACAGTTCATGTCAATTGTCAAATATCTTATGATACAACCTTTAGCATCATGGTTGAAAGTGAAATGCTGCTGCCCAGGTTACACTTGTGTTTCCCTCTCGTTTCTTCAGGCAATGCTCATACCCATCCCTATCCATTCATTTTCTCTAGCCTGTAACTCCCTCATTCATCTTCACTGGCTATCAATATTCCATCCATTAATCCTGTGCAGGGTCACAGGGAAGCTGTAGCTTATCCCATTAAGCATAAGGCAGGAACATTCCCTAGACAAGGCATCAGTCCATCACAGAGTGAACACATAGACACACACACATAAACACCAAAGAGCAATTTTAACATCTCCAATCCACCTAAACCACAGGTGTTTGGACTGTGGGAGGAAACCTACACAGACACAAGGAAAACATGGAAACTCCACATTGGGAGGACCTGGGATGAGAACCCCAGTCTCCTTGCTGCACAACCACGGTGCTGACATTCTACCAGGTATTTGTGCATGTATATGTACATATATATTAAATAAATTATATATGCAGTATAATAAATTCAACTAACTCAGCACTGTACATTTTGTTAAAAAAAAAAAAAAAAAAGGACTTGCCAGTTTCAAAATATTAAAAAAAATACAATTGGTGTCCTTCCTTTAGTGCACATTCATTAACTTAAGGCCAGTTAACTGTGCTGTTGATCACATTTTTAATATTGTCACACACAGAAGTAATTAATAAAATTTGATTATGCAGTGATTCCAACCCAAAATCAACCATCTACCCACTACCTACACACACTTTCTGTATTTCGAGATTGTGTGTACTGGAGTACTGGATGGAGTCTGGTTGAAATTAGTCCCTTAGACCCTAATGCCAAGTCAATTGATATGCATTATATACAGTGTGCTCAGCCAAGCTAACACCATAACGCATGCTTCTACACTCTCTGGCTGGATGGCTTCACTGGTTACGTTTAGCCATGGAGACAATTTTATATAAGATCTTTGAAACAAACTGTAGGGTTAAAACAAATGAATACTTATCAAGCGAGCCATCTGGCCACACACATGAGATCAGCAGCCAAAGTCCTCAGCTATTTTTGGTGTGCTAAGACTTGGAGTAAGTGAATGGCACAACATACTGGCACTCATGACACTGCATGTGGAATTCAACACCTCTCTAAGTGACAGTCTTAAGTCTGGTACTCATTTGTTTAATAGGGACATAATGTGTTCTCTTCGAATTGCTGTCCATTGTGCTGCAAGTATAAAGCCTGAAGAAGCCATTGCCGGGGTCTCAGATTTCATTACTGCACAGCAATCCAATTGACATGCGGGAAAGCAATAAATAGCACTATTTATGGCTGCCTGCATTGTGCTCTTCACAAAATGGATATTTGATACACACACCCCATACTTGAAAAATCTTGGCTGGCAAATCCATGCACCCAATGCCTGTTAGCAGGAGTATGCATGCTCTGCAAAAGACCCAGACACATTATTTAGGGGAATCTCTTAAACAAACCATGCCATCTGACTCCTATTAGGCTCCTCTCTGTGAAATGAGAAGCATGAGGGGGAAAGGCAGGTATTCCTCACTAAAACAATCAGCTAAAAGAGGGAACGCAGAAAGGATTCTTTCAAATGTTGCTCCATTAATCTTTATTTTGGTGGATTATGCCTGTTACCAAAGCACTGAGTGTAAGAAAAACAAGTACTGTGTGTGTGTATATATATTTTTTAACACGTATACATATTTAGGGTGAAATTGCACGTTGTAAAAGGACAAGTGAAAGGAGTGCCATATTGACTCCCAGCCCATTTGGCTTGACATGACATAATGCATCAAGATACTAAACAAAGGAGCCGAGTACCCAAGAAGGATTTTTCTGCAGCTGTTTGCTCTAACAGTATTTACAAAAGCCCAAATTAACGGACTTTGAATTTTAGCACTGGTAGACAGCTCTGCTCCTTACAGGCCAAATCCAAACCAAATCAAGCTACTGTACCTCTTTAAAATAAATGAGAAGTGTGACAGATTCCGAGACATGTCCGTGTCTTTGAGGTAAAAGTGTCTATCCGACATCATGGTTGCTCTGAGAAATAAAGTAAGAATTATGAAAAGCAAAGATTTGAAAGAAAACGTTACGTGCAGTTTCTCTGGAGTGGGGTTAGGAATTTAAATCATATAGTTTGAGGGATAGGGACGCACTGGAGGAGAATATCAGAGAGCAGCCATTTTGCACAGTACTGGATCAATAGCCTGTGGTGGGCTGGCGCCCTGCCCGGGATTTGTTCCCTGCCTTGCGCCCTGTGTTGGCTAGGACTGGCTCCAGCAGACCCCCGTGACCCTGTAGTTAGGACATAGAGGGTTGGATAATGGATGGATGGATCATTAGCACCCACACCTATCAACTAAGGGACAGTTTTAATCCACAGGTCATCAGGCTACTCAACAGCCAGTTGTACTGAAAACTGCATTTTGAACTTTTCTTGTACAGTATATGTTGCGTTCAGGTTATCATGTTGTTTCTGCCTATTGTTTCCTGCCTGTGGGAGAACTAAAAGTAAGAATTTAGTTGCACTAGGTAAATGAGATTATAAACTAAGCTGAACTCATTACTAATCTATTCATTTTGTAGCCTGCTTAAACAGTTCTAGATCAGGAGAAAACCCACCCTGGACAGGACACCAGCCTTATAAGACTGAACTGAGGCAAAAACACACTCAATGGGACATGGGGGCACTTGAGAATCTCCAGTTTTACCTGCACATTTATGGGAGTGATGGGGGAAACAAGGTCCATACATGGCAGTGCATTGGCAGAGGGCAAATTATTAATGTATTGTCTTTCAATTTAATTACTGCTGCCCCTGCCATTTTCTTTTTGTTTATCATTCTACTGTAGGGCAGACATTGCTCATTTTTGAAGGCTTTACAAAAACAGACATCTATTCATGTGCCTCTAAGATGGGTTACAGTACTAGAAATGTGATTTAAAAATATTATAAATTATAGAATATATGCACACTCACACACTGCATATGGTGGATTGTCCAAGGACCTGCAATAAGAGTCTCGATTATGATGGATGTCACAACAGACATCATTTTTATGCACTGTATATACAGTATAACAAGACTGACTGTTGGTTTTTGTCCCACATTACCGTTTAAGTATTAATAATGCACTTAATTAAAATAATTTGCATGATTAAATCTAGCTTTGATTACCCACTTTACTGTGATTGCAATCTAACTAGGCAGCAAGCATACGATAGACTGGTCTGAAAGTAGCCAGTAAATTACGAATGCAGCTCTGCTGCTTGGATGCTTTCACTGAAGGATATTTACCTATGGCGTGTATCTACATGCTTATTTAAGTCATGCCTGAGATGAGGACATGTTTTCTTAAATCATTCAGTGTTGCCCGGTTCTCTGAATATGCCACTATAACTCCCCAGAGTGGCCAACAATGGCACAAAGATGTCTAATAAGTTCTCATTTCCTTGGCTTCCACATAATGGTATATTGGCATGTTCATAGCATATGATATGGAAGAAAAAGTAAATAGATTGTTATGGGTTTGGTTGGATTGGTTTAGTTTTACATGGCATGCCACAATTTATTTATTTTTTATTTTTTGAAGGTAACAAAGATACACCATGTAGCAAACCAAATATATGCTTTATTTTGCTTCTGCAAGAAAACTTCAATATTGTTAGGAAATTGATTCAGTAAATACATTCACATGTAGCAAATCTTTAGTTCCTCCTATATACATTGGCTGCCCAGAAGTACGGCTCTCTAACACTATGGATTAAAGTGGTCTCTCAAAACACAGTAACTAGTAAATACTGAGCAGAAAGGCAAAGTGTTTAACAGGACACAACATGCAGTTGGAAATTGTTCAGAACAACAAAAAACAGCATAGGGGAGCCATTCTATTGCAAAAAGGACATGGCATGGCAGGCAGCAAGCCCATAACAAGCGTGTTTCAAAAGGCACCGTCTGGAGATAAGCACTAAAAGCAACACATTTCAAAGGATACTACACAAGCCATTTGTGTTTTAAAGGAATACCAATTAATTATGGGCCAGTAATTGCAATCCATCCCTATGAGATTGACAACACTACAAAACTCTGGCTTCACTTTGACTCTGTAAGCATCATATCATTTTTTTTTTTTGTATGACAATGATACCCGATACCATTTAAACTAAACTGATTGTGTTTGGTGTATCAGTGTGTCAGAATACTGGCACTCGCAGACCCTCTCAGGATTGGTTTGCTGCTTTTGAAAGTTACATTTTTTTCAAAGTTCTTATTTTATATTTTGCTTAATAATTTTCATCTTTGTTGTGTTTTTTCATTCAGACTTGCCAATTATGGTATATTAGCACATTGCTGCTTTTGTATCAAGGAAGGGCTATGACCATCCTTAATAAGGTACAGCTGCTGAGAAGAAAAAAAAAAAAAAGAAAATATATGATCATACAACTTTGTCTGAGAATAAATGTAAAAGTTATCAAAGAAATCGGATAATCATGTTGGCTTATTTCAGTTTAAAAACTCTGTCAAATTATGTAATTTGCATTAGCCATTAAATTACGTGAAAGCGTATTTGTGGGTCATGTGTGCCACACACACAGTTCAGTTGGCATCTACTGGTTTATATAGTTGTACCCACATTGCAATACTCTCAGGCCGGCGTGCCTACTGCCACAGATACATTCTGCATTAGGCTGGCTCAGTGCATCCATGTTTTGCTGGAAGCCAACCTCCTCCTAGGTAGTTGTGAAGTCCTACTGATCTTGGGATTAGGCTGAACAGGAGGTTATCAATATCAACGGAAACACACCACTAGACTACAATATAAGAACTATTGCATACAAATAACATACAACTCAAAACCTAAAACAACAAATACAGGAATGTCATGATAGTTCCAGGTTAACTCATTCTAGGCCAGCAATCTTTTGACAAGTAGTAATAGTATTTTTATCAAGTGTACGGTGAAATTCTTACTCAAATGTGCTAATAAAGATGTAACACTTCACCAGGAATTGGCGAGTTTTGACCGATAGTCATTCATTTTGGATGACACCTGCCCCTGGTCACTCCTATCTGGGTCCACTGCTTTGTAATGTTTAAAATCACAACTGTCATATGATAAGAGAGCAGAGGAATTAAAAAGGGAGAGCTCTCATGGCAGTGTTAGGCCTCGAGTAAGGTCTTAGTTTATCTGTTCAAACTGTCAATATTGATTTCAAGGCTTTTTTTTTGTGATTTGTTTCACTATTGCTGTTCTTGATTGCATTGTTTTTAATTAACTTCCACCTGTTTTGGGATTTTGGTTTTGCCTGCTTGGGTGTAGAAGTCTGCACTGTACTGATTTTTCAATGCCACTCCCAACCACTCCTGCCAAAGTTCTAACCAGTCTCCAACTGCTGTTTCCTGCTTTCTCTAGTTCTTGCAGACAGGTAGATGCCACGGTCACAGTGAGGCATTGTGCAGGTGTACTGCAGCTGTTGCCTGAAAGTCCTCAGAGTTAGCGTGTCAGAAAAAGGATGTGCTTGACGGCACTCAGTTTTCTTTTAATTCCCTCTTTTGCTATGACCTCCAGGGCATCCAGAGTGAGTCTCATAAACTGCAGTCTACCCAACAGATATTCCATTATCCAGGACACCATAGGCTCATCCACCTGCATATCGTGGAGTTTATCCATTAAGGGGGATGGCTGGATGGTATTTAAGGCAATGGAGAAATCAAAAAACATAATTCTTACAGTGCTGTCAGCTTTGCCCAGGTGAGAATAAGCCTTGTGGAGCAAGCTGCAGTGGGTCAAGGTGGTCTACCACAAGAGGACTCATACAGTCCGGAACCAGCCCCTCAAAAGGTCTTCATGATTTGAGACAAGTAATTACTGTTATGCATTTGCTTTACAAGGTTTTATCCATGTTTAAATTAATTAAAAAACCGCATTGAAAAAAAGCCAAAGCATCACAGACAGACACACACACAGTACCTAAATGTGCTTTTAATGTGAAACAGTATTGATCAGAATAATTATAGTTTTTCTTTCCTTTTATTAATTTTCTTTTGCAGCAAAACCTTGTTTTGAGTCTTTCAGATGATTTCAATGGGGATGCAGATCTCTGCTCGGTCTAGTGATTATTCTTTTGGATTACTGACTTGTTCATGAAAACAACTAAAGCCAACTGAAGCTTAGTCAAGTTGTCTCAATGCCGGCTCATGTGGATCTCTGCCCTAAGATAGGTTTGCATTGCCATCTGTCATTTATAGGGTGGCACACCTGTGGCTCTAAGTAAAATTACTGAACGAATTAAACGGAGTCTTGATTCTAACTTTCTGCCTTCATGTATTGTATGTTAAATAAATGCAAATTGAAATGTGCCAGACAAATCAAACTTGCTGTAGACCTTTCAGGATATGGTCCCAGAGCCTTTTAATTGATGGCTAAAACTCTCTACCATTATGCAAGAATCTGTAAAAAGGTTACAAAATGTCGTTATATAGGTTATGTTCCAATTACTTTATTTACTTCCCAAGCAGTTTTAATCAACATACAACCTTAAACAATCTGTACAAGATGGCCACTAGAGATCAAAGTGATCAAAAGAAATATGGGCAGCTATAGTTATTACAGCCGTGTGACACAAATCATGGCATAAGGAACAAACCGATTTAAAAGTAGCCACACCAAGCTCACAATTACTAAGAATGGCAGAATCCATTTATCCCTCATCAAAGCCTCTTAATCCAATTTAGGGTTATGGGGTCAATAGCAAAATAGTATCCATAACCTGCTAGCAAAAATGGCATGATCCAAACCCGATTCCACGTAGGCTGTCAATGAACCAACCAATGATTTTTTTTGTAAAATATACCATAATTAAACAGTATATATGAGATAAAAATAATTACAAAACCATGTTTTATTCAAAACACAATTCAAATTACCTAATGCAGAATAAATTATAAATTATATTATTATATATTTTTCAAAGCTGTATGCTTCTGTTTGCTTTCAATTCCTTTATTTTGCATTAATTGCTGAAATTCAAACAGAAAAGGGACACTGCATATCAAAGAAATAAAATGAATAACAATGGAGGACTTGTGAGCAGAAACCCAACAACAGACAGGTGGAGGTAAAGTGCATCAGTGGCATCCCCCCATGTGAATTTCCAAAGCAGAAATGGGAATGCCCTCACACTGGTTAAAAGATGGTCCTAGGATGAGCCCAGAAATGAGAACAGTGTCATAACATGCCTCTGCATATCATCTGCTTCTGTAAGTGTAAGGGATGACCTCACTGAACTCAAAAACACCAAGCAATCCAAAAGGTGAAACTAGAAAAGAATAAATCCCACTGGGGCAGATAAATGCCTTTCTAAAAAGCGCGGCTTCCTTTTCACACGGCGCCCCAATTAAACAGCACCACATGCTCGACACTGTGTCTTAATTAATATACCCAGTGTAATGAAAGAGCTTGGCAAACAAGTTAAAGCAGTGACAGGACGCAAATAAACAGATCGCCATTTCTGGCAGCGACACATCTAATAGTCGCCAGGTCTCATCCCCCCACAAAGGAGGTGCAAAATGTAAAATAGCAGACCGATTATTCATTTTAAAGTAGAAAATTCCTGAAATATACATATTAAGATACATATTGTATTACTTTGGATAGCATTAAAAACAAAGCAAAGACAAAATTCCAAGGTGGACTGCAGTGAATCATTGAATGTTGCATTTCTTCTGACATAAAGCCCAACTCTAAAGGAGCTATGTGTACTAATTGCCCATCTCTCTGAATTGCAGTGGAATTTGAAGTAATTTGTTAAATAAGTATTCACTTGTTAGAAATTTCCCACGTGTGTTCATTAATGGCATCATTCAAAAACAATAACAATTGTTTACCAAACCAGTTAAATCACAGGATCAGAATCCAAGTTGCCAGTTGCTACTTTAGCTAGGCAGTAAACCACCTCTGGTCTGTCCACCACTCCATCACAAGCCATAATCACTCACACCAAAACCAATTTAAAGCTTCCAATTAATCTAAACTGAACATCTTGGTGAGACAAGGGGAGAATGGTCACCATCTGTATAGAGTTTTCCCAGGCTAAGATATTAACTTTGTCTCCTGGGAAATGGTGCTGTAAAGGCAGTAGTGCTAAAGAGCCTGCCATAGTGCAGCAGAAAACTGTAATACAAATAATCAGAAATTACATCCATGTATTTACAGAGAAAACACAACTTTGAACTGCCTGCTACTGAAGCATATTCAAATAACCAGACATAACAAGGACAATAAATTAAGCATCGTTCATTATTATTGTGGCAATTGGGTTCTTTAGAATGGAGTAAAATATCTGAGAAGAGTTTGCAGCTTGTCCCAATCTCCATATTGGATTCTTTGTGGATTTCAGGCTTTTTTTTTTTTTTATATATGCCCAAGACATATTTATAGGTTCTGCTCTATTCATACACTATAGGAAACCGGAGCTTCCCAGAAGGAAGTTTTACATGATTATCCCCATTCTAAAGTGCTACAATTCAGTCAGAGAATTTGAAGATAACTTTATAGTCTGCTGAGCTGTGACATAATTCTCAACCCAGGCTTTATTTTATTACCTCAATTAAAAAAGAAAAAGCAAAATAACAAGATTTCTACTCAAGTTTCCTTTACTTTATTTTCATGAAAAGCATGAGAAGACATTTTATTAATTTTCCTTTGTGCCAATCAAACCAGAAATCAATGGTGACACAAACTCCAAAAGCACATGAACACAAAAAACCACAAATGTGCGCCATCATGGAGACTCTGAAAATTTCCAAAATATCTGAAGGATGTTGGCTTGTGCCGAGCAGCAAACCGTTTGGGTGCCCACCTTGTACAAATTTTATGGTACCCCAACTCATTATGCACTTTGACATGTGCAGATCCATAGTTAATATCCTAATGTGCAGCAAAAGCAGACAGCATAATTCATTGATTTTCTCTGATTCTCCACATTGATGTGGGCTTGAGATCAAGCTTTGTTGGTTATACTTGTTCTCCCTGCTTTAAACCCCTCTACCTATTGAAAAAGTTTTCTTTTTGAGTCATTCGGTGTTAATGTCCATATTGAGCCAACATGCTTCAGAGAATTTCAGCAGGTATTTCTCACTCCTCCAAAAGAAACCACACTACTGCTAGTAGAGTTTAACAAAGGTGCAATCCTACAGCAGAATGCCACTGTTCATTTGACCTTGGCTTTAAGTAGACTAGTGGTGGAGTGCTGCATTGTGCAGGTCCAAACTATCCATAAGCCATCATGAACATGTTGTAGTACATTAGCTTATATCCATTGTGGTTACTGCACAATTTTCAAATTGCCTTTACTTTTTGATTTTGCATGTATATACACAAATGCATATATAATCTTACCTATATATAAACATAACAACTCTTTATATTTATTACATGTATAATCACATATACGGGAATTGTATAAATATATGCTGTAAATACTTAGAAAAATTGTCCTAATGTCATGATAGAACAACATGTTCTTCTTCTAAGCTAAAGATGTATTGCAATATTATTACCTGAATAGGATTACATTCATTTTATTTATATACACATATATATATATATATATATATATACACACACACAAAATTTAAATTACACTATATATTATATATAAATAAATTGTGCTGAACTGGGGTGAGTTTCTACTAATTTTTGCCCTATTCGTCTATCTTGGGGTTAGGTCTAGTCTGCTATACACAAATGTTACCTGCTGCTATATTACATTAAACAAAATGTAATGACAAACCTCACCAAAAAATGTAAAAAAAAAAAATCAGGAACAGACATTGGCCAAGTGAACATTTGGAGTAGACCCCAGCCAGACATCTGTTATCGAAAGGGAGGCAAAAAAAGAAAAAGCTTTGTAAATACTGCCAGACAATGAGAACTAAAATGTACGTATAAGTAATTGCAACTAAAATGAGAAGTGAAATATTGCAAGGCTGCACTACTTCCTGTCAAAATAAAGTTATTTGGTCTGTATTTGGAGAGGATATGGGCTTTTTTTTCCTCTTCAGGACAATACTTTCTCCTGAAAACAATAAAGACACTGTATTGCAGGGATAAAATAAATAACAATGGTCTTCAATAAGGAGGTCTTGTATAAAAATAGAACTTTATCAGTGAATTCATTTATGTCTAATGAAACTGGACTTTTGTTTTGTTTAAATGAGAAAGCATAGGAAGAGCAAGGAGGACCCACTGAAAGCAAACAGCTATCCACCCAGTTCCTTCCTATATCAGCATGAATAGAGTTGCATGGCAGAATTAAACAGACTAGTGATGTTCTTCCATTTTCAGAACGCTAAATGTTAATTTGTTTTACATTGCACAATGATTAATTAAATACCAAGGCCATCTTCCCATTACAAACACAATTAAACTGCCAAATGTCCTTCTTCATTAATAGAATCAAGTTGACAAACACCATTCTGCTGCTGTCTGGATATGATAATAAAAAGATGAGAGAAATGTATTGAGAGATAATGACCTCTAAACTTACAGCTGTGGCCCCATAAAGCAACTGCTGACAAATACTGTCATTTAAACCAATACTTAGCTGAGCTGCCCTTTAAAATATTAATAATAAAGAATGTCATACTTGATAATATCCATGCATTTTCTGAACTGTTCTCAGGGCATTAAAAGGGTTGCCTATTTAAATCTGCTGAACTTTTATATTTTAATTGAACTTCCTATCATTCAGCATATCCCCAGTACATTAGATGACGCAGTACACGCCATTCAAGAATTTGCCTCACTGTATCATTTTCTCTCTCCAGTGTCTGCACAAATTATTTATTAGCAAGTCAGTTTTTCCCACTAGATGGCAGTATTATGCATTTCTACTTCTTGGCTCCTACCAGTCAGGTCGGAGTCATCTTGCCTGAAGAATGGGCCCAAGTTGTCTCGAAAGCTTGCATATTGTAATCTTTTTAGTTAGTCAATAAAATGTGTCATTTTACTTGACTTCTCATTGCATGCATAATGGCTAACACGGTACATGGTACCTAGTACTGCAGTCAGGTCAGAAAAATTGTGTTGTTGCTAAAGATTACAGTACACCATGGTTTACTCACAGAACCAGTAGTGTGGTCAGGTATTGAAAAAATTACTATTTTTTTTTTTTTTAATTAATTTTAAAGCAAATAACATTCCATACAATCAAGTCAACCTTAAACCAAAATTCAACCTTCCCCCAACAGAAAGAGAAGAGAGACCACAAACAAAGCAAATATTTAAAAGTAACACATAGGCTTATTCTACAATGTTATTGATCAGAAACTACCATATTTTAAAGTTTTGAACAGATCCTCTAAGTGAGAATTTGTTTTTTTTCCCCCAATTTCAAATGGTATATAACCTCAGTTACCCATTGACTTAAGAGGTGGTTAAAGATTCTTTAATTTGAGCAAGATAAGTCTATGTGCCAATAGTGAAGTAAAGGCAATTACAGTTTGTTTGTTCTTCTCCACTTTAAGCCCATCTGGGAGCCCACCAAACACAGCTGTTAGTGGATTAGGAGGGATTGACACACCAAGGCTGTCCGATAGGCATGCAAAGATTTTTGTCCAAAATATTGATAATTTGGTGCAGGCCCAAAACATGTGGCCCAGTGAGGCTGGAACACGATTGCAACGTTCACAGGTTGAACCTGACCTGGAAACATTTTGGACAATTTTAAATGAAATAAATGTACTCAATAAAAGATTTTAAGTTGAATGATTCAATGCTTTGCACATATGGAGCCGAAGTGTATTCTATGCATGGCTCCCTTCCACTCCTTTTCGGAAATATTAAGTGAAAGGTCTTTTCTCCACTGTACCCTGGGATCTTTGAAAGGATGGGATTTTAAAATATTTTTATATATTGTAAAGATGTTATCTGAGTCTTCAAGACTGATCAATATTTCTTCTGGAATAGAAATTTGCGGAAGGTGATGAAAATGGGGCAGATTCCATTTAGCAAAGCTTCTAATTTGAAGTTAGTGTAAATTGTGTTAATGAGAAGTTAAATGTGAAGTGCAATTACTTGCAGGATGTAAAAACTTTATCAATGTACAAATGTCTAAGTATTTTAATCATGGACATTTTCCAAACATTAAATACTGTGTATGCTTTGAGAGGGAAGAAAAAGGCAGTTGCCATGTAGAGGTGCAACAGACAAAAACTTCTCTGTCTTAAAGTGCTTCCTGCTTTGGTTTCATATTCGGAGTGAATGAAGGGCACTTGGATTATTAGTGTATTGTTGGTAATTTGTATTAACTGGTGCACAAAGCAGGAACTATAAAGAAGTACTGCAAGATTTTATTTCTATTGCAGACCAGGATTGTGAATATTCATCAATCTGTGTCAATGCCCAGGTCTTTATAGCTTCTATATTTGCCACCCAGTAATAGAATTGAAAGTTAGGAAATGCCATATCCTCTTCTGCCATAGGTCATTGTAGAGTCAACCTTTGAATGTGTGAATGTTTCAAATTCCAAATAAATTAGGTTATGATTAAATCTAATTTCTTACATTATGTTAATGTATACAGGGATGATTTGCAATTGAAAAAGCAGCTTGGGAAGGATGTTCATTTTAACAATGGTGATTCTCCATGCTAATGTAAGATGGAGGGTACGCCATTTATATTTACTAGTAATATTTATCCCTAGGTATTTAAATTGATCTGCTAAGATAAATGGCAAATTGTCTAGTCCAATATATTTGAGGAGGAAAAAAAAAAAACACATCATCATTGCAAGAGTGCTTAACTAAAACTTTCTATTCCCATCTCCTTCTCACTCAACCTTTGATGGAAAAACTTTCATATTTTTGACAACTTCAATTATGTGCACCCTAATAAAAACTGGAAATTAGTCAAGTTGTTTGAATTAGTTATTCTTTGAATGAATACAAAGGTTTTGAATGAATTGCCATTATGTGGGTCTCATTTAAATTCACTTCTACTTTTCTGGTTTACTGTACTGTATGTATTTCCTTCTCTTTACTAAAAGCATTCACAGCTTGATCCATATAAAAAATGACCGAAGATTTTTATTAAGTGGACACTGTGGTTTTCAGAAAGTTGAGACAAAGGGAGATTCTTCAGATGTCTTCTTTCAGGTTGCCTTCTTATGTCTCATACTCATAGTGACTCATCCTTTTAAGTTTCAAAGGAGTACAGGACGCAGCAATTTACAAGACATCAAAACAGGCTTGTGTTCTTTGCAAGAATTTTGCTGGAAAAGTTGGCTCATGCAAAATTTTTCTAGCAGGAGTGTTTGGCTTTGCATGTTCAGTTTGTGATTCTGCTTACCAGATTGCCCTGCACAGCAAAATGTTGAAAGTAAGGAGCAGTTAATTTAGATCACTATCCCTGTAAGTAATAGTTTGTTATGTTACAACCAAAATAAATAATAAAAGTAAACAATTACGTCTGACTATAACCTGATTACTAGTTTAAAATTCACTAGTGCTGAACAGGCAAGTTAAGTCAACATCATTAACAGCACATCAAACTCCTTTCTGCAATATCCTTAAAGTAATCTCTGTCTCAAATAGGAAATCAAACTTGAAGGTTTTGACTAGCCCATAATGGGGCAGACTATATTTACTATTCAAGTTTTTTAATAGACAGTATATATGCACACGTGCCAAACGTTAAATAAATTTGTGCATCCTTGTTCTACCCACACAAACATGTTTAACTCTGTCCAGCCCAGGTAAATGACACCTCTGTATTCTGGAGCAGATGACAGGCCCTCATCACACAGTTCTAACTCCACACACAATGGTGAAGCACAAAACAGAGACGGTTTCTAAAGGCTTCTTATTAGAATATGTTCCACATGTAAGGCATTTATAAATAAAATAGCAAAGTAATATGAACTGCTAGAGAGAGAGAGGGTAGGAGCACATGCTGATACAGCACATTGCTGCAACCACCGCATCACAAATCAACTCAGGATCCCAGGTTAAGACCCGAATGCAGCCATGCAATGGGTGACACCTCACCACCACACTAGCTCAGGTGGAACAGAACAGTGTGACTGGCACCATATACTTAACAGATGAATAACATTTCTATGCATTTTTACGATTGCCCTGAAAAACAGTCCCCTCTGCAAGAAATGAGTGAAAGCTGCCCTCTTTCAGTGCCTTAGTGTTGTTCTAATCTTGACCAAGTGGTTAAAACAATTCAAGCCGACCCAGATGGTCTGCTTACCGAACAGGAAAACAATAACAGAATCAAGGTTAAAACGCCAATAAAAAATAAAACTATAACACATTACATTGTGGGCCATATACCCCTTCCCCCTCTCACTTATTCTATGCAATGGATTCTGGAAAATGTACTGCAGCCAAGTAAACTTCTTCTTAGAAAGGACCATCAATTATCTCCTTTGCAGGATGGATTTCCAGCGGGCCAGTGTGTTGCTCTGATGAGGAGTTTTACTAATCTGCCCTGGTCATTCACAAATTATGTGGATGACATCCTCAAAAAGAAAAAAATCTACAATGAGACGCATGCCCAAATGAAAGCCATAAAATGATACACGGTAGAACTTGAAGACCCTTCGCCTAAACACACAACATTATTTATGTGCGACTGGGAAGCCATCCTAGGCATAATCTGAATACAACAGAAAATCAGGGTCCAGTTTAGAGCAAAAACCTTCCTGGTGACCCTTCATTCCAGCCGGAAAAATTGTGGGAACCACGGCATTGCCAACTGTGATTTGCAATTTACTCAAAGGATGGATGCCATTGTGGAGAATGCAGGAACAAATGTGAAAATGTCAAGGGATTCCAAAATAAGCATGTCTCTGCAGTAAGCCCTTAAGCTATCCTGAACAAGTTTAGCTCACTACTCAGAGCCAAGAACTGAAGAGGATTGTATAATATAATGTAGCATCTTTGAACCTGAATTAATAATACAAGTACTTAATGAACCAGTCCTTTATTAGACTAATAAATTGCAGCAGGTAACACGTTAAAAATATCATTATAAAACATATGGCATAACAACCTTTGCCTTGCGGTTCTAGCTCCTCGGTTGGAACCCTGGTTTGCATATTTTCTCTATATCTGTGTTGGGGTTTCTCCATGTGCCATCTTGCTCTCCCATCATATTTGTGAGCTATTCCTACTGGGTTAACTGGAGGCTACATACAAGGGGGTATGAGGGAATGAATGAGAGGTCTCTATGCTAGGCTGGTGCCTCATCAAGTTTAAATACCTGCCTCAGGCCTAATTCTGCTGAAATATGCTGCACAACACACTGAAATGATGAAGATTAGGTGGATTAGAAAATGGATGTATGAGTGTAAGAGAATAGAAAAAAATATTTTCCATTCCTGCTTCTCTTAAGACAGAGCTAAAATGCATGAGCATTAACTTAGAAATCCATTAAAAGAGGCCTGCCTGATTCACATCTCAATTTCACAAAGGTAAAGTAAGGCCCAGGAACATTTGAAACCCTACATTTTACATCTTAACACTGGCATTATAATACAAGTTGCTTGGAAAGGAGCCATGTATTTGTTCTGCAAAAAAAAAAAAAAAACTATTCACTATTTCTAAGTTCATTCAGCTGGTCTGGAAAACCCTCAAAGGGTTTGTTCTTGCAAAAGTTTTAAGAAAAACACATAAATAGGGCTTATTAAGCAAAACAAATTGATGTACACTTTGTGCTTAGGTAGCTGCTTTGTGGGGATTTTCTACCAGATCCCTCCCAATAAAACTGCCCAAATTATCTGCCAAGGGCAGCAGGAAGCACACAGCTTCTAGTGGCGTTCTTCTAAGCACCCTTTGTCTTGTCTTTTTTTTTGTGATTTAATTGTCTCCTTGCCTCTTCGTTTCTTTCAGTTTCCAGGCTGTGCATCTTCTGATTTGCATTACGCTTTGACACAATGGATAACCAGAACCCCTTCCGTTTCATTTATTGTACATGGTTTCCTGATTGACTGCCAACAGTCTGCCATGCACACAGAGCAGCCTGCATTAAAGAGCGCTCTGCTCACATCCCTGAGTTGCTCTCACTCTAATGAAAGCCTTGACAGTTGTTGCTCGGCCAAGACCCAGAGTTTATAGCCTTCAACCAGTCATGCCTGAAGCTGCCCGTCTTCATTTTAATGGAGTGCTAATTTAACTCAAAGCGCTAGGATACCAAAAACACGTCTTTACAATTTCCTCTTTATATTCGACCATATTCCTCCACATATTTGTCAAAGGACAAATTCTCAAGACTATGCCGCAACATCAGAGGAGACTTCCACAGGTCTCTACTCCTTTTTCCGGCACTAAGATGGTAATTAGATTTCTTGCACTTCAGCCCAAGAAAAAACTTCCATGGCACACTTCAATTTTAACATATGCTATTAAAAGTCATCACTAAATCTGCTAAAAAAAATGAAAAAGAAGGTGAAACATACAGTGGGTCAGCTGGTTGATGTGTGTGCAGGGACAAGCCTTGTGTGTTAAAGTCCACTGTCCGATCCATTAAGCTACACTGATAGATTATATATGCACTAAAAGCCTTAAGAAAACACCACAATAAAAATAGAAACCATGTACAGTATCTCACTAATTTCTACTCATCTTGTCATGTATAAAACATTTCAAGGTCCTCAGATGGCTTCTGTGCACACTACTATTTTGTATCTGAATAAGATTCTCTTTTATTTTTGTAAGCTCTTACATGTTCTATAAACAGACAACTCTGTCTAAATAATTTGAAGAGGCTTTCTAAGAATGTGGGCCACTAGAAGCGCCAGCTGTCTCTGCACCACACAGCCTGTATATTCTATTAAGGGGCCAGGCTCCCAGGACATCTCTTAGGTGGTCTGCACTTGCCTGTACACAACAGAGCCCCAACAGCTAACTTCAGGCTCACAGACATCACAAAGTAGAGTACTCTGGGGTTTTGGTTTTTTTTTCCCCCCAATGGAAAGTTGCAAAACAAGAAAGAAAAAACACATGAAAGATCTTGAAAACTACAGGAAAACCCCATTTAATATCCAGTGGCGAAATGAAGATAAACAAAACACAAAGCTGTGGAAAAAAATCATGTCTTGTGATTTAATGGCTCTTCATAGTGAATAAGTGAAAGACTGCCTTTCATGGTGGGATGTTACCCAGTCAGAAGTCTGGTCCTGTGGGAAAATGGACTTCCTGTGGTGCTGTGTAGCAGAGAAATAGGAAGAGATGAGGATGATGACCTGGGAGAGGAAATTGCGTCAGTAGTCCTCCAGACAGTTCTCCTCCATTCTAGGGCAAATCTTTCCTCATAAGTATTGCTGATGGTTCCAAAATTGTGTAACACACCCAATGTTCACATGCCTGACAGTCTGGCAAGTAGGGGCTGGAAAACAAAGGGCAGCATGTGTTAAAAGTCCTAATGCCCCAAGCCATTCTCTGCTTGTAAACGAAGTTTCCACATCAAGCACTATGCCCTCAGTGGAACTAAAACCAGCCACAAGAGAATGTAAGCTGGAACTGTTGACCCCCAACCTGATCAAGTGCTGATACACCATAATGGAGAATTCTTTGATATAAAACGGAGACAAATATAAGTAAAACTATATTTAGGATGGGCAGTTGAAAACAATTTACACTAAAACTGATACCATATAGTTTAATCTGTTCATGACTGAGGAAACTTGAGCAAAACAAATGCTTCAAGGTATTAAATAAAACACACCTGAAAAATGAGAATTGGGTTCCTGCACAACTCTCATCTTTCATCATGATTTATTAGTATACTATGATGAATAGGAAGCCACTATGGACGATGGAGGAACAGGAAGGATGGGGTGCCGAATTTGGCAGGGAAGTGGCTTAAAAGATGGAAGAGAGTGAGGTCTGAGGAGTCAGGAAACAAGAGGTACCAGTAAGGATGAACCGTAATAAAAAGTGGAACAGTGGGCTACAATTACAGGCGAAAGAGAAAGTGAGCCAGGCTGGGTAAATGAACAGGAAAGAAGAATCCTCCTCTGTTGTTTTGGAGGTGTGCTCCATAACCCAAAGAGCAGAACTGAATGTGAGGCATCCTCCCATCCAGAAGGCAGACCATCAGTAACGCAATGAAGCACTCCAGGAACAGAGATCCTGTTGTGCCTTTATACAACTGGTCACTCACTACAAAGTATAATCAGACAGTGCAAAGGGCTGGTGAACTACCAGGATGGCACAGGGCAGGCATTAGTGCTGCATTTGACCTTCATGGAGAAAACAGTAACGAGGAAAAGTTCAGCACATACTGGCACGGAAGAACAAAGGCCACTGTGTGCCATGGAAAGGCAACAGAAAGGGTTAACAGCGGAGTGTAAAAGAACGATGCCATGGGTAGAAGCATGCAATCTACCCCCATGACAGTATGGGTCAGAAACAAATGTGACTAAGCCACCAGCAAAAGAGTGAGAAAAAGAAGGGCCAACAAGTAAAGTCCAAAGGAGGCTACACTGCCTAGCTACTACAGGGTGGGGAAAAAGGAAGGCTGCCACTGCCTCAATGAAGGAGTCTGGGGCTTGGCCAAAAGAAAGCCCTGTTTTGGGTTTAAAGCCACTCCAAGTGCAGCAATTGGGGGATAGCGGAGGAGACACTAGACTGGTGGGAGGAAAACAGCTCAAAGTTGGTCAGAGAAAGAGAAGGAAAGAGTGAGAGAAGCTGCATTCACATTTCAAAGCTCTGATGTTGTCACGTATAAACTTCCTATTTCAGTGGATTCATGAGTTTCGAGTTAATAGTGTGAAACGAGCCGCTGACACAGACAGGCGGACAACGTTTTGTCACCCAACACACACATCTTTATTTACACTATTTACATATTTACTTTAGTGCACAACCCAGTGCCTCTGCACCGAACCCCAAAGTCCAGGCCTCTCCTTCCAGTGCCTGCCTTCTTCGGGCCACCTCCACTCTTCTCCAGCAAGACTTCGTCCACTCCTCACCCGACTCCAGTCCTCGAATGAAAGGAGGCGGCCCCTTTTATACAAGCACGGATGGGCTCCAGGTGCTTCCCGACACTCCTCCGCTGACACTCCCCTGTGCGGCGGAAGTGCTGGCTGCGCACCCAGGAGCCCTCCGGGTGTCCCCAGTCTTCTTCCCCCCAGCACTTCCTGGTATGGCGAAAGTGCTGAGGTCCAGGGCGCCGCCTGGTGGTGACCACGGGCAACCGCAGGGTTGAGCTTCCAAGCTCTGCACCCGAAGTCCCCAGTGTAACCAGGGCAGGTGTCCCCTCGTGGTCTGGAGGAGGCGCAATCCCTCTTTTGTTCCTCCTGGGCGTCCCGGCTGGGTACCACCCCCAGCCGTCTGCCACAATAGTTAATTTTCTACTTGCCTGTAAAAAATGCAAATAAAGATAAGCTATATACATAAATGGTGTAAACTGAATTAAAACTCCATGGACGTGTTGAATTGTGTTTGGAGCGACATAATACACCTTTTAGTATGTTTCATAAATATATATTTAACAGGGTGCAAAGACTGTCAGGTTAAATCACTCCGATTTGTATTGAATTGTCTAGTGATAAAAGTTAATTTGGCAGGTCAATCACATTGCATCACCAAAGTTCACAAGACTGTTCTTTTTGCTTCTTCTCTCCTTTATGTGCCTGAAACATCAAAAATTGAGTGGCATAAAATCTGTCCAGTCTCCTGCTGTTGCTGCACTGCTGCCATAGCAACTAAATAAACCACCTGAAACCTCAGATGTACAGTGGGTGTCTTACAATACGGCAAACCGCTTACAGAGCAACATGAGTGACAGTTAACTCATTGAGTCTGTTCAGATTCTTTAGATAGCCTGCTTGAATCCAGACACAAATATGTTCATTAAATGTGCAGATTTACCAGAATCAAGTCAATCTGCAAAAAATATGAAAACCTCAAACTTGTACTCAACTCAGATAGAAGAACTTTCTCCACAATATCAAATACTGGAAAGAGTGTGTGTCTCACCTACCAATCATCCATCATTATGAAGAAAGAGAAAATGGGGATATACTCCTCTACAGTTTTTAAAATAATCTACAAGGATATACTTATATGTAAAGAAAAAAGTCTGAAACAAAAAAAAGCAAATAATTAGAGTATTACAGCATGCAAGGAACGGGGCTTTATCCACAAGGATGACAGTTCAATTCTCACTTTTGTGTAAAATTGTGTGACGCTTTGCAAGTCAATTAAACTGCCCGTACTCCATCTTTAAATTACATTCAGAGTTTAAACGGTGGTAAATGTATCCTGATCTTGTTAAGTCTCCCTGAAATACACAATGTAATACAGGTTGCCAAACATTCTTCGTTTTAAAGCCACACTCAAGAGCAAGGACAGCCAAGGTAGGACAATTCTATAAAACACATCATATTGGAGAACACAACTTACCATTTCAATATAGTGATAACCAATTCATTTTATTGCTAATTGACTTTGTTTCAAATCTGAAACAATTAGTAGTCAAATACAAAAATTAGTATCCTAATAATGTCTAAATGACATTGGAAGTGATGGAAAACACTTTTAAGGCTCAAATTTAAATGGTAGTAAAGTATTAGGTCTATGGATTTCATTCTTAATAGACAACTATGAGCCTGTGATGTTCCTTCTCTTCAGGTAAGAGTGAGGCTGAGGAAATTGCAAACCAAAATTCCATCTCTTTTTTTTTTATTTATTAAAAAGTGAAAAAGGAAACCCTGACAAAAAGGTAATTTTATCTGAAGCCTTATTTTAGATTCATCTGCCTATATGATACCCCAAAAAGCACCATATTAAGATAATTAAACAAGAGAGTCCCTGGTACAATGGGAACAAAAACATTTCTTAAATGGAAGCTCACATAAAGGTTCAAAAGCTGAAAGGCTCAATGACAGCCAACAAGGTCGCATTAAGAATGAATAACATAACAGACCGCAGCAATGGCATCGCCCCCACTTCCATATCTTATTCAACTGTTAGGTACTGTGATGGACAGCCAGGTCCCTTGCCCGGCCAGGACGCCCCTGCTGCTTATGTTCCGGGGGAGTCACCATGGACAGTTCAATACCTCCCCCGGGACGCTTGGTGGCAGCCTCCCTGGCCAATATTCATTTCCCACTCTCCCGCGTGGCTCCATGGGACATGGAGTCCTCCACAGCCTGGTTGGGAGATGGGGTGGCCGCTAGGGGGCGCTGCCAAGACTCAAGAACCCGGCTGGACGAGTCATCAGCCCCACCCAGAGGTGCTTTGGTACCAGGTGGTTAAGCACCTGGAACACTTCCGGGTGGGGTATAAAACGGGCCAGCCTCCACCACTAAAGGGCCAGAATCGGGAGGAAGAGGACGAGGTTGCCCGAGAGGAGTGGTGATGGTACAAGGTGAAGAGTTGTTGTGTGGGACTAAAGTGTTTTTGGGACTGTGTATTGCCTGTGGGTCACGGGGAAAGCGTGCGCCCACGGATGAAGAAAAAATAAAAAGCCTGTGTGTTTTGTACACGTGCCTCTGCGTAGTCTGTGCTGGGTCGGGCGCTATATAGCGTTATTCACAGTACATTTGCCCAAAAGGCAATACAACTCTATATATGAGTACTGTATGTGCCTTCTTTTCACTTTAATCAGAAATTTTGTTGATTTTCAAGGACTACAGAGATAACCTTCTTCTCAAAATTTTACCTCTGGATATTTATACTTTTAAAACGTTTGTTCATCATCTCATGTCTATTAGTGACTCAAATACCCATCCCAAGCTAGACACTTTTGTATGTGTATGTGTGTAAATTCAGACTAGTATAAAGCACTCTGTACTGTTTCATGTTGTCCTTCATAACCACCATGCAAATCACCAAGAACATGAAAAAGGGAATGAGAACATCCACAAGGCTATCTGATCAGTCTGGGTTTGACCAATGCAAACACACCCATTTTGAGCACTCCTAGAACATACATATGGCCTCCAAGTCATGCATTTCTTGCCACACACAGGTTAGAGATCTGGGACTGGAGATGCTGGAGTTTCTAATTACTGTAGTCTTTGAAGAGTGGAAACAGCTAAAAGGACAAAGAAACAATGGCTCTTTAAGTCAGCAAATGACTGGCACGCCAAACAAGCTCAATTATATGCTGCAACGGAAAGACAAGATTATAAATGATATGATCAGCTTTAGTAACATTTCAAGGGAACATTTTGGGAAGTATCTGAAACACAGTAGCTGGGACATCAGGGAAAGAAATTTGCACAACTCGAAAGTATATGCTGTGTAATTCAAAAGTTCATGATATTGACAAGACACATGTTAGTGTCTACCTAATCTCCACATGCCTGTATGATTAATTCAATCTTCCTCTCATAACCCAAAGCCATTTGACTTATTGACTTGCACGTTTGACACTATACCACAAGCAAGATCTGCAATAGACTGCCCCCTCTTGTTCTGCGTGGCTCCTGTGGTCCACCCCTAATGTTGTGGGGGATAACCTCCAGCAATCCCCCCCAAAAACAACAATAAACCTGGGATATGTACAGTTAGAGAACTGAAAGATTCTGATAAATGTTTCCCATCTGGAACTGGAGAAAATTATGACTGGTCCAGATAAGTAGATTAGCTTTACTGAATATCACCAATCTGGAAGTGGCATGAAGGTGATTTTGTTTTTCTTCTCCAAGTCTGGAAATGCACCACTTAGTTGATTGCTTTCTTTGGCTCAACGTACTCATCTGATTCAGCATTTTGTCCATATAAACATTGTTAAAACTGAAGGCCAGTCAGCCCTGACAAATGATCACCAGGAGAGAATCATGAGGCTTGTTACCAGCAGATAAAGTTTAAACTATGGCAAAGGTAGGGAGCTCTATCAAATTAATGATAATATTTTTTAAAGGCAAATACCTCTTCATGAGAACTGCTATTATTACTATTGCATATCATTTATTTCAGGTTTTTGGAAATGGCATAATTTGAAAAGGCACAAAGCAAACAAAAATCAAAAGAGAACAGTAATAATTATCTCTTTGAAATATTACCTGATCATTTAGGAACTTTCATTATCATCTTTAATTTTATATGAATAGCAATGCAGTCTGTATAAATGACAAAAATCAGGTGTCGCTACAATTTCATAGAATCATCAATAATTGGCTCCCAGATTATTAAAAATCTATCAGGCATCTCAGTGAAAATGTTAGTTTTAATACAAGAGACCATTTCAGAAAATGAGCAGGGAGGAAGAGGGAGTTAACAAATATGCAAATGCATTTTAATGTCAGATTTATTATAGAAGGCTCGTAGAGCTCATTGCTCTATTCTATCATTTTTGTCAACAAGGTGCTGTTTTCCTTAAAAGTGCTGCAGACTAAAGTTAAAAGTGCAGAGATCAAGAAAACAGTATTAAAAGCACCAGTTACTGTAGGTTACTGAAACTCTCATTTCAATGGAGGCCAATGTCTCAATTTAGGGCACCATCTCCAGTGAGCACCTTCAGACATAAATCATTAAGCAGCTGAGAAGTTTTCAGTTTTATGTGAACTGTTTTCTAAGTTTGCATTTGACAGACTAATTACAATAGAATCCCTTCAATATTTCACTCATGTCTTCCTTTGACTTTTGCCTGATCAGGGCCGTCCTGCATTACAGTAATCTAGCAGAAATGAATGTGTGTTACATTTATACTGTTTTGCCCAAACGTCTTAAAGATCAACAAGTAACAGACTCTTGTTTCCTTATTCCTACAACAGGAGGGACTTGTTCAGGGTCACATATTGAATCAGTTGTGAAGTCTTATCTGGCAACCTTGTGCTTTACGGTTCAGCCACAAGACCACATGGAGTATAAAAGTTTTTGTCCTAATTGTAACTAGTTATTACACTACTAGGTTACAAGGAAGCATCATTTTAGTATTATGCAGGCGATGTAAATTGACTTTGTGATACAAAAAGAGTTCAAAACATTTTTGTTTGTGATCACATTCTTTATTATATATAAGACAGATATCAAGTTGAGGACCATGAAGAAAAACGAGTCCCCTGGGTCGCCAAAGAAAGCCACACAGATACTCACAAGCTGAGCAAAAGACCTCTACTTCTTATTATCAGAGGTTGAAGACCCACTGATTCTTGAAGCAGACTGGTTAAGAAGTATACAATTATATAAAAGGAAAACTTGCAGAAATTAGCAAAAGAGTTAGGGACTTTCTAATAAGAGGCCAGTGTTAAATCTCATCTGAATAAAAGTGAGAGAGGTAAAGAGAGATGCAAGGCAAGAATGGGAACAGAGAATAACATAGTAGAGAAGATCCAAGTAGGAAAGCTAGAAAATCAGATATACAGTAGACACAAAGTAACGATCCAACAGCATTTAATGAACAGTTGGAGCAATAAATGTCAATCATCAGACTCAACAAGTAAAAAAAATGTTTGCGAGGGGAATGATAGGAATAAGTTTTAACTGAATATGTTGATTTGGACATTTGGAGCAATCAGTAACAATTTACAATATGTTGGTATTTCAGAATAGAGTGGCAGAGTATGAGAGGTCATATTGCCAGGTTGAACGTATAACATGGAGAGTAGGAAGAGGAGAAGCTCATGGTACTGTACATCTTGCAAGGACTCACCTCAGCTGGAGGAGATGATAGGAAACATGAATCTCAGTAACCCAGGGTCTATCAATAATATCACCAAGAGTGTTAATAATGAGACATGCTCAAGGTAGAAAGAGAATAGAGAGAATGAGATTTGAAACTTCAACGGTTTTATGTGGACTCCCTTTTGAAAAAGATGAGGAGCACTACAGGCAGACAAAACTATCACCCAGGGCTAACGAAACAATACACTCAGAAAAGTCTAGCATTCTACAGACTTTGTACCCCAGATACGTAAAGCAGCAAGACAAACCACTGCACTGCCTATTATCTTATACATAAACGTCTAGTGTGTTTGTGTGGGTCAGTTTGTGTCTGTCCGGCCCAGAAGCGAGAGGTGGAGTCGGGGTAAGGGCTTTGCCCCCAAGGAAACAGAAAACTAGCTTAGGCATTAATAACACAAGCAAGGCCAGCACGTATGCAAATGCACAAGCAATGTGAGCACGTCAGCAAAACAAATCCTCCTGGGAGAAAGACGCCCAGAGTAGTTCCTTTCAATTAACCAACATCTCGACATTTCAGTTTTTTTCCCCGAACGATTTCAATAGTTTCTGGGAACCCAGGCTTTTTACAGCACGGGCTTACATAACTAGTATAATATATAATTGTACATAACATATGTAATTTTTCTCCAAAAGTCTGTATGGTTTTGTACGTACACTAACCATATCTCTTATTCTGCCGGGAAAAACCACAAAGGAATTTCATATAGGCAGCTAAGAACAACAAGTAAAGCAAACCAATAATACTGATGTGGAAGGAATGTCTGATTGCCCTTTGTAAAAATTTGGAAGAAAATCCAATATGTTGTAGTTTTGGTTTTCTCAAATCACAATGAATTTTTGAAAGCTTATTAAAATCAGCTATAACAGAAACAGTGGGCTACATGTCAGCTGGCAGAGTCTCAAAGGCTTATTGTTAGAATCACCAAAGTCACGTCCACCAGAAATGAGATGCCAGCAGAAACCCGGACAGGCTGCTTCAGCATGGGCATAATTATAAACTCTTTGTATGTGGCTTTGTCAATTAAAATATGCAACAAATGTACATTTAATTTTGTTTGGTCTTTGCCTACCATTTGTAGGGATCTCCTTTCAAGTCCAACTTCGTAATATACATAGATTTTATCATATATATGGAAACAACTGTCATGTAACCTAATCTGTCAAGTTGCACAGGATAAGGGTTTCTGCCTATTCTGCAAAATGTAATATAACCAAGAACAATATCAAATACACTCCCTTTGTGGCTATGATTATCAGTCAGTCAGTCATTATCCAACCCACTATATCCTAACGCAGGGTCACAGGGGTCTGCTGGAGATGATATACTCAATTCAATTTATTTTCAAGTGCACTTCCACATACAAGTCCAATGCACTGTACAAAAAATTAAATGCAACAAAGACAAAACAGCGTTGAAACAAACAAAAAACTACTGCTGTAACACATCATGGTACTGATCCATTTGTATATTTAATTCTGTATTTTTGCTCAATAAAGTGTTTTGTGATGTAGTATATGGAAAACCTGAAGGTAGTGCAGGTGAGTGACACAGTGATAAATGTTACCAGTTCACAAATCAAGGAGTTTGCTTTGAACTACTGTCCACATAAAGTTTGTACATTTGCCCAATTTCTGTAGATATTTTTCTTCTAAATTTTAAAGATGTAAAGCTAACATCAGGCTAATTGACAATTCTAAGGTGGTCCCAAACATGCGATAGTGGGGGTGTTGGTGGTCACGCGCCAAGGGACTGGTGCTGTCCATTACTGCTTCCTGCCTTGAATCCAGTTCTACTAGGATAGGCTTTGACCCCAAAAAGCGGGATTGGTAACTGGATGGACAGATGGCGGAGGTGAATGTCTAAACTTGCTGTATACATCATCTTCTGGCATTCTGTTACTGCTGAAACAGGGTGACTATACACTGCCAAAGCAAAGTCGGTAAATCAAGATACTGCTTTCCCTTCAGTGTTGTTGCCACCTGGTGCCCACCGTTTTCATTTACATTTATTTATTTGGCTGACACTTTTATCCAAATGAGATACAATTGGTTACATTTCTTTTCTTTTTCCAATTGGAGCACTGGTGAGTAAAATGGATTTGCTCTGGGTCCCACTGTCACTGGTGGGATTTTAACCCAAAACCTCATGGTCTGAAGTCAAAAGCCTTAACCACTCTGCCACACTGCTTGCTTTTTCAGTACTCACAATAGTGGCTAAAGAAAACTGATGGCTGCAGCCGCATTATTGAGTAACACAACACCGGTTCATATGTGTATGGTTTCCATTTCCAGCTCATCCTGCACTCTTTTGTTTTGTTTTTCTTAGTCAACTGTTTATTCACAGTTTATTTTATTTTCCTGTTTCAGTCAAATAGCAGAAATCACTTTCAAATATAAGCGTAAAGGTTCCTATGTTGGCTACTTGCCAAAGCATATTCTTAAAGTGAGCTAAAGCAGCTTTCTCCTTTGAACAGAACGCAACTGTTGTTTTTTTTTCCTTGTTAATACAAATTTTAACTCTTCTTCCATTTGCACTTTTAAGCACTTCTTTTCTTTCAAAAAAAAAACCCAAAAAAAACACATGGACAACAAAAGCAATTAGGGATCAAATGTTATCTAAAACAGGCTCTATCCCATCACTGTATTACACAACCTCTCGCCCTGGAAACAATCCAGGTTCTCCCAACAAAAATGCACAGTTTGGCATGCTCCTTACCTACCAGAGGCATCAGACGTCCTAATTACTAGTTGTCACCCTGCATCATTGCCTGGATTTTCACTGCGTCTCAGTTCTGCAGGCACATTTCTCACCACAAATCTCTTCCCACCCATTTACAGCAGTCTGGACGTGAAGCACTTTGCATTCTGTTCACTGCTTTTGATCACCACCAGCATGGCATTTCTCTTTTGAACCTTCTGTGCAGCTAAATTTTGTTCTCATTACTCACCACTAACCACACATTAATTTAATTATTCTTATTCTAATGAAAAATACAACCCACAAGAAAGCTGAAGAAATTGCATTTTGATTTAGGGGAAAATGTGACACTTTTTATTTATTTTTGTCTAACTAGTAATTGAGGTGAGTAAATGGAAGATTATATCAAAAATACTTGTTGTTCGTGTGCAGCGACTCAAAACACAAGCCAACCTAAAAATGCCCATTTATACATTATAATTAAAGGGCTTTGGAAAGCCATGTTGTATACATTACTCATGAAGACTTGCTGACACAAAATGGAGTAAACAGGAGGCTGAATCAAAAATCCATCACTGCAGTCCAGCCTTCCGCAGCATCCCTGCGCTTTGGGATGCACGTAAA